>NC_059197.1:7113602-7713602 GCF_020615455.1 Coregonus clupeaformis | reverse complement strand
TATCTTTGTATTTTTTTTTATTAGAAAGACTGAAAAACAGCTTCTATCTCCAGGACATCAGACTGTTAAATAGTCACCACTAGCCGGCCTCCGCCCAGTACCCTGCCTTGAACATAGTCACTGTTACAAGCTGGCTACCACCCGGTACTCTACCCTGCACCTTAGAGACTGCTGCCCTATGTATATAGTCATTGAACACTTTAATTGTTCAATGACAAATTGGTCACTTTAATAAGGATTACATTCTGTATTACCCACTTCATATGTATTTCTAGTCAAGGCTCAAAACTACTGCTTCTCTCACCTTTTCTATTCATTTACTGTCCATATTGTCCATATACACCATCATATACATATATACAGTGAGAGAAAAAAGTATTTGATCCCCTGCTGATTTTGTACGTTTGCCCACTGACAAAGAAATGATCAGTCTATAATTTTAATGGTAGGTTTATTTGAACAGTGAGAGACAGAATAACAACAAAATAATCCAGAAAAACGCATGTCAAAAATGTTATAAATTGATTTGCATTTTAATGAGGGAAATAAGTATTTGACCCCTCTGCAAAACATGACTTAGTACTTGGTGGCAAAATCCTTTTTGGCAATCACAGACGTTTCTTGTAGTTGGCCACCAGGTTTGCACACATCTCAGGAGGGATTTTGTCCCACTCCTCTTTGCAGATCTTCTCCAAGTCATTAAGGTTTCGAGGCTGACGTTTGGCAACTCGAACCTTCAGCTCCCTCCACAGATTTTCTATGGGATTAAGGTCTGGAGACTGGCTAGGCCACTCCAGGACCTTAATGTGCTTATTCTTGAGCCACTCCTTTGTTGCCTTGGCCGTGCGTTTTGGGTCATTGTCATGCTGGAATACACATCCACAACCCATTTTCAATGCCCTGGCTGAGGGAAGGAGGTTCTCACCCAAGATTTGACGGTACATGGCCCCGTCCATCGTCCCTTTGATGCGGTGAAGTTGTCCTGTCCCCTTAGCAGAAAAACACCCCCAAAGCATAATGTTTCCACCTCCATGTTTGACGGTGGGGATGGTGTTCTTGGGGTCATAGGCAGCATTCCCCCTCCTCCAAACACGGTGAGTTGAGTTGATGCCAAAGAGCTCCATTTTGGTCTCATCTGACCACAACACTTTCACCCAGTTCTCCTCTGAATCATTCAGATGTTAATTGGCAAACTTCAGACGGGCATGTATATGTGCTTTCTTGAGCAGCGGGACCTTGCGGGCGATGCAGGATTTCAGTCCTTCATGGCGTAGTGTGTTACCAATTGTTTTCTTGGTGACTATGGTCCAAGCTGCCTTGAAATCATTGACAAGATCATCCCGTGTAGTTCTGGGCTGATTTCTCACCGTTCTCATGATCATTGCAGCTCCACGAGGTGAGATCTTGCATGGAGCCCCAGGCCGAGGGAGATTGACAGTTATTTTGTATTTATTCCATTTGTGAATAATCACACCAACTGTTGTCACCTTCTCACCAAGCTGCTTGGCGATGGTCTTGTAGCCCATTCCAGCCTTGTGTAGGTCTACAATCTTATCCCTGACATCCTTGGAGAGCTCTTTGGTCTTGGCCATGGTGGAGAATTTGGAATCTGATTGATTGATTGCTTCTGTGGACAGGTGTCTTTTATACAGGTAAAAAGCTGAGATTAGGAGCACTCCCTTTAAGAGTGTGCTCCTAATCTCAGCTCGTTACCTGTATAAAAGACACCTGGGAGCCAGAAATCTTTCTGATTGAGAGGGGGTCAAATACTTATTTCCCTCATTAAAATGCAAATCAATTTATAACATTTTCGACATGCGTTTTTCTGGATTGTTCAAATAAACCTACCATTAAAATTATAGACTGATAATTTCTTTGTCAGTGGGCAAACGTACAAAATCAGCAGGGAATCAAATACTTTTTTCCCTCACTGTATATATATATTTACACATATACTGTATATTTATACTGTATACTTCGTTCTGATACTTCTTAAATCCTTTCTTTTTATTTGGGGATTTGTTGTGCATTGTTGTGTATTGTTGTGTATTGTTGTGTATTGTTGGGTTTTTCTGCACGTTGAAGCTAGAAACACAAGCATCTGATAACATCTGCAAAATATGTGTACGGGTCAATTTGTTTTATTTGATTGTTCTTAGTTTACCTTTTACTTACATAGCTAGCTAATGCACCTAATTTAGCCTACTCAACAACCTGACTCAAACAGAGAGGAATGCTATTTATGTTAGCTAGCTGGCTAAGGCTATCCAACATTGCAACTCTTTCAAGTCAAGGTAAGCTTTCGGTTTTATTAATTTATTGCCACCGGGGCCCGCCGGTGTAACTGCTAAACTGCTTGCTGTACACTGCACTGCGTGATTGTACACATGGAAAACAAACATAAGAGTAACAAAAACTGAAAGGAAAAGCAAAGCTAAAGAGGTGTGTTTTAAGATCTCTTTTAAATATGTCCACAGTTTCGGCCCCCCTCAGGTTCTCTGGCAGGCTATTCCAAAGTCTGGGGGCATAATAACTAAAGGCTGCCTCTCCATCCCTCTTGGTCCTAGGCTTTGGGATAGTTAAAAGGCCAGTGCCAGAGAACCTGAAGGACCTACTGGGTACATAACTTAAAAACATGTCTGACATGTATTGGGGTGCACAATCGTGAATTTATTTAATAACCAGTAGAGTAATCTTCAAATGTATTCTAAAACTAAGAGGAAGCCAGTGCAGATACTTTAAAACCGGTGTAATGTGTGTCTCTGTCTGGTTTTGGTATGAAGGTTTGGCTTGGAGAGGTTTCTTCGTCAGGTCACAGACAGCTGTTGTGTTGTGCACTGAAGTCCACAAGCAAAGGAAAAGTTGAGGAGAACGTGTAGATGCGAGAAGGAATTATACAACAAGCAAAGTGATGATGCAGTATGTGGCTGCTATGAAAGTGAACTGAGTGTGCGGGTGATCAGGGGGTGTATTCATTCCACCGATTCTGTTGCAAAATGTTTGTTAATCGGAAGCAAACGAAATGGGATGGACCTACCTGAATTTGTCCAACAGAAACTCTTGTTTTAGTGGACTAATGGACTAATGGTTACACCCCAGATCAATTAGATGCAGGCAAGAGTGTGCACTGTCTGTCACCTTGATTACTCCAATTTGTCTCTCGACCTGTGCACCTACATTCTGAACTGTCATTTGTAGGCTAGGTTGTAGCAACCTCATGGTGGGTATAGGGTAAATTTGAGTATCATGTAGTAGCCTAAACCTATCGCTGTTACATTGAACTGGGTGAATGGAATATGAATGACAGTCATCTAATATGCTGTAATAGAAATAAGGTCATGCACCTAAAAAACTAATTGTCCTCCCTAATCTTAAACGGCACTGAGCGCCACTAGTGTGTGTGTAATGGAGGCGGTTGCAAACCACCTTAGCTTTAGTTCAGTGGGCTTACACAGACAAACCCTGGTTGATCACATGCGAAAGGCTTTATGCATGAGTAGAATGTTTGTTTTGATGGAGGCATTGCCTGAGAACAGGTACAATAGAGAAACTCTCAGTAGATAATCCATTAAGCCCACCTTGTGGTCCAGGGAACCCTCGGTCTCCTTTGGCTCCCTGCAATCCAGGCTGTCCAATTGGCCCATCTAGGCCCAAGACACCTTTGGGACCTGGGAGTCCTGCAGGAGACAATAACACATTGATTCAGTGATGAACTGGACATAATACTGACGAGTGGCTCCTTGAAACACATTAGTTTGAGGGCTATGAGGAACTGTAGGGTGTCATCTACCCATGTAGTGGTTAGTGGATGTCACACTCATTAGGCATGATCACAGATGGCTGAAAACTTGAAATCTGCATGCTTATTTTTTTAAATGTCAAAATTACGCAAGCATTTAGTAGATAATGTACAGTGCATTCGGAAAGTATTCAGACCCCTTGACTTTTTGCACATTTTGTTACTTTACAGCCTTATTCTAAAATGTACGTTGTTTCCCCCCCCCCCTCATCAATCTACACAGAATACCCCATGATGACGAGGCAAAAACAGTTTTTTTGACATTTTTGCACATTTATAAAAAATAAAAAACTTCAATATCACATTTACATAAGTATTCAGACCCTTTACTCAGTTCTTTGTTGAAGCACCTTTGGCAACGATTACAGCCTCGAGTCTTTTTGGGTATGACCCTACAAGCTTTGCAAACCTGTATTTGGGGAGTTGTTTGATCGGGTTCAAGTCCGGGCTCTGGCTGGGCCACTCAAAGACATTCAGAGATGTGTCCCGAAGCCACTCCTGCGTTGTCTTGGATGTGTGCTTGGGGTCGTTGTTCTGTTGGAAGGTGAACCTTCACCCCAGTCTGAGGTCCTGAGCGCTCTGGAGCAGGTTTTCATCAAGGATCTCTCTGTACTTTGCTCCATTAATCTTTCCCTCAATCCTGACTAGTTTCCCAGTCCCTGCCGCTGAAAAACATCCCCACAGCATGATGCTGCCACACCATGCTTCACAATAGGGATGGTGCCAGGTTTCCTCCAGACGTGACGCTTGGCATTCAGGCCAAAGAGTTCAATCTTGGTTTCATCAGACCAGACAATCTTGTTTCTCATGGTCTGAGAGTCCTTTAGGTGCCTTTTGGCAAACTCCAAACGGGCTATCATGTGCCTTTTACTGAAGAGTGGCTTCCGTCTGGCCACTCTACCATATAGACCTGATTGGTGGAGTGCTGCAGAGATGGTTGTACTTCTGAAAGGTTCTCCCATCTCCACAGAGGAACTCTGGTGCTCTGTCAGAGTGACCATCGGGTTCTTGGTCACTTCCCTGACCAAGGCCCTTCTCCCCCGATTGCTCAGTTTGGCCGGGCAGCCAGCTCTAGGAAGGAGCTCTAATGAAGGAGGCCACTGTGTTCTTGGGAACCTTCAATGCTGCAGACATTTTTTGGTACCCTTCCCCAGATCTGTGCCTCGACACAATCCTGTCTCGGAGCTCTACGGACAATTCCTTCGACCTCATAGCTTGGTTTTTGCTCTGACATGCACTGTCAACTGTGGGACCTTATATAGACAGGTGTGTGCCTTTCCAAATCATGTCCAATCAATTGAATTTACCACAGGCGGACTCCAATCAAATTGTAGAATCATCTCAAGGATGATCAATGGAAACAGTCTGCACCTGAGCTCAATTTGGAGTCTCATAGCAAAGGATCTGAATTCTTATGTAAATAAGGTCTTTCTCTTTTTTATTTTTTATAAATTAGCAAAAATGTCTAAAATCCTGTTTTCACTTCGTCATTATGGGGTGTTGCATGTAGATTGATGAGGAAATTGTTTCATTTAATCCATTTTAGAATACGGCTGTAACGTAACAAAATGTGGAAATGGTCAAGGGGTCTGAATACTTTCCTAATGCACTGTATACCTTTGTATTCATTGGAGTGCTGTGTTAGAGCTGATGGGTGAGAGTACTCCGCTCATCGGACAGCTCAAAGAAACCCACTCATGCACACAAACCCACACCAGCTCACACCCACACCATACACACAATCCATTCATGTACCTGGTGATCCGTGGCGTCCCTGCGCTCCTGTGGGTCCAGGCTCTCCTCTGGCCCCCAGGTCACCCGGCAGCCCCTGTTCTCCAGGGGTCATTTTCACCTTGGCGTGAACATCACTCCCCCTCGGCCCTGCAGCACAGCACCATCAAACCTCAGGATAACTACTTCGTGCAACTGTATACTCGTAGGAAAAAAGGTGCTATCTAGAACATAAAAAGGGTTCTTCGGCTGTCCCCATAGGAGAATCCTTTGAAGAACCCTTTTTGGTTCCAGGTAGTCATTATTACTCTTTTCGGTCATAAGAGACAGTAGCAGCAACATTATGTACAAAATAAGTTACAATGAGAAAAAACACACAAAATAGCACAATTGGTTAGGAGCCCGTAAAACGGCAGCCATCCCCTCCGGCGCCATTCTTTACAGAATTCCTGGTCAGTTTGTGTCCATTGGAGGGTCCAACATAACTCCTGACCATGTGACCTGACCAGGAAAAACTCAGGACCCTAGGTGTGAGTGCTCATCCTACCTTGTGCTCCAGGCTGCCCTTTCTGTCCAAGGTAACCTCCAGGTCCTGCAGGTCCTGCATCTCCTTTCTGACCTGAAACACCACACACTCATTGTGTCACATATTTGTAAAAAGCACAATAAAAAGGACATTGGTTGATTCATTGACACTGATTTAGTAGTTAAGATAACTGCCCAAATCAATAAAGCTACAGTGTAGTATGTTGTGAGATGTTTGCAATACAGTATGAGTTGATGACTAGAGTGTGTTAGTATGTCATTAACAGTACTGTAAGTATTGCTGTTTGAGACTACAGTCACATTTTGGATTGCCACAGGAACATTATGGATTGCCTTCCCCAGATGAAAGTTGCAGCACTGACCTACAGTATAGTAACAGAAATTACATTCTGAATGCATGTATGGAGGTTGTTAATAAGATGTCAGATTGGTCATTACCGTTTGGTCCAATGTCTCCTAACTGTCCCATCTCCCCTTTGGCTCCCAGACCACCTGGTCTGCCATCATTACCCTGTAAATACACATCCTATTCAGCACACCCATTCAGTGATGGGTCAGTTTTGCATTTTCCCCACTACTGGTTAAGGTTAGGATTGGGGGAGGGGGAAATGCTACTATATTTGTAATTAGGGGAAACTTCACCCCTAATTCAGATGTGTGTGTGTGTGTGTGTATTTGTGTGTACAAGGTGACATCTTTATGAATAATGATTGATTATTGGCTCTTCATGTGTGGACTCTCCCTTGTAACATGTTCACAATTGATGTGGATATCTGTCTATAGGTGGGAAGTTGACCCAAAGTTTATGATGATGTCATCTCACGGAGTCTACCTTTAAGCATGGGTGAGTAAATCAGTGGTGTGTGACTCACCGGTCTGCCCTGTACCCCTGTGTCTCCTCTGTACCCAGGCGTTCCCAGGATGCCCATGGCGCCTTTGTTCCCCTTGTCTCCTTTAAAGCCGGCTCCTGGTGGACCAGGAGGGCCCCGTGGCCCCTGCATACCTAAATACACGGGGGGTCATGGAAGCAATGCAGCAAAAAATAAATAAAACAGAGGGCTCTGAGATGCAGCCTACACACCTTGGGGTCCAGGGTCGCCATTTTGTCCACGGTCTCCTTTTAGCCCTTCAAAGCACATTCCATCCCGACCAGGACTTCCAGACAGTCCCGTAGGACCAGGCGGGCCTGGAGGTCCAATGTCCCCCAAAGGCCCTGAGGGACCAGGGGGGCCAAAGCAGCCAGGTAACCCCACATCCCCCTTAAGTCCTACAGAAATAGTCAGATGAAGAGATCAGTGAAGGGATATGTTTTTGTAGCGTTCAATACTTGGGAGTGAATCATTACCATCTGGTAGCACTATAGGTTGAGAGACCCAGAGCAGCTGAGGCTTGAGGTGACTTTACTAACCCTATTTCACTATGTCTTAACATTGTAAACAACATGCTATTTGAAGGGAGTAAACATCTCTAACTAGCATAGAGATGACAGGAGATATTATTGGGACTCACACATGGTTTACATGGTATATCCTATATTGTACAACAAAACACATGCATGCAACTACACTACATGGACAAAAGTATGTGGACACCCCTTCAGATTAGTGGATTTGGCTATTTCAGCTACATCCGTTGCTGACAGGTGTATAAAATTGAGCACACTGCCATGCAATCTCGATAGACAAACATTGGCAGTAGAATGGGCCGTACTGAAGAGCTCAGTGACTTTCAACCTGGCACCGTCATAGGATGCCACCTTTCCAACAAGTCTGCCCCGGCCCACTATAAGTGCTGTTATTGTGAAGTGGAAACTTCTAGGAGCAACAACGGCTCAGCCGAGAAGTGGTAGGCCACACAAGCTCACAGAACGGGACCCGCGAGTGCTGAAGCGCGTAGCGCATAAAAATCGTCTGTCTTCGGTTGCAACACTCACTACCAAGTTCCAAACTGCCTCTGGAAGCAACGTCAGCACAAGAACTGTTCATTGGGAGCTTCATGAAATGGGTTTCAATGGCCAAGCAGCTGCACACAAGCCTAAGATCACCATGCACAATGCCAAGCGTCGGCTGGAGTGGTGTAAAGCTCACCGCCATTGGAGTGATGAATCACGCTTCACCATCTGGCAATCAGACGGACAAATCTGGGTAGAACGCTACCTTCCCTAATGCATAGTGCCAACTGTAAAGTTTGGTGGATGATAAATAATGGTCTGGGGCTGTTTTTCATGGTTTGGGCTAGGCCCCTTAGTTCCAGTGAAGGGAAAAAATTTTTTACGCTACAGCATACAATGACATTCTAGATGATTCTACGCTTCCAATTTTGTGGCAACAGTTTGGGGAAGGCCCTTTCCTGTTTCAGCATGACAATGCCCCCATGCACAAAGCGAGGTCCATACAGAAATGGTTTGTCGAGATCAATGTGGAAGAACTTGACTGGCCTGTACAGAGCCCTGACCTCAACTCCATCGAACACCTTTGGGATGAATTGGAACGCCGACTGCGAGCCAGGCCTAATAGCCCAACATCAGTGCCCGACCTCACTAATGCTCTTGTGGTTGAACGGAAGCAGGTCCCTGCGGCAATGTTCCAACATCTAGTGGAAAGACTTCTCAGAAGAATGGAGGCTGTTATAGTAGCAAAGGAGGGGACCAACTTCATATTAATGCCCATGATTTTGGGCATATGTGTGTGTGGCACAGACTCACCAGATAGGCCCGTCTTTCCATCTGTGCCTTTTGGTCCAATTCCAGGGGCTGTAGAGAGAACAGACAATCAACACAGAGAGATCATTTCTGTGAATGTGTAAAGGGCTATATGTGTGTCCTAACCCTGAAATGGCTACAGCATATCAAGACCATACAAACATTTCCCTGCATGTACTTCATAAACCCTTTGCATTACATGGAGGCAGGGTTGGGGTAATAAACTGAAATTCCAATTGCCTTCTCAATAAACTAAAATGGAAAAAACGATTTATATCAAAACTTTTCCCATTTTAACCTAAAAGGGTTATTCGGCTGTCTTCACTCTTTGGAGAACCCTTTTTGGTTCCAGATAGAACGCAGAGGGTTCTACATGGAACCCAAAAGGGTTCTACCTGGAACCAAAAAGGGTTCTACCTGGAACCAAAAAGGGTTCTCCAAAGCCGAAGAATCCTTTTGTAACCCTTTTTTCTGAATGTAGTAGGGTTCTCTGACCTCCCATGTCTCCTTTCTCTCCCGCTGGACCAGGGATGCCGTCTCGACCCTGGGCACCTCTGGGGCCTGCAGGCCCTGGGTCACCTGCCAATCCTGGGCTCCCTGTGACACAGAGGCAGTGCTTAATAGGGTAACAAACACACAGACTGAAAGTCCAATGGCATTTCAGTAGGTGTGGACATGCATTATATATTCCTGTACCTGGCAGGCCATTCGGGCCATGACAGCCACTGTTGCCTGGGAGACCATCAATGCCCTTCTCCCCGACTAGTCCCGGAGGTCCTAAGAAAGACGTGAGATAGAGATACAGTGAGAAAAAATAGAGAATGTGTGTGTGCATGTGTGTGCATGTGCATTTGTGCATGGTGCATGTGTGTGAGTGTGTGTGGAGAGGTATTTTTGCAGCGGTCACTGAGGAGGTTGTGTGGGTTTGCATGTACGGCACAGTGTTATTCAATGGGCGACAGAGACCTCGTGATCCCTGTAGTCCTTCTCTTCCCTTGGGTCCTGTGGGGCCGATGGCCCCTGGGGCTCCGAACCTCCCCACCACACCCATCTCCCCCTTCTCTCCTGGAAAACCTGGAAACCCTGGCTCTCCCTAAGAGAAAGAGGTAGAGAGAGAGAGAGAGAGAGAGAGAGAGAGAGAGAGAGAGAGAGAGAGAGAGAGAGAGAGAGAGAGAGAGAGAGAGAGAGAGAGAGAGAGAGAGAGAGAGAAAGAAAGAAAGAAAGAAAGAAAGAAAGAAAGAAAGAAAGAAAGAAAGAAAGAAAGAAAGAAAGAAAGAAAGAAAGAAAGAAAGAAAGAAAGAAAGAAAGAAAGAAAGAAAGAAAGAAAGAGCGAGAAGGGGGATGTGGTTCGACTTAATTTCTGCTGAATACATTGGTACATAGCTAATCATTTGAAATATTAATTGGTTCTGTATCAGTATGTATCAGTTTTTCCAGGTCAGATCACGTGGTGTCAGGGGAAAAAAACAGGCCCCTCAAGGGTACTGTACTCGGTTTTCACCTTTTCTCCTCGTCGTCCTTTAGCTCCTGGTCCAGGGAGGCTGGGCTCTCCTTTCACTCCCTTTACTCCATTTGGACCTGGTGTTCCCGATGAACCAGGCTCTCCAAGAGCTCCTGTCCCCCCTTTCTCACCCTTTACACCTGGTCAGCAAGGACACAAACCGGAATAGGGTGAAGTTTTGAATTCCCCCCACCAATGGTAACAGTTAGGATTCTGGGAGGGGAAGCTGATCCTAGATCTGTATTTACATTTACATTCATTTGATGCTGTTTGTTTTGAGCACATAGATTCATCGATTAGAGATAAGATTTACTGTGGTCGTGTCCGAATATCCAAACTTGCGTTCTAAGTAGTAGGCTGATTATGTATGCGAAAATAGAACATTTTAAAGTATGTGAAATGTAGAACATTTTGTATGCTTTAAATGCCAGGATGTCATTTTCATTTCGGCTTTTCATCTACATGTAGTAGGAATTTGTTGTATGCTATTGAGGAAGAGAATCTTATTACCCATGTGTGTTTGACAACAGTTGATAATCAGCTGATAATTATGTAAGGGGAAACGCTATACCAAAATGAACGAATGGCGGGAAACAATGCAATTGCGCATTAGATGACACATTCTCAATATGGGTGAGCCTAGTATGATGATATTTGCTGCTTACTGCATACATTTCTACTAACCAGTCAGTTCTAAATAGTATGTAGTACGATTAGGACACGGTATGTAGATTTTAGTATGTAGTAGGCAAGACAGATTCTGGACACAGCCTGTATCGCTATAATTTTGAGTATGTTACCTGGCACACCCATGTCTCCTGTGACTCCAGTGTTTCCATGGAAACCAGGACATCCTTTCTGGCCATCTCTGCCTGGGTCGCCAACAGGACCTAGAAGAAAAGTGTGAGGTCAAAATATTAGTAACAAACAATTGCGCCTGGGGATTAATAAAGTTTACTCAATCAAATTGAATAGCTAGGCATGGTAGTGATTCATTAATGAGAGAGGTAGCGGGTAGGCCATTGAAACAGGGGTGTTTACATTTTACATTTTAGTCATTTAGCAGACGCTCTTATCCAGAGCGACTTACAGTTAGTGAGTGCATACATTTTCATACTGCCCCCCCCGTGGGAAACGAACCCACAACCCTGGCGTTGCAAGCGCCATGCTCTACCAACTGTGCTTGGTACCTTGTGGCCCGGCGCTCCCGGGAATCCCATCCTTTCCACTGGCTCCATTGGGCCCTTTCACTCCTAGATCTCCTTTTGCACCTGTTAAGGCCCTTAGACCTGGAGAAAAGAGAGCAGGGTCAGAGGTCAGGGGTAACTAGATCTAAAAAGCCTTAACACATTTTGGGACATCATACAACTCAGAAGAAGAAAATTAATATTGCTATCATTATTGATGTCACTTGTTAAATTCACTTCAATCGGAGTAGATGAAGGGGAGGAGACAAGTTAAAGAAGGATTTTTAAGCCTTGAGACAATTGAGACATGGTTTGTGTGCCATTCAGAGGGTGAATGGGCAAGTCAAAATATTTTTGCCTTTGAACGGGTTATGGTAGTAGGTGCCAGTTTGAGTGAATCAAGAACTGCAACGCTGCTGGGTTTTTCACGCCGGACAGTTTTCCGTGTGTATCAATAATAATAATAATATGCCATTTAGCAGACGCTTTTATCCAAAGCGACTTACAGTCAGTCATTTTTACGTATGGGTGATCCCGGGGATCGAACCCACTACCCTGGCGTTACAAGCGCCATGCTCTACCAATTGAGCTACAGAGGACCACAGAATGGTACAGCACCCACATGACATCCAGCCAACCTGGCACAACTGTGGGAAGCATTGGAGTCAACATGGGCCAGCATTCCTGTGGAACGCTTTCGACACCTTGTAGAGTCCATGCCCAGACGAATTGGGGCTGTTGTGAGGGCAAAAGGGGGGAGGGGGGGGTGCACAACTCAATATTAGGAAGGTGTTCTTAATGTTTTGTGTACTCAGTGTAGTTATTGGGCCGTCTTTTGTATAAATTTTTTTGCCCATGCTGCTTGTAAAACAATCGCTGCGTTTGAATGATGGGTATGTTGTCAATGTTATTTGTTGTTCAAATTGTCAAACACTGATTGAATTCCACTATTAAATATGATTAAAACCATGAAAAAAAAATATATACAGTGGGGAGAACAAGTATTTGATACACTGCCGATTTTGCAGGTTTTCCTACTTACAAAGCATGTAGAGGTCTGTAATTTTTATCATAGGTACACTTCAACTGTGAGAGACGGAATCTAAAACAAAAATCCAGAAAATCACATTGTATGATTTTTAAGTAATTAATTTGCATTTTATTGCATGACATAAGTATTTGATACATCAGAAAAGCAGAACTTAATATTTGGTACAGAAACCTTTGTTTGCAATTACAGAGATCATACGTTTCCTGTAGGTCTTGACCAGGTTTGCACACACTGCAGCAGGGATTTTGGCCCACTCCTCCATACAGACCTTCTCCAGATCCTTCAGGTTTCGGGGGCTGTCGCTGGGCAATATGGACTTTCAGCTCCCTCCAAAGATTTTCTATTGGGTTCAGGTCTGGAGACTGGCTAGGCCACTCCAGGACCTTGTGATGCTTCTTACGGAGCCACTCCTTAGTTGCCCTGGCTGTGTGTTTCGGGTCGTTGTCATGCTGGAAGACCCAGCCACGACCCATCTTCAATGCTCTTACTGAGGGAAGGAGGTTGTTGGCCAAGATCTCGCGATACATGGCCCCATCCATCCTCCCCTCAATACGGTGCAGTCGTCCTGTCCCCTTTGCAGAAAAGTATCCCCAAAGAATGATGTTTCCACCTCCACGGTTGGGATGGTGTTCTTGGGGTTGTACTCATCCTTCTTCTTCCTCCAAACACGGCGAGTGGAGTTTAGACCAAAAAGCTATATTTTTGTCTCATCAGACCACATGACCTTCTCCCATTCCTCCTCTGGATCATCCAGATGGTCATTGGCAAACTTCAGACGGGCCTGGACATGCGCTGGCTTGAGCAGGGGGACCTTGCGTGCGCTGCAGGATTTTAATCCATGACGGCGTAGTGTGTTACTAATGGTTTTCTTTGAGACTGTGGTCCCAGCTCTCTTCAGGTCATTGACCAGGTCCTGCCGTGTAGTTCTGGGCTGATCCCTCACCTTCCTCATTATCATTGATGCCCCACGAGGTGAGTTCTTGCATGGAGCCCCAGACCGAGGGTGATTGACCGTCATCTTGAACTTCTTCCATTTTCTAATAATTGCGCCAACAGTTGTTGCCTTCTCACCAAGCTGCTTGCCTATTGTCCTGTAGCCCATCCCAGCCTTGTGTAGGTCTACAATTTTATCCCTGATGTCCTTACACAGATCTCTGGTCTTGGCCATTGTGGAGAGGTTGGAGTCTGTTTGATTGAGTGTGTGGACAGGTGTCTTTTATACAGATAACGAGTTCAAACAGGTGCAGTTAATACAGGTAATGAGTGGAGAACAGGAGGGCTTCTTAATGAAAAACTAACAGGTCTGTGAGAGCTGGAATTCTTACTGGTTGGTAGGTGATCAAATACTTATGTCATGCAATAAAATGCAAATTAATTACTTAAAAATCATACAATGTGATTTTCTGGATTTTTGTTTTAGATTCCGTCTCTCACAGTTGAAGTGTACATATGATAAAAATTACAGACCTCTACATGCTTTGTAAGTAGGAAAACCTGCAAAATCGGCAGTGTATCAAATACTTGTTCACCCCACTGTATATAAAAAAACATATATTGCTATCATAAATAATCACTTTATTAATCCCAAAGGAGAAATTGTCAACAGCATTAAATACATTTCCGATAGTTATGCTACTGTAATTAGTTGTTACTTCTTAATCTGAAAATAGCCTTCACAACAGGACATTTTGTTTTTTACGCTCAGGAACAGAGCATTACTCTCAAACTATTTTTAAGATTCAGAAACAATATTTTGCTATTATCAATGAGGACTGTATATTTTTCTTCTGATGAAAACAGTACAGCAGTTTTGGTATTGACCAACATAAATGTTTCTAAAAACTCAAGGGGAGAAGGGAATAGCCTATTACAGATACTTTGTGTAAGTCTATAAAGACAGGGTGCCGCTAATGTTCTATAATCAGCGTTGGAGTTTGTAGGGTTGATTGGGGGTAGGGGTCATTCAGAGTCAGGGGTCATTCAGAGACTGACCTGTAGGTCCTTTGTCCCCAGGGTCCCCTGGGACCTCAATGTATGTTGAGACTCCAATATCTCCAGGAGCCCCAGCATCTCCCACAGGTCCACTGGCTCCAACGCGGCCCTTCACCCCATCAGCACCCATCAGCCCTGGAGACAGCAATCCTCATCGTCATCATCATCATCATAGTGTGTGTGTGTGTGCATAAAAGTATTGGACAGTTCTACCTTTAGGGCCAGGTCGTCCCCCTGGTCCTGGGTATCCGTCTGGTCCTGGTGTACCACATGGTCCTGACGGCCCCATGTCTCCTCTCTGGCCTTCGAGAACAAACACACAGGTTCATAACAGTTGCTCACACAATGGCACATTATCTTCTGCATCTTAAAGCAAGAGGTCCATGTGATCTAACCTGGTATCCCAGGTACACTATCTCTTCCTCTGAATCCCTTCAGGCCGGCAGCCCCCCCAGGTCCCGGGGCTCCATCAAACCCGGGCCGTCCAAACGGCCCCATCAATCCCAGGGCCCCTCTGCCAGGCAGACCTGAATCCCCCTGCACCCCCTTCTGTCCTCTTGTCCCTGAAGCATGTAGAGACCCAAGGATACATAGAGAGGAGAGTGAGATTGGGGAGAGGAGAGATAGATGGGGGAGAGGACAGAGAGATGGGGGAGAGGTCAGATAGATGGGGGAGAGGTCAGATAGATGGGGGAGAGGACAGAGAGATGGGGGAGAGGAGAGAAAGAAAGGGGGAGAGGACAGAGAGTTGGGGGAGAGGAGAGAGAAAGGGGGAGAGGAGAGAGAAAGGGGGAGAGGACAGAGAGATGTGGGAGAGGAGAGAAAGAAAGGGGGAGAGGACAGAGAGATGGGGGAGAGGATAGAGAAAGGGGGAGAGGACAGAGAGATGGGGAGAGGAGAGAAAGAAAGGGGGAGAGGACAGATAGATGGGGAGAGGAAAGAGAAAGGGGGAGAGGACAGAGAGATGGGGGAGAGGACAGAGAGATGGGGGAGAGGAGAGAAAGAAAGGGGGAGAGGACAGAGAGATGGGGAGAGGAGAGAGAAAGGGGGAGAGGACAGAGAGATGGGGAGAGGAGAGAGAAAGGGGGAGAGGACAGAGAGATGGGGGAGAGGAGAGAGAAAGGGGGAGAGGACAGAGAGATGGGGGAGAGGAGAGAGAAAGGGGGAGAGGACAGAGGGATGGGGGAGAGGAGAGAAAGAAAGGGGGAGAGGACAGATAGATGGGGGAGAGGAGAGAGAAAGGGGGAGAGGACAGAGAGATGGGGGAGAGGAGAGAAAGAAAGGGGGAGAGGACAGAGAGATGGGGGAGAGGAGAGAGAAAGGGGGAGAGGAGAGAGAAAGGGGGAGAGGACAGAGAGATGGGGGAGAGGAGAGATAAAGGGGGAGAGGACAGAGAGATGGGGGAGAGGAGAGAGAAAGGGGGCGAGGACAGAGAGATGGGGGAGAGGAGAGAGTAAGGGGGAGAGGACAGAGAGATGGGGGGAGAGGAGAGAAAGAAAGGGGGAGAGGACAGAGAGATGGGGGAGAGGTCAGATAGATGGGGGAGAGGTCAGATAGATGGGGGAGAGGACAGAGAGATGGGGGAGAGGAGAGAAAGAAAGGGGGAGAGGACAGAGAGATGGGGGAGAGGAGAGAGAAAGGGGGAGAGGACAGAGAGATGGCAGAGAGGAGAGAGAAAGGGGGAGAGGACAGAGAGATGGGGGAGAGGAGAGAAAGAAAGGGGGAGAGGACAGAGAGATGGGGGAGAGGATAGAGAAAGGGGGGAGAGGACAGAGAGATGGGGGAGAGGAGAGAGAAAGGGGGAGAGGACAGAGAGATGGGGAGAGGAGAGAAAGAAAGGGGGAGAGGACAGATAGATGGGGGAGAGGAGAGAGAAAGGGGGAGAGGACAGAGAGATGGGGGAGAGGAGAGAAAGAAAGGGGGGAGAGGACAGATAGATGGGGGAGAGGAGAGAGAAAGGGGGAGAGGACAGAGAGATGGGGGAGAGGAGAGAAAGAAAGGGGGAGAGGACAGAGAGATGGGGGAGAGGAGAGATAAAGGGGGAGAGGACAGAGAGATGGGGGAGAGGAGAGAGAAAGGGGGGCGAGGACAGAGAGATGGGGGAGAGGAGAGAGTAAGGGGGAGAGGACAGAGAGATGGGGGAGAGGAGAGAAAGAAAGGGGGAGAGGACAGAGAGATGGGGGGAGAGGTCAGATAGATGGGGGAGAGGTCAGATAGATGGGGGAGAGGACAGAGAGATGGGGGAGAGGAGAGAAAGAAAGGGGGAGAGGACAGAGAGATGGGGGAGAGGAGAGAGAAAGGGGGAGAGGACAGAGAGATGGCAGAGAGGAGAGAGAAAGGGGGAGAGGACAGAGAGATGGGGAGAGGAGAGAAAGAAAGGGGGAGAGGACAGAGAGATGGGGGAGAGGATAGAGAAAGGGGGAGAGGACAGAGAGATGGGGGAGAGGAGAGAGAAAGGGGGAGAGGACAGAGAGATGGGGAGAGGAGAGAAAGAAAGGGGGAGAGGACAGATAGATGGGGGAGAGGAGAGAGAAAGGGGGAGAGGACAGAGAGATGAGGGAGAGGACAGAGAGATGGGGGAGAGGAGAGAAAGAAAGGGGGAGAGGACAGAGAGATGGGGAGAGGAGAGAGAAAGGGGGAGAGGACAGAGAGATGGGGAGAGGAGAGAGAAAGGGGGAGAGGACAGAGAGATGGGGGAGAGGAGAGAGAACGGGGGAGAGGACAGAGAGATGGGGGGAGAGGAGAGAGAAAGGGGGAGAGGACAGAGAGATGGGAGAGAGGAGAGAAAGAAAGGGGGAGAGGACAGATAGATGGGGGAGAGGAGAGAGAAAGGGGGAGAGGACAGAGAGATGGGGGAGAGGAGAGAAAGAAAGGGGGAGAGGACAGAGAGATGGGGGAGAGGAGAGAGAAAGGGGGAGAGGAGAGAGAAAGGGGGAGAGGACAGAGAGATGGGGGAGAGGAGAGATAAAGGGGGAGAGGACAGAGAGATGGGGGAGAGGAGAGAGAAAGGGGGAGAGGAGAGAGAGATGGGGGAGAGGAGAGAGAAAGTGGGAGAGGACAGAGAGATGGGGGAGAGGAGAGAGAAAAAGTGGGAGAGGACAGAGAGATGGGGGAGAGGACAGAACAATAAGGAGGACTGTCTGAGAGTGTCATATGTACAGTAGAGTCACAGCTATAACTTTTATGAGCAGTGTTCTGACAGAGATGCTTACAGCTACATTCTGGGAGTTTTTAGTCCCTTGCCACTTGTTTTGGTAAACAGCTGAGGGATGGGGCTAAGGATATGTACCTGTGAAGCCGATGATTCCTTTGAGACCTACAGCCCCCGAAGGGCCTGGAATGCCTGGTATACACACCCCAGAATCCCCAGGCAGACCAGGCAAGCCCTCAGCACCTTCACTGCCTGAGGATAGACAAGAGCAACAATCAGACTGTGTGTGTGTGTATGTGTGTGTGTATGTGTTTGTGTGTCTACACACCTCTGTCTCCCTGTGGACCCTCTCTTCCTGGTAGGCCAGGCGATCCACCAAGCCCAGGCAGACCAGAGTCTCCAGTCAGCCCCAGAGAACCATCCTCCCCTGGGGGGCCTGGTCTACCTGGCAGCCCTGGGAGGCCTGGTCTGAAATCACCCTAAATCACCCACACAACACACAATGACTATGTATGGACACACAAAGACAGCACACAGTAGAAGGACACACACCCACACACCCACACCCACATACTCATTCAAGCACACACACACACAAAAATGACCTTAGGACCTGGCATCCCGGGAGCTCCGGATGGTCCTGGTCGTCCCATACTACCAATTCCTGAGGCACCACCAACCCCTGGCTGGCCCTTCTCACCTGAGAGGGGATGTTGGGAACATTCTTTCATGATGAATCTGTACATGAGCTCCATCTACAGTTTTTCTCAATCACGTACACATTTTTTTTGGAACTATGTAGTTCGAAGATCTGTGACCTTTTGCAAAATAGAAAATGCATTTTCTAAATGTAGTTGCCTTCTCAAAACAGCAAATACTTTCATCAAAACTATAAGATACTGCTAATTAAGCAAATACATTCATCAAAAGAACTGCGTGAAAAAAAGATTAACACAACAATGATGAACAAAAAAATTCCCATTAAATCAATATCACTAAACCATGATGATCAAAAATTGAAATAGAAATATCAAAAGGTGTAGAATTATGGGCAATTATTCTCCTTTGATTAATGTTTCACTAAACGTTTACATTTACAATGCGGTTTATCCTCGGGCCGGAGGGGTTTAGGGTCAATAAATATTGTGTGACTGATGGGTGGGTTGGTGGGTGGCAGGCGTTTTGAGTAAAGAGAAACAATACCTTAGAAAATGTATAATTATTGTGCAATTTATATAGTAGACATTTAGGTTTTTCTTTCATTATTTTAGGCTTTCTGGTATTAGTGCATAAGCCTAAACTTTAGGGATCAACTGTACGGGCGGCAAATAGTTGCAAAAGGTAATATTTTGAAAACGTTTCTGTCCTTCCCTTCTCTCTCCTTTTGCAGCTGTTGTCTTATTTAATTAAACTTCGACAATGTCCTTTATGCCTCCGTGGATTGATGTTAACTTTTTCTGCCCGTTCCCAAAAGCATTATTAGGCGATTGGCTGTGCCGGCTATGTTATGGCTATGTTATGTGTGATGATTGTGAGGCGCTATACAAATACGACAGTCGCAAGACAGGACTTCAAATAGGCCTATGGCATGTCAAGGGAACTGTAGCCTACTGTTTAGATGGGTTAACTGGAAACTGAAATCTAGACATTGACTAACCAGAATAACCTACTGTTCTGATAATACTAGTCCCATGCAAATCGACATCCCTGTGTTTTGAGAGAAATTTCAGTTTTACAGGTGTTGCTCAGTGTTTGAGCAAGAAAACAGTAACTGATTCAATAAATTGAACAAAGTGTTGTGCATAGCCTATATATGAAGGCCCTCCATGTATCAACTTTCACAGTGAATGCTTTTGTTTACACGTTTTGTGCGAATTAATTGAACATCGCCAAATGCATTATAATGCATGTCACGGTTTTGGCCGAGGCTGCTCCTCCTCCTTGCTCGGGCAGGCTTTGGCGGTCGTCGTCCCCGGAGTACTAGCTGCCACCGTTGTATGTTATCGATGTTTGTTTGGTTTTGTCTTCTTTGTACACCTGTTTCCTTTTAGTGTTAATTATGTCTCCTATAAGTTTCTCGTTTTGTTAGTCGTGTGTTGTGTATAATTGTTCCGCCTGTCTTTTTGGTGCTGCTCGTTTTTGCATTTTGTATGTTCTGGATAGTCGCACTGTGTTTCGTGCGCTATCGCATTTGAGTGTTTTTACGCACTCCTGGTTAGTTGAGGCCAGTGTTTATTATTTTTTCGTTCAGTAAAGTCGGTTGGACGAAGCTTCTGTGTCCTGCGTTTGACTCCTACACCACATCCACCTCAGCAGTTTCTGACAGAATTACACACCATCTAATGGAGTCAGCAGGAGCAGCAGCAGCGCCCGAGTCTTTGGAGGAGCGCGTCCGCGGCCAGGACGATAGGATCCTATAACTCGGGACCGCCCTGCAGGACGTAATTAATACTCTGCACCGATGGGAGACCAGAGGGGTACCCATACCTCCACCTACCTTACCACCACCATCGGTCAGTCCTCCCATCCAAGCTCCGGAATCCAGTGGGATTCGGCTCTCGCTCCCGAGGGCGTATGACGGCACCGCTGCCGGGTGTCAGGGGTTCCTCCTGCAGGTGGAACTCTACCTGGCCACCGTACACCCGGCGCCCTCGGGACACGAGAGCGTTTCCGCCCTCATCTCCTGTCTCACCGGCAAGGCGTTGGAGTGGGCCAATGCCGAATGGAGGGGAATAGACGCCGCCACCATCACCTGCGCAGAGTTCTCCCGCCGCTTCAGGGCCGTGTTCGACCATCCACCTGAGGGGAAAGCGGCGGGGGAGCGTCTATTCTACCTCCGACAGGGGAAGAGGAGCGCACAGGAGTTCGCCCTGGAATTCCGGACTCTAGCGGCTGATGCAGGGTGGAATGAGCGGGCCCTCATCGATCACTATCGATGCAGTCTACGGGAGGACGTCCGCCGAGAGCTGGCCTGCAGGGACACCAACCTCTCGTTCGACCAGTTGGTGGACATGTCCATCCGTCTCGACCCCCTGCTGGCCACCCGCGGACGCTCCAAGTGGGGGCCGTCCATTCCATCCTCCAGCACCTCCGAGCTGAGCCCTATGGAGCTCGGGGGTGCTGGCGCTAGAGAGAGGAGGAGAAGGAGCCCGAGGGGGGCCGTCCCCTGCACCAACTGTGGCCGTGGAGGGCACACTGCGGCTAGGTGCTGGGGAGGGTCTCCAGGGGGAAGGGACAACAGGCCACGCACTGGGGAGCCCTTCCAGGTGAGTAGGCGCCCCACTTACCCACAGCTCTCTGTTGTGCACTTATGTATACCTGTACGATTTCCACAGGTTGCACCTCTTTCCCAGCATAAGGCGCTAGTAGATTCAGGCGCAGCTGGGAATTTTGTTGATCTGAATTTTTGTGTAGAGTTAGGGATTCCCCTCCTTCCTGTTGATACTCCCTTCCCTGTCCATGCACTAGATAGCCGCCCGTTGGGATCGGGGTTGATTAGGGAGGTCACAGCACCACTTAGGATGAGTACGCAGGGGGGTCATGAGGAAACTATTCAGTTATATCTGATCGACTCTCCTGCGTATCCAGTGGTGCTGGGGCTTCCCTGGTTGATTACCCATGATCCCTCCATTTCGTGGCAACAGAGGGCTCTTATGGAGTGGTCTGCCCAGTGTGTGGGGCGATGTCTAGGTGTTTCCGTGGGGGCGACCTCGGTGGAGAGTTCGAACAAAGTGCCCGCAATGCACATTCCCCCTGAGTATGAGGAAGTAGCACTCGTGTTTAGCAAGACGAGGGCGACGCGGTTGCCTCCTCATAGACAGGGGGATTGTGCGATAGACCTCCAGGCAGGAGCAGCGCTTCCGCGGAGCCATGTGTATCCTCTGTCTCAAGAAGAGAAGGGGGCTATGGAGACATACATAGCCGAGTCTCTGAGACAAGGATACATACGGTCCTCCACTTCCCCTGCGTCCTCGAGCTTCTTTTTTGTGAAGAAGAAGGATGGAGGGTTGCGCCCTTGTATTGATTACCGTAGTCTCAATCAGATCACTGTGAAATACAGTTATCCACTCCCTCTGATTGCGACTATGACGGAATCATTACACAGAGCGCGTTTCTTCACAAAACTGGATCTCAGGAGCGCCTACAACTTGGTGCGCATTAGGGAGGGCGATGAATGGAAGACGGCATTTAGTACCACCTCGGGTCATTACGAGTATCTCGTCATGCCATACGGGTTGATGAATGCTCCTTCAGTCTTCCAATCCTTTGTGGACGAGATCTTCCGGGACATGCAGGGTCAAGGTGTGGTTGTGTACATTGACGACATTCTAGTGTACACTTCTACCCGAGCCGAGCATGTAGCTCTGGTGCGCCGAGTGTTGAGGAGGCTGTTGGAGCACGACTTGTATGTCAAGGCAGAGAAATGTCTGTTTTTCCAGGAGTCTATCTCCTTTTTGGGTTATCAGTTGTCCGCGTCAGGGGTGAAGATGGAGGTTGACCGTGTGTCAGCCGTGCGTAATTGGCAAACCCCAACCACGGTTAAAGAGGTTTATCCGGGGTTTTGGACAGGTGGCAGCTCCCATAACGTCTCTGCTGCGTAATAGTTCGCCTCCTGGTTAGTTGAGGCCAGTGTTTATTATTTTTTCGTTCAGTAAAGTCGGTTGGACGAAGCTTCTGTGTCCTGCGTTTGACTCCTACACCACATCCACCTCAGCAGTTTCTGACAATGCAACCCTTGCTGTTAATAGATCGCAAATCAGCATACAACTGAGCTAAACAAGTTAACTTTCTCATCCATAGCCTAAAAACGCATATCAAGTGCAAGTTAGCTGTTTAGCTCACATCTGAAAGCTGGGGGGCATTTAGGACTTCTTCTACTGCGGATCGCTAAAATATCCTAATGACTATGATCACACTTCCTCAATTCAAATATTATGGTGACACTATACCAAATATGGTTTGGTACGGTTTAGAAACTTGGGAACCAAACTTGAGTTATCAGAGTAGCCTGACAAAAGAGAAGCTACATACTTGTAATTATAGTAATTCAAAATGTCTGAAATTATAAACAGAAACATATCTAAATCACTTTATCACATATACTTGGGCGGTTGCGGATGGGTTATTAGCAATTGTAAATGTAAAGACTCTGCAAAGGGTGTGTAGACTTTCACTAGGCAATGGGCCCTGATTTATACCCTATATAGCACTGATGGAGTGATTTAGAATGTTGTCCACTAGTATTTACTGATTGCTGGAAATAGTGAACACATTTGTCTTCTGATAAAAACTTTGTGTTAGTATTCTGAAAACAAAACATAGAATTGTGTATTCACTGATGCCAGTTGTTTTTATAGTTTTGCAAAAGGACATCTAAGATATGCAATCCAGATACAAAGGCAAGAAGGTTAACAGAAGTTTGAAAAATGTATTGGGCATTTCATAATTTATTTTGTGTGTGTGTATATATATATATATATATATATATATATATATATATATATATATACACATATATACACACAATATAAAATACACAATAATACTATATATATATTACTATGTATTATTGTGTATTTTATATTGTATTATACAGGGTGCATTTGGAAAAGAGACCTAGGGCTCAATATGGCTTCCCTGTCAAAATAAAGATGAAATAAAAGCATTAAAAATCATTGTTGTTCTGCTATAGGTGCAATTAACCACAGTTCCAAAAAACACTTGTATGCAATGGAGTAAAACTGTAACACAGGGTGTGCAGTGTGTGCAGGCTTTTGTTCCTGCCCAGCTCTATCTCCTGTGATTCACCTAATGGCTGTCTTCATATTATCATGATTACCTGAATTAGGCGTGTTGTTAGTGCTGGGCTGGATCAAAACTCTGCTTCCTATGTCGCCCACCTAGGATCTTACCAGGGTACAACAGAGCTAGGGTTCTTGGGTAGTGAAGTCTTTCTCACCTTTAGGCCCAGTGTTGCCAGGAGGGCCCTGGACAGACAGACCTCTATCCCCATTGGCGCCGAAGTTGCCAGGGAAGCCAGGATAGCCATTTATACCAGGATTCCCTGAAAACATATAGGCAATTATACAATAGTTCACTGGGTTAGAAACTGGTGCTGGCAACCCCATGGATAAATGTTGGATTCCCACATGAGCCACATGTTGATAGTTAAGTAATTTGCTGTGGATAAAAATGTATGCTAAAAAAAACATATTAACACCATTACCAGCCGGTGATCCTATCAATTCTCTACTAATGCCATAATACTAGTGCTGTGCTGTTAGTGTATGTATGATATTGTCTTTATGTCAAGAATCTCCCCCAGAGCTCATGGCTAAAGCCCTCACCTGAAGGTCCTGGGTTGCCTTGCAGACCCTTCTCTCCCTTCAGTCCTGGGTCCCCTGTGGTTGTTATTGTCTCTCCTGCTGAGCCTTTCTCTCCTGCAGGAGGAGATGAGTGCGAGACAACAGTGAAAAGAGTGAAAGAAGAGTGTGACACATTTACACATTCTGTAAAATAGATCAACTAGGGCCAGGAGTTTTTGTTGACGACATGGGTCAGGGAAAACTCAGGGCGCTTGGCAAGAGTGAGATATGATTAGACAACAGTGAGACACACTCACACATTCTGTGAAATAGGTGAAGTTGCTGGGATGCCAGTTCTCGCTTGAAAAAATAATGATCTTACTGTACCTGGATCTCCAGGTCTCCCTCGCAGGCCTTGCACCCCCAGGATGCCCTTCTGTCCAGGGCCCCCTGGGGGCCCCACACCTGGGGGGCCCTGAGTCCCCATCTGGCCTGACCGTCCACACACACCCTGAGAGCCGGCATCGCCCCGATCACCCTTGGGCCCCGGAGGTCCCTACAGAAAACAGACACCAAACAGTTAACTCTGGGTACATCATGGGTAGGGCCCCAAGTTTTCCCAAACCACATGGCCTGGCCATGAAAAACCACAGGCACTAGTTACAGGCTACAACAACAGCCAAGAGCTTAGCCTGTTAAGACCATGTGGTCAGGTCCCAAATCGTAGTCCAGCATGCTAACGCTGTACACTAATACAATGGTTCCGATCCATAATCAGATATTACTGTTAAAATGACCATCCTCCAGTCATTGGCATTGATTTTACAGTGTGTAACGGTGGAGGTGGAGCGGGTCACACTCACAGGGTTGCCCTTTAGCCCAGGTTGGCCTTTCAGTCCTGGGTATCCAGGGACCCCGTCAGTCCCATCGCTCCCAGGAACTCCTGGAGAACCAGGTGAGCCCACAGGCCCCCTGTCTCCTGGGGGCATGGGAACAATTTCCCCCTTGGGCCCTGTAGAACCTGGCACACCTGGTAAACCATAGAGACCCTACAGATACAAAGACAAAGGACGTGACCCCCAAAAAATCATTAGAATAAAATCTCCCCCATACAGTGTAAAAATGCCTTAACAAAAAGTCATATATAAAGAATTTGTATCTGAATCTGGGGTGATTCCATAATGTCTGTCAGTCCAGGCCAAGTCACCTGTTGACCTGGTGGACCTTGAAGACCTTTGACTCCCCGAAATCCCTTGGATCCAAGAGCACCATCTCGTCCTGGAGAAACACAAATGTTGTAAATACAGGGGCAGCTATAGAGTATTAGGCAGTTAGGCAGGATGTCATGTGAATTTTGAAGCCATTTCCAAGCGGCCTTAAAAAGGTCAAATCTGGTGAAAATGTACATAATGGATGACATGTGCTGTGTGCTACCATTCTATGGGAATTTAGCCACCCTCTAACATTTGTCAGGATAAAAACACTTAATCCAAGACAAATGTGTTATGCAGGGGCAGCCATTAGCATTTTAATATCATATCTAATGAATCATGTGTAGATATAATAGAAAACATAAACATTTGGATATGGTGATACATGTTTATCATTTTCACCAACTATATCAAAGTGTTTTTTATCTCAGGTTTATATTTTATTGTGTGCCTGCTAGTAATGCTACCCCATTACAAATAAGATAGAGAAAAGTATTGTCTGTAGCAAATTTTCAAATGAATTGAGTACAGTAGCTACATTTACACTGCAACTAAGGGATATACAGTCTGTACTATTGCTCACATATACTAAAAGCTTGATTGTAATAATTTCACAATATGATTGCAATGGAAGATATTTTCCATCCCAAGACTTTGGTCATATTCAATATCATACCTTGATGAATGTTAGAGAGAATCTTTTACATACCCACACAACATCCGTCAATAAATTGTCATGATGGATGTTGCCATTTTCCAAGTATGTACAGTTAAAGTCGGAAGTTTACATACACCTTAGCCAAATACATTTACACTCAGTTTTTCACAATTCCTGACATTTGATCCTAGTAAAAAGTCCCTGTCTTAGGTCAGTTAGGATCACCACTTTATTTTAAGAATGTGGAATGTCAGAATAATAGTAGAGAGTGATTTATTTCAGCTTTTATTTCTTTCATCACATTCCCAGTGGGTCAGAAGTTTACATACACTCAATTAGTATTTGGTAGCATTGCATTTAAATTGATTAACTTGGGTCAAACGTTTTGGGTAGCCTTCCACAAGCTTCCCACAATAAGTTGGGTGAATTTTGGCCCATTCCTCCTGACAGAGCTGGTGTAACTGAGTCAGGTTTGTAGGCCTCCTTGCTCACACATGCTTTTTCAGTTCTGCCCACAAATGTTCTATAGGATTGAGGTCAGGGCTTTGTGATGGCCACTCCAATACCTTGACTTTGTTGTCCTTAAGCCATTTTGCCACAACTTTGGAAGTATGCTTGGGGTCATTGTCCATTTGGAAGACCCATTTGCGACCAAGCTTTAACTTCCTGACTGATGTCTTGAGATGTTGCTTCAATATATCCACATAATTTTCCTTCCTCATGATGCCATCTATTTTGTGAAGTGCACCAGTCCCTCCTGCAGCAAAGCACCCCCACAGCATGATGCTGCCACCCCCGTGATTCATGGTTGGGATGGTGTTCTTCGGCTTGCAAGCAACCCCCTTTTTCCTCCAAACATAACAATAGTCATTATGGCCAAACAGTTCCATTGTAATTTAGTCAGACCAGAGGACATTTCTCCAAAAAGTATGATCTTTGTCCCCATGTGCAGTTGCAAACCGTAGTCTGGCTTTTTTATGGCGGTTTTAGAGCAGTGGCTTCTTCCTTGCTGAGCGGCCTTTCAGGTTATGTCGATATAGGACTAGTTTTACTGTGGATATAGATACTTTTTTACCTATTTCCTCCAGCATCTTCACAAGGTCCTTTGCTGTTGTTCTGGGACTGATTTGCACTTTTCGCACCGAAGTACGTTAATCTCTAGGAGACAGAACGCGTCTCCTTCCTGAGTGGTATGACGGCTGCGTGGTCCCATGGTGTTTATACTTGCGTACTATTGTTTGTACAGATGAACATGGTACCTTCAGGCATTTGGAAATTGCTTCCAAGGACGAACCAGACTTGTGGAGGTCTACAATTTTTTTCTGAGGTCTTTGCTGATTTCTTTTGATTTCCCCATGATGTCAAGCAAAGAGGCACTGAGTTTGAAGGTAGGCCTTGAAATACATCCATAAATATGTCAATTAGCCTATCAGAAGCTTCTAAAGCCATGACATAATTTTCTGGAATTTTCCAAGCTGTTTAAAGGCACAGTCAACTTAGTGTATGTAAACTTCTGACCCACTGGAATTGTGATACAGTGAATTATAAGTGAAATAATCTGTCTGTAAACAATTGTTGGAAAAGTTACTTGTGTCATGCACAAAGTAGATGTCCTAACCGACTTGCCAAAACTATAGTTTGTTAACAAGAAATTTGTGGAGTCGTTGAAAAACGAGTTTTAATGACTCCAACCTAAGTGTATGTAAACTTCCGACTTCAACTGTATATTTAAGTATACATTTGGATGTTAGTCTGTTAGGATATGAACGTGAATATGAACGAAATCTATCTTTACCTCAACATTGTCAACTTTGACTGCATTAGTTCCAATATCTCTGCCTCAGAATGTACGATCCTCACAAGGTAATACACTTATTGTTCAGAAGTGTCTTTCTGAGTGGTTAGAGATAATTTACACTGTCTGAGAAAAATATGTGTATGCTTTTCCTGTGTATATGCATGGTTTAAGCCTTAATGCATAATAACTATGCCAAAAGTAACTATAATCCATAGTCTAAGTATGTATAAATGATTAAATAATCAGTTTCTATTGATATACTCATTACATTTGGTCAGAATCTATGGCTGCTTGTACATTTTACCCCTTAGAAATTGATATACCGTTTCAATATCTCTGGCCCAGAAACTCAGATTCTTATGAGGTAAAGTTATCCTGGTTCAGTAGGGTCTCCCACAGTTTTCTGAGAGGGTCTATTATCTGAGAATGGTCCTTAGTGGGCTACACACCACAACTATAGCTGAACACATCTGAATTTTCATATTTTCTGTATATTTGCATGTCTTAAAGCATAATAACTGTATGAAAAGTAACTATTAATGCATCCATTCCATAGTCTTAAGTGTTTTTGTTTGATAATCCACTCCATTTTTGTTAAGAATTGCAGGATATTTGACCTAAAACTATTACTATTTACATTATATACATTTTCACCAGATTTGAACTTTGACCCCTTGAAAATGGCCTTAAAAGTCTAAATTAAACGTTGTATCACCCCAACATTGTTTGATCTAGCATGGATGACAGCCTTTAACAAGGAAATAGTTCCAAGCATTTTTTCTAGATTGGCTGATATACTACTAAGCAATAATGCCCTTTTCCTGAACATGTGACCTAACATGGGAAAAAGGATATGGTATTTTTTCTGGTCGAGTCACCTGGTCAGACAAAACTACTGGGCCTAGTCATTGTATGACATGACATGGCATAAAATAGCTGCTATTATGTCCATGTATTGGTGTTACCTGTCTCTCCAGGCCTGCCAGGCTCTCCGGCAGGTCCTGGGGATCCAGGGGACGCATTAGTGCGCAGGCAGAGTCGACAGACGTCACCTAAGAGAGACATAACGACAGGCAGGAAGTGGTTGTTCAGTGGTTCTTGCCAGTGAAGCAACAAAGTAACTTGAGCTTTCATTGCCCCAGCGACAACTAATTGTACTCAAATAAAATAATAGATCAAATAAAATTGTATTTGTCACATGTGCCGAATACAACAGGTGTAGACCTTACCGTGAAACGCTTACTTACAAGCCCTTAACCAACAATGCAGTTTTAAGAAAATAGAGTTCAGAAAATATTTACTAAATATACTAAAGTAAAAAAATACAAAAGTAACACAATAAAATAACAATAATGAGGCTATATACAGTGGGTACCGGTACCGAGTCAATGTGCGGGGGTACAGGTTAGTCGAGGTAATTTGTACATGGAGGTAGGAGTAAAATGACTATGCATAGATTAAAAACAGTAAGTAGCAGCAGTGGGGGTCAATGCAAATAGTCCGGGTGGCTATTTGATTAATTGTTCAGCAGTCTTATGGCTTGGGGGTAGAAGCTGTTAAGGAGTCTTTTGGACCTAGACAAGCGCTCCGGTACCGCTTGCCGTGGGGTAGCAGAGTGAACAGTCTATGACTAGGGTGACTGGAGTCGTTGACAATTTTTTTGGCCTTCCTCTGACACTGCCTAGTACATAGGTCCTGGATGGCAAGAAGCTTGGCCCCAGTGATGTACTGGGCTGTACGCACTACCCTCTGTAGCGCCTTATGGTCGGATGCCGAGCAGTTGCCATACCAGGCGGTGATGCAACTAGTCAGGATGCTCTCGATGGTGCAGCTGTATAACTTTTTGAGGATCTGGGGACACATGCCAAATCTTTTCAGTCTCCTGAGGGGGAAAAGGTGTTGTCGTGCCCTCTTCACGAGTGTCTTGGTGTGTTTGGACCATGATAGTTTGTTGGTGATGTGGACACCAAGGAACTTGAAACTCTCGACCCGGTCCTCTACAGTCACGTCGATGTGAATGGGGGCGTGTTCGGCCCCCTCCTTTTTCTGTAGTCCACGATCATCTCATTTGTCTTGCTCACGTTGAGGGAGAGGTTGTTGTCCTGGCACCAAACTGCCAGGTCTCTGACCTCCTCCCTGTAGGCTGTCTCATTGTTGTCGGTGATCAGGTCTACCACCGTTGTGTCGTCAGCAAACGTAATGATGGTGTTGGAGTCGTGCTTGGCCACGCAGTCGTGGGTGAACAGGGAGTACAGGAATTGACTAAGCACACACCCCTGAGGGCCCCCTGTGTTGAGGATCAGAGTGGCAGATGTGTTGTTGCCTACCCTTACCACCTGGTGGCGGCCCGTCAGGAAGTCCAGGATCCAGTTGCAGATGAAGGTGTTTAGTCCCAGGGTCCTCGAAGCGAGCATAAAAGGCATTTAGCCAGTCTTGTAGGCTCGCATCACTGGGCAGCTCACGGCTGGGTTTCCCTTTGTAGTCCATAATAGTTTGCATGCCCTGCTACATCCGACAAGCGTCAGAGCCGGTGTAGTAGGATTCAATTTTAGTCCTTTATTGACGCTTTGCCTGTTTGATGGTTCGTCTGAGTGCATAGCGGGATTTCTTATAAGCGTCCAGATTAGTGTCCCTCTCCTTGAAAGCAGCAGCTCTAGCATTTAGCTCGGTGCAGAAGTTACCTGTAATCCATGGCTTCTGGTTGGGATATAGACGTACGGTCACTGTGGGGATGACTTCGTCGATGCACTTACTGATGAAGCCGGTGACTGAGGTGGTATACTCCTCAATGCCATTTCATGAATCCCAGAATATATTCCAGTCTGTGCTAGCAAAACAGTCCTGTAGCGTAGCATCTGTGTCATCTGGCCACTTCTGTATTGAGCAAGTCACTGGTACTTCCTGCTTTAGTTTTTGCTTGTAAGCAGGAATCAGGAGGATAGAATATGGTCAGATTTGCCAAATAGAGGGCGAAGGAGAGCTTTGCGAGGGAGAACTCTAGACCACCTTTACTGTGTGTGGAGTAAAGGTGGTCTAGAGTTTTTTTTTCCCCTCTGGTTGCACATGGGACATGCTGGTTGAAATTAGGTCAAACGGATTTAAGTTTGCCTGCATTAAAGTCCCCGGAACTAGGAGCGCCACTTCTGGATGAGCATTTTCTTGTTTGCTTATGGCCTTATACAGCTCGTTGAGTGCAGTCTTAGTGCCAGCGTCGATTTGTGGTGGTAAATAGATGGCTACGAAAATATAGATGAAAACTATCTTGGTAGATAGTGTGGTCTACAGCTTATCATGAGGTACTCTACCTCAGGCGAGCAATACCTCGAAACTTCCTTAATATTAGACATCGCGCACCAGCTGTTATTGAAAAATAGGCACACACCCCCACCCCTCGTCTTACCGGACGTACCAGCCAACTGTATATTATCTGTGTCGTCGTTAATCCACGACTCAGTGAAAAATAAGATATTACCGTTTTTAATGTCCCGTTGGTCGGATAGTCTCGAACAGAGATCATCCTGTTTATTCTCCAGTGATTGCATGTTGGCCAATAGAACGGATGGTGGAGGCGGGATACCCACTCGCTGACAAATTCTCTCAAGGCACCCTGATCTGCGCCCCTTGTATTTCCTTCTTCAATCAAGTCAAAATTCAATTTTATTCATAAACAAACTGCGACATGCTCTTTACAGTAACCCTACCTATAAAACATACCCTCCATGAAGCAAAGCAAAAAACTAACTGTTACATTTGTCAAGAAGACCCAACCCCTAACCTTTATTGGACATGACAGTTGCAAACTGCAACTTAAATTCCATATCCTTATTCCTGCAATACCCTTTACAAAATAACATATTTGTCACAGAAAATACCTGTTTCTCCGAACTCGCCTCTATCCCCTGGTTGTCCTGGGATGCCTTTGATGCCTTTAGGACCGGGTGGTCCACGGTTGCCTTTCAACAGATCTGTACAAAGAGCAAGCCCACCGGGCAAAAACCACATTGAATTAATATTATAGCAACATCACATTGCATTGAACTTAACGTTAAACGTCAATGGAATTTTTCGTTTAATTTTCTAAAAGTGGTAAACGTAAGTTGTTGTTCTGTGGTTAAAACTTCAACATTGACAACCCAATACAATATCAACATTATGTCACGTTGAATTGATTCATTCTGTCATTGACAAATGTTTTATCCACTCTCATATCTAAATCTACAAATATGGAGAAATGAACACTTCACCCTCTCTGAGGTGGGAGCCTGTAATCACAGGCTAGCTAGCTAACCCTAACCCTGCTAACCTTCATTAGATCGAGGCTATACAGGGACTTGAATTACATTACAGTAGAATAAGATTGTGGTCACTGCTAACTGCTACTTCAGATACTTTCTGAGTTTATGCTGTCGTAAATGTGGTAGCTTTGTAATAACCATTATGTCAGACTGTTGAGGGTGACCTAAAGTGGCCAGTTGAGGACGACCTAAAGTGGCCAGGTGAGTTGAGCAGGTACCTGGAATTCCAGGGGGACCACGGTCGCCTATGGGGCCATCGTTTCCAGTGGGCCCAGTGGGTCCAGGGGGGCCAATTATGTAGGGGGCAGGTTCCCCCCTCTCCCCTTTATCCCCAGCTAAGCCAGGGGGACCAGGATTCCCAGGGGCCCCAGGGAAAGACAACCCTGAAAACACAATACAATGGTCAGCTTGGTGTGTGTGTGTGTGTGTGTGTGTGTGTGTGTGTGTGTGTGTGTGTGTGTGTGTGTGTGTGTGTGTGTGTGTGTGTGTGTGTGTGTGTGTGTGTGTGTGTGGGTGTGTGTGTGTTCGTGATAGTACAAGGGACCACATCACCGTGAAGGACGATGAGTCACAATGTGTGACGATGCGTGTGTGTATGTTTGTCACTGTTCATGACAAATTTATGGCAAAGGTCAACCACTGTTGGCCACTGTTTTATCCAGGTGGTCTCTAGTTAAACGTTTAATATGCGCTTAGATCATTCGCACAGATGATCTCAATTGCTTCCAAAATGTCCCGCTCCCTAAAAGCAGAGCTACATGTGAGGTCGGTGTTAACTTAGTCCTACTTTCTCCCCAAAATGTGAAAGCCCTCTACAGGGTTTTATCTTTGGTAGAAATAAAACCTGGAAAATCGAGCAGACTAATGGGTGATTTGACAATCATTCAGTACAACTGAAATAAAGTCATTTTTCGTTTAAGACAGCAATTATACTGTGGCAATATATCGTACAGGTTATATGAATGGAAAACTGATGTTGGTGACTCATTACTTTTTAATTTCCTCTTTAAAAAAAAGAAAATCATGCTCACACCCCTATCTCCAGCGCCCACATCACTCTCCGCCATATTGTCTCAAACTGCACCTTTTTGTTTCTCTCCGTCGCCCACGCACTTTCAACATTTAGGTAATAAAGCATTTGACCTTTCCATTGTGTTAATGATGGAGGATTGGTTGATTTCCAGCTTTTAAGTATACGTTTTTTCAAGATGATTGACAAGAAAAGTATCGTCAAACCCATCGGGTATCTCACTGCACCCTCATATGCAATGTGTTGAAATATGCAGACAGACAGATTAAAAGTAAATTTACGTTGTAATACTTCTGACAACCAACTTTCTAACTCAGCCCATAACTTTTGGACTTGATTACATTCCCAGAAGGCATGGATTATTAAGTCATTGTTAGTTTAATACTTAAGACATGACTCTGCCGTTGTATAATAAATTCTATACATTATTTTATACTGGAATAAGTGTGAATTTTAACTCTAATTTCGTTAGTTATGTTCCAACATTCCCTCCATCTTGCCAAAATCAGTTATTTTTAAGTCTTGGTTCATTTTCAAGTTAAGTAATCCAATAATTACAATTTGTCTAATCGATTTGAAGAAGCCTCCTGGAGCCGATGGAATCGAGCTCTTCTTCCTAAAAATAGCTGCACCTGTCATCTCCTCCCCTCTCTCTCTCTCATCTCCTCAACCTATCCCTGGAGTCTGCCTCCATCCCCAAAGACTTAAAAATGCTAATTAGCATCAAAGTAGACATTATGCAAGACTACAAATCCCTGCAAGCTGTGTCAATTTAAAACTTGCACAAGACCGTTAACAGAATTGTCAATTTAAGGAGATTTACATGGTTATCATTATGACACGTCCACTGTAACGACCTGACCAAGATGGAGCAATAAACCATGCAGCAAAGTAAGTGACGACATTTCAGACAAAGCAGACAATGGCTAAGTTGCATAAAGATTGAGGAATTCAGATATGACGTCATCGTTTTTAGCACTACCCACAGAGTTCTTAAACTATGCCGCGCAACATGATTCAATGTGCCAGTAAATCAACACAATCTACTTTTAAATGTTTCATCTGGACTGGTTGCATCACAGCCTGGTATGGCAACTGCTCGGCATCTGACCGTAAGTCGCTACAGAGGGTAGTGCGTACGGCCCAGTACATCACTGGGGCTAAGCTTCCTGCCATCCAGGACCTATTTACTAGGCGGTGTCAGAGGAAAGCCCAAAAAATGGTCAAAGACTCCAGTCACCCAAGTCATAGACTGTTCTCTCTGCTACCGCACGGCAAGCGGTACCGGAGCGCCAAGTCTAGGACCAAAACGCTCCTTTACAGCTTCTACCACCAAGCCATAAGACTGCTGAAAAATTAATCAAATGGCCACCCAGACTATTTAAATTGACCCCCCTGGCCATCCTGTCACAGATGCTATAATGGCAAAGATACAAAGATGAGTCCTATATCTATCTCTATGGCCTGTTGTTCACATGTGTATCTGAACTCTCATTGGCTAGAATGGTCCCACCTGATCTTGCCTCCTCCCGCCTGCCTTCCATCTTTGAGGACATGTATTTCCAATGTTATAGCGGTCACTTGACTATCTTGTCAATATAACAGACAATCTTTGGATCAACTCCTAGTTTATTCTTGTGGGTTTTTGGTTGCAAGCAAGTTTGTCTTAACACATGGACATCATGAAAATGATCGGAGGAAGTTCAGGAGTAAAAACAAACAAAATATAATTATTGACTGTGTCCATAAAATGTATATAGTATGTATAAGCATGAAGTAGAGGCCTAAGCATTGTTGTTCACTAGTTTACTCCAATTAGGGAAGGGAAGGTGGGGTTGGAAAGTAATAAAGGGAAATATATATATTTTTAAAGGATATGTATGTATATGCGTATATGTATGTATGTGTATGTATGTGTATGTTATATATATATATATATATATATATATATATGCGAGAAAGAAAAAAAAACATATGGGGGATTGGAAGTGATGCAGACAATTACATTGATGGAAGTTACAATCTATCTGCAATATTAAAGCTGATCTACCCTCTTTAAAAAAATTTTTTTTAAAAGTTTGTCTTAACACGCAGGTGCATGTCATCTCCCGTTAGTAGCGTTTTAAGAAATCCAGCACTAACATATAGCTGAGTGTTTGCCCGTTGGTTGCAATTGGCCAATAGTTCTAAGAGTAACATTGATAAACAGCAAATTAATGGATGGGAAACAAATAAAAATAGATTTACCTGGTTCCCCCTTCATTCCAGGAAAACCAATCACACCTAGAGTAGAACAGAGACAGTACAGCTACGGACAACTGATCGAACATAACACTGGAATTGACAGTTGAATAAATCGTCTTTCTACTGGACCTCCCTCATGAGAGAGACAGAGAGAGAGAGAGAGAGAGAGAGAGAGAGAGAGAGAGAGAGAGAGAGAGAGAGAGAGAGAGAGAGAGAGAGAGAGAGAGAGAGAGAGAGAGAGAGAGAGAGAGAGAGAAAGAGCGAGAGAGCGAGAGAGACCGACTCACTCAGTGGTCTACAGTACATTTCCCAAAATTTGTCTAACAAAGGTAGCATCCCAAATGGCACACTATTCCCTATATTAGTGCACTACTTTTGACTAGGACCCATAGGGCTCTGGTCAAAAGTAGTGCGCTATATAGGGAATAGGTAATTAGCTGTCAGTGTGCTGGCGTACCTTGATCACCGGTATAGCCAGGAGGTCCGAGAGGCCCAGGCAAACCCGGCAAGCCTTGGATTCTCCTATTGATCTGAATCAGCTGTAGATGAAGGACGACAAGCAGAGGTTAAAACTAGCCAAAGTCCAAGGGACCAGTGTTGCAGATTGATACACTGTATAGTAGGCTGACTTTCAAATGACATCCCATTCCCCTTAGTGCACTTATTTTGTCCAGGGATGTTGCATCTCTGGTGAAAAGTGTTAAGTCTCTTGTAAAAAGCAGTGCACTATATGGGGAATAATAATAATAATAATAACAATCATGTATTTAACTCTTGTATAGCGCTTTTCATTACAGAAAATAATCTCAAAGTGCATAAAAAGCAAAACAAACAAACAACAAATGTACATTGAGATGGTAGAGATGGAGATTGAATGTCTCTATTTAGAATAGGGGTGTATTTTCAGATAAGTTAAATAATTAAAGGCACTATTGACTATTGTCAACTAATGATATGATATTAAAATGAACATGATAAGACTATATTGTCACTCACATCCCCTGGAGGACCTGTGGGTCCACGGTCACCTTTGTCACCCTGAATACACACAAACACATAGTCACAGAGAGGGTGAACAACACGTATACATTTCAAAGACAGTAGAGTGAATGCAATACTCAACATGAGTGTAGGGCAGGGTTGGGGTCAATTCCATTTCAATTCCAGTCAATTCATAAAGTAAACCAAATTCCAATTCCACATTTTCCTAATTGAAAAGCAAGCAAAGAGAATTGGAATTGGAATTTCAGTGCACTTCCTAAATTGACCGGAATTTAAATGGAATTGGCCCCAACTGTGGTGTCTAGTCTATTTATTGAGGTCGGAATACTGACTTGAGATCCGTGCATGTAACTCTGACTCTAACTATGTACGTTACTCGGACAGAAAATAATTGCACAGATCTTAAGTGAGGATTCAGGCCTGCATGACTGACTGACTGACCGATACAATAGCCGATTGAAGGCAGTAGGACCTACCATTGAACCTTCTGTTCCAGGAGGTCCCTGGTAGCCCACATCACCTTTCTCACCCTGACAGGAGAAAGAGAGAGATATACATTTGATTTAAATCTATTCAACCTTTAATTATCCAGGTTTTGTGATAAAATCTCTTATGCAAGAGAGATTTGGGGCTTTATGTACAGTGGGGAAAAAAAGTATTTAGTCAGCCACCAATTGTGCATGTTCTCCCACTTAAAAAGATGAGAGAGGACTGTAATTTTCAACATAGGTACACGTCAACTATGACAGACAAAAGGAGAAAAAAACTCCTGCAGTGCCAGACGTGTCCCCCTGCTTAAGCCAGTACATGTCCAGGCCCGTCTGAAGTTTGCTAGAGTGCATTTGGATGATCCAGAAGAGGATTGGGAGAATGTCATATGGTCAGATGAAACCAAAATAGAACTTTTTGGTAAAAACTCAACTCGTCGTGTTTGGAGGACAAAGAATGCTGAGTTGCATCCAAATAACACCATACCTACTGTGAAGCATGGGGGTGGAAACATCATGCTTTGGGGCTGTTTTTCTGCAAAGGGACCAGGACGACTGATCCGTGTAAAGGAAAGAATGAATGGGGCCATGTATCGTGAGATTTTGAGTGAAAACCTCCTTCCATCAGCAAGGGCATTGAAGATGAAACGTGGCTGGGTCTTTCAGCATGACAATGATCCCAAACACACCGCCCGGGCAACGAAGGAGTGGCTTCGTAAGAAGCATTTCAAGGTCCTGGAATTGGCCTAGCCAGTCTCCAGATCTCATCCCCATAGAAAATCTTGTGAAGACTTACAGAAAACTTTGACCTGTGTCATTGCCAACAAAGGGTATATAACAAAGTATTGAGAAACTTTTGTTATTGACCAAATACTTATTTTCCACCATAATTTGCAAATAAATTCATTAAAAATCCTACAATGTGATGTTCTGGATTTCTTTTCCTCAATTTGTCTGTCATAGTTGACGTGTACCTATGATGAAAATTACAGGCCTCTCTCATCTTTTTAAGTGGGAGAACTTGCACAATTGGTGGCTGACTAAATACTTTTTTCCCCTACTGTATATAGAGTAGGAGTGCTGATTTAGGATCAGTATTGCCTTTTTGATCCCAATGAATGTGATTACATGGATAAGGCGGGGGAGACCTGGGCCCAGTTTGCAGTAATAGAGGCTGCATATGACTTGTAAGTAAGTACATGCATTTATTTGACACTTCTCAAAACTGACCACATACCTGTACTGCAGTCAATTTAAAATAATGAAAAACTGTTCATACAGTTAGTAACCCTTGGTTTTAAGATTACATTTACACTGACATTTCTCGGTTGTAGTGCCTTTCACCTTTCTAAATCCACCCTGAATCAACCCTTCCAGTGGGATTAAGATTATAAAAAAAATTCAGCATCAAAACTATCCTTATCACTACTGCCTTTGAATTTTGAAAAATGCAATTCCAACATGTAATCTTGACTAAAGTTTAGATTGGATTACCAAATCCCAATCCGAATGATAGGAATCATATTTTTTAGCTTTGAAATACCCAATGCCAAGATTTAATCCAATCCGATTGAAAAACTGGCCGCTGATCCTAGGTCAACACCCCTACTTTGAAACACTTGATACGTACGGCCGCTGGTCAAGATAGTTACACAAATAAATACACATACAGTACATTACATTATACATTTTGCCAAACAGTAAGCATGTCAAAAACAATCCTCAAGTCACATGTAGCTCTAGTGGCAAAGACAATTGGTTGGGAACATGATTGGCAATCAGGTGGGTTGGGTTCAAGCGGACTTGACATGGCAAAATGGTCAGAGGAGCACATGCACGTACATAATGTTACTTTTATCCAAAGCAAATCACAGTAAATTGAGTGCATACATTTTAGTATGTGTATGTGATCCCTGTAGGACTCGAATCAACAACCTTAACATTGCTAGTGCCACACTTTTACAAAGTGAGCCACAAAGGACCATATACAGCACATACTAGTTATGATAGTTGTCTGGATATTTGTTTTACCTGAATTCCATAGGACCCAGGGATCCCATCTTTCCCAGGTTTCCCCTGAAAAACGGAACCTCTGTTAGACACGGGTGTATGTCAGTCATTGTGTCTCTGTGGGTCCTAATATTGTGAGTAGGACACATCCACATGTGAGAATGATAACATCCATAATACCATTGTAAAAGTCTACAGTATTTTAAATATGATATGAAGTGACTGGAGTCATTGTGCTACCAGAGCCCCAGATTCTCCTTGGTCGCCTTGGCCCCCTTTATATCCACGACGCCCAGGGAGACCCTAAAAAAAAGGAACATAAAGAAATATATATATAATACCGACAGACAGGCAAGCAGACAGAAAAGAAAGGATGGACAGACGGACAGACGGGCAGACAGAGCACAGCCCACAAGTAGTAGTATACGTGCAATGGGATTTGAACTGGCAACCTTTGTACAGATTCAAAGATCATGTAAATTATTACATTCAATTCAATCAGTTTAATTTAATACACTGTAATGATCCCCCATAGGCTATAACTCACATGCTGGCCAGTACACCCCTTCTCTCCTGTATCACCTGGCTCCCCCTGCAATGAGAAGAAAGTGAGGAAACTGTCCTACTGTACTTGTGTGACAATATGATGTATACAGGTAATAATGACAATGAAGCTGATTCGGGTGATGGTGATTGGTGATGATGGTGGCCAGTAACCGAAAGGTCGCTGGTTCGAATCCCTCAGCTGACTAGGTAAAAATATGTCGATGTGTCTTTGAGCAAGGCACTTAACCCTAATTGCTCCTGTAAGTAACTCTGGATAAGAGCGTCTGATAAATGACTAAAATGTAAATGTGATGATAATGATTTGTGTCAGTGTGGATTGGTAAAAATTGCTGTGAAGGAAACCGAATATGTTAACTATGGCTTACCTTCAGCTCTTTGGGACCCTCTGCATACAGCTTTATGCCCTTCTGTCCAGGTATCCCGGGAGGGCCTTGGTCACCCTGAGAACAAAACATTGAAATGTTGTCACAATATGTGCCACACTTGTAGCTCAGTTGGTAGAGCATGGCGTTTGCAACGCCAGGGTTGTGGGTTCGATTCCCACGGGGGGCCAGTATGAAATAAATAATAATAATGTATGCACTCACTAACTGTAAATCGCTCTGGATAAGAGTGTCTGCTAAATGACTAAAATGTAATGTAAATATACTGTACATTAAATACACTCAGCATGCATCCAGAACAAACTATACTGTGGCAGGATAATATGCAAGATAATATGTATGTGAATATGTGTGGAAAAGATGGATATCACACAGGTAGGTAATATAGGAAGTGCTCACCTTTTGACCTCTTGGGCCTGGAATAACAGGGCTTGGACCTTCCTGACCCTGAAACAGAAATAAAGCTGTTATAAATAGTGCAAACACACCCCTCTAAAAGGCAGGAACTGAACAGGGACATCACTCAATAGCCACTATCACATTGTTACTATATTGTTAGCGCAGTAATGTGAAGGGTCAGCACCATGGATAGCACCAAAACATCCAGGAAGAAACGCACGCACAAACATACACACAAACACATGCACACACACAAACACATACACATACATACACACACACACACACACACACACACACACACACACACAGACTAATGGAACAGAGTATTTACTATGAGACTGACCTTCTCTCCTTGTACACCTGTTAACCCAGGTATTCCCTGGAAATATGAATAATGAATAATCATTTCAAGTCAGTGATTTATACATTCAGGAACAGCACATGGAATCATTAACGAGGACATTCAGAAAAACATTACAGTAAAAGCCTTTCAAAGTAAAAATAGGTTAATAAGTCAAAGAGAGGACATATTGAACTTAATTCAACTGACCGGAGTGCCGCTCGGTCCCTCCAGTCCAGGAAGACCCGGCCGTCCAGGTAACCCTCGCTGACCCTAAAAAACAGTGGCCAGTCAGTCAATTGCACATGAAATAATTTGTTTCTATAATATGTTTTGTGATTTTGTATTTATTTAATGAGATAGGACAATTTTATTGAGGAGACAGGAAAGGTAGGAGAGATTGTGAGTCAGAAGTGCAGTGGGTCGGATTCCAACCCATGCTGTCTCTGGTAGCTGAGGCTATTCACATGTAACGGGGTCTGTGGCACTAACATCTTGACCTCACAGGCCACGATGCCTGAAAGTATAACTGTAATATAGGGCGCAAGGAGTTTTCCCAGACCATGTGAAAACTCTTGGTCCAAGTTACAACTATAGGGGCTGTGGCCAGGAAATAAACTCCTGGCCATAGTAATGATAGGTACTAGGCAAGTCCATCCTTTTCCTTATGGAATAGAAGCATAAACTCAGAGACGTGTGAGTAATGGGTTGTGATCAATAGAGTACGCAAAACGTGTACACACAAAACACAGAAATGAGAGTAGTCCAGGTAATCCCTCCCTGTGCTAGTCAGCTTTCTTCCGTTTGGTGCGAATGAACACAACACAGGTGTAGGCAGGGTGGGAGGTCTCCTTACCTTGACACCATCTCTTCCTGGTGGTCCAAGATGTCCATCCACCTCAGCAGTGGGTGGGAAGTAGTAGGAGTCTCCCTGTAAGGACAATACTTTAATCTTAGGGTCCACAACAAAATAGACAATCGCTTAGAGGGTCAGAAGATATATTTGGATTACACACAACCTAACACAGGAAAGAAAATACTCACTATCACATTTTTGTCATTTAGCAGACGCTCTTATCCAGAGCGACTTACAGGAGCAATTAGGGTTAAGTGCCTTGCTCAAGGGCACATCAACATATTTTTCACCTAGTCGGCTCGGGGATTAGAACCAGTGACCTTTCGGTTACTGGCAAAACACTCTTAACCACTAAGCTACCTGCCGCCCCACTACCTGCCGCCCCACTATCACTACTGCAACATGCAAACAAACGCAAATTGTATACAATGCACAAACACACAGAAACACAAAGTTGCTGTACCTTAAGTCCTGGTAATCCATGAACACCCTTCAAGAAAAAAAGATAAGTGTGAGCTGCACATCACAAGTTTACCGAAAAAACAAGACCTGACACTATTGTATCTACCTACCACTGTGGGGGCAGAACCTGGAAGGAAGGGTGATAACTGGCAGCTAAGGTGATGGATGATGGATGCTACATACTGTACATATATATGTTTATAATGATTGAGATCACATGTCAGACAGCTGTGATGATGTCTAGCTTTTCCAGTAATGACAGACAGACAGATACAGTAAGGTGCTTTGTGGTTACACCATTGCCTATGACATTTTCATAGGACTGTACATAGGGATCTTGTTTAAAAAATACATTAAACACATTTCCGTTTTCAACAGTCATTAGTTCATACACAACATTTATAAGAAGTATAATATATTTAGTATATACAGTATCAGACAAAAGTTTGGACACACCTACTCATTCCAGGGTTTTTCTTTATTTTTACTATTTTCTACATTGTAGAATAATAGTGAAGACATCAAAACTATGAAATAATGCATATAGAATCATGTAATACCAAAAAAGTGTTAAACAAATCAAATTGTATTTTATATTTGAGATTCTTCAAAGTAGCCACCCTTTGCCTTGATGACAGCTTTGCACACACTTGGCCTTCTCTCAACCAGCTTAATGAGGTAGTCACCTGGAATGCATTTCAATTAACAGGTGTGCCTTGTTAAAATTTAATTTGTGGAATTTCTTTCCATCTTAATGCGTTTGAGCCAATCAGTTGTGTTGTGACAAGGTAGGGGGAGGGGGTATACAGAAGATAGCCCTATTTGGTAAAATACCAAGTCCATATTATGGCAAGAACAGCTCAAATAAGCAAAGAGAAACGACAGTCCATCATTACTTTAAGACATGAAGGTCAGTCAATACGGAAAATTCCATGAACTTTGAAAGTTTCTTCAAGTGCAGTCGCAAAAACCATCAAGCACTATGATGAAACTGGCTCTCATGAGGACCGCCAAAGGAAAGGAAGACCCATAGTTACATCTGCTGCAGAGGATAAGTTCATTAGAGTTAACTGCACCTCAGATTGCAGCCAAAGTAAATGCTTCACAGAGTTCAAGTAACAGACACATCTCAACATCAACTGTTCAGAGGAGACTGCGTGAATCAGGCCTTCATGGTTGAAATGCTGCAAATAAACCATTACTAAAGGACACCAATAATAAGAAGAGACTTGCTTGGGCCAATAAACACGAGCAATGGACATTAGACCTGTGGAAATCTGTCCTTTGGTCTGATGAGTCCAAATGTGAGATTTTTGGTTCCAACAGCCATGTCTTTGTGAGACGCAGAGTAGGTGAACGGATGATCTCTGCATGTGTGGTTCCCACTGTGAAGCATGGAGGAGAAGGTGTGATGGTGTGTGGGTGCTTTGTTGGTGACACTGTGATTTATTTAGAATTCAAGGCACACTTAACCAGCATGGCTACCAAAGTATTCTGCAATGATACGCCATCCCATATGGTTTGCGCTTAGTGGGACTATAATTTGTTTTTCAACAGGACAATGACCCAACACCTCCAGGCTGTGTAAGGGCTATTTGACCTAGAAGGAGAGTGATGGAGTGCTGCATCAGATGACCTGGCATCCACAATCACCCGACATCAACCCAATTGAGATGGTTTGGGATGAGTTGGACCGCAGAGTGAAGGAAAAGCAGCCAACAAGTGCTCAGCATATGTGGGAACTCCTTCAAGACTGTTTGAAAAGCATTCCAGGTGAAGCTGGTTGAGAGAATTCCAAGAGTGTGCAAAGCTGTCATCAAGGCAAAGGGTGGCTACTTTGAAGAATCTAAAATATTACATATATTTTGATTTGTTTAACACTTTTTTGGTTACTACATGATTCCATGTGTTATTTCATAGTTTTGATGTCTTCACTATTATTATACAATGCAGAAAATAGTAAAAATAAAGAAAAACCCTTGAATGAGAAGGTGTGTCCAAACTTTTGACTGGTATTGTATATTTATATGTTAATTCATTAACTTTTATTTTGTTCACTCTTGGAAACCTTATTTATCAATTCCCATATTATAGGCTAATGATTGAGATCACATGATTGGCGGCTGTGATTAATGACAGACAGACAGGTACAGTAAGGTGCTTAGTGACATTTGACAAGATATTGGCAGCACTTACTGGTAATCCAACAGCTCCTGGCACCCCAGGTAACCCTGGGTATCCACTGTCTCCCTGAAACACACATATTGATAGGGCATCAAATCAAATCAAATGTATTGGTCAAATACAAATGGTTAGCAGATGTTATTGCGAGTGTAGCAAAATGCTTGTGACATGTGTATGTGTGTGTGTGTGTGTGTGTGTGTGTGTGTGTGTGTGTGTGTGTGTGTGTGTGTGTGTTAGCTTCTATAATTACTTAATGTCCAAAAGCAAGACTGTACCTTCGTCCCATTGCATCCTGGGGTTCCTGATGGCCCCATTGGTCCTTCACTTCCTGGGATTCCCTGGAAGAGTGGAAGTCATAGGGCCATTCACATACAAACACTTCACATCAATAGTTACATGATATGGATAGCTTACAGTACCGAATATGAGGACAGGAGTTTTGACCAGGAAAAGCCTGACTTGATCAAGAAAAACTATGGCCCGATACTTATAATGTAGAAAAGGTACGTTTTCAAGAAAAATTCTGTGACTTGCTTCAGCTGACCAAAAGTATTTTTCATGTTGGGGGAAGAAGTTTAGAAGTTTGAATTGTTAGAGGCTAGAAGTAGTAACTGCAGTAGTAGTGGAAAGAGTGGCTGTAGCCCAGTAGTATTAGTAGTATTAGTAGTAGTAGTAGTAGTAGTAGTAGTAGTAGTGACTGTGGTAGAAGTAGGCCTAATAGTAGTAGAAGTAGCAGTACACTGCAGTAGTAATTCTGACTGTTGTAGGCTTAGTCGGGTAATCATATTGGTTAGCGGTGGTTAGTAGGGTAGCTATTGAAGAGTGTTTAGTGAGTGTGGGATTGTTATAGAGGGATATTTTAGTGGGTTGGAGTGAGCTGTGTGGCAAAATCAGTCTTACAATGTGTCCTATAACTAGACATTTCTGAAAGTTTCATGGCAGTTAAGCGGTTATTCAACAGTGGGAAGTGGGCTTAACAAAAGTAGTTGATGCAGTTACCGAAACACCTGTACCTCTTCATTGGTAGTTGGTGGTTCTATTCTGATTATAGATTTGAATAGCATAGACTAAGATTTCATACGCTTTCATACATTTTTGTCCAAGTTGTAAGGAAAGTGGTCAAAACGGCAGTTGTTTCTAAAAGTTGAGCGAAAATCTAGTTGATTCGGTTACTAAAACAGTTGAATCATTTAATTGGTAGAATATATTTATATTCTTATTACAGATTTGAATAGCGGCGAGGTAGATAATGATTTCATACGCTCTGAAGCCCGGTACAGATACCACAGCCGACATAAGGAGTGACGAGACGAGACAAAACTAGCCAATTTTAGATGTTGTGTTGCAGAACAGCTGACTAAAGATGGGACAATCAGATAAAAAGACGAGATGCACGGTTGAGACCGTTTCCACAGTAATGGTGTGTCACACCCTGATCAGTTTCACCTGTCTTTGTGCTTGTCTCCAACACCTCCAGGTGTCACCCATCTTCCCCATTATCCCCAGGGTATTTATTCCTGTGTTCTCTGTTTGTCTGTTGTCAGTTTGTCTTGTCAGGTCTTACCAGCGTGCTTTCCCGTCATCCTGTTTTCTCAAGTTCCTGTTTCCTAGTTTCCCCGGTTCTGACCATTCTGCCTGCCCTGACCCCGAGCCTGCCTGCCGTTCTGTACCTTACTGACTCTGCCCTGGATTACGGACCTCTGCCTTCCCTTGAACTGTCTTTTGCCTGCCCCCTGTTTGGTCAATAAACATCTGTGATTCTAGCTGTTTGCATCTGGGTCTTATCCAGAGTTCTGATATGGTGCCTCTTTACAATGACATGACTCAACTTTTGAACAAAGTTGCCACTTGTTGTAGGAAGGTTTTGCAGCAAACGAGTCTCATGAAATACGTGCAGCAGAAACAAGGCACACTTTGTGACTTGTCAGATAAATATTAGCAAGCTGAGCTAGTTAACTGCAGCAGAATAGCTAGCTAGCTGTCTGCTTGGCTAGTTAGCTAGCTGCTTGGCTAAACACAGAACTTCAGTGCATTGAGAATGGCCAAACGGATCCAGCTCGTCGCAAGTCTTTATCTAAGATTTGACATGTTGAATTTTGGAAACCCCGGCAGACGACATGAGATGTTCTAAAACTAGACCATTCAGATCAAGCAAAAAAAAACAGCATTAAACGATCTCGTCTCTGTCACGCTTAATCACGCTCCCTCTCTCCAGCGCTCGATGTCATCAATCATTACATCCACCTTCTCCCCATCATTACACACACCTGGTCATCATTATCTCCTTGATTACTCCCCCTATATTTAGCCCTCAGTCGACAGCAGTCACTAGGAAGTATTGTTTTGATTCACGTTCTGTACGCTTCTCTTGTTTTGTTTATCTTAATTTATCATTATTAAACTTACCTTCTGCTCCTGCTTCCTGACTCCCGGCGTATTACGCTACAGAATACTACCTCACTACCTTTGTTTTTATTATGGATCCCCATTAGCTGGTGCCAAGGACTGCGCGAAGAGGTGCAGATGGTGTTGGCGTGTTGGGATGACAACCTATCCTTGGACGCAATCATTGCGATGCCATCCATCTGGATAACCTTCTTTGGGAGCGCCGGTGCCCACCTTGCCACTCGCCTCCCTTCTTTGGCCGTCCAGAAACATGAAACCATGGAGATAGGGTCCACACACCTCCCCGCAGCAGGGTGGCATCGCCGGAGACAGCTTGGGTTCTGTACCTATTGTGGTCAAGAGGGGCACCATCTTCAGCGATGTCCGGTGTGTCACAGCCTGGGTTACATAAGAGCAGAGGGACGGTCATGTGATCATCCGATTATCAGGCATTAGCACTCCATCATCATCGTTTTCCGCCAAAATGTTCCTGGTTCCCATTTCACTGGTTGTCTGTCCTTCGTGTTGTTTCTACCACTCGTGGATTCCGTTGCTGAGGGGATCTTAATCGACCAGGCCCTAGTCTCCTCCATGTCCTCGTACCCGCTCTCCTCTCCTCTTCCGTTCCTCGCCCTGGATAAATTGACCAGTGGGATCCGTCATTATCACCCACGTCATAGCACCACTCACCTTTACCATGGGATCCATGCACCAGGAGAGCCTTCCCTTCCTCATCATCACCACACCTTCCGAGTAGTCCTGAGATGCCTCTTGGAGAACCACCATTTATGTTAAAGCGGAGAAGTGTCAGTTCCATCAGGTCAAGGTCTCCTTCTTGGGATACTGGATCAGTCCACAGGGGGTGAGCATGGATGAAAGGAAGGTTGAAGCAGTCAGGTCATGGCCAGTCCCAACCACCATAAAGGGGATCTAACGGTTTCTGGGGTTTGCCAACTTCTACCTCCGCTTCATTAAGAACTTCAGCTCCATCGCCTCTCCCCTCACCTCTCTCTTTACTTCCTCGTAAGTTGGTGTGGAGTCCTGCAGCGGATGGAGCCTTCTGCCTACCGAAGGGGCGTTTCACCTCTGCCCTGTTGCCGAGACACCCAGATCCTACGCTGCCCTTCGTGGTGGAGGTGGACGCCTCGGAAGTGGGCATGGGAGCCATTCTGTCCCAATGCCAAGGTAACCCACAGAAATTGTATTCATGTGCATACTTCTCAAAACAATTGTCTCCTACAGAGAGGTACTATGATGTCACCGACCGGGAGCTCCTTGCGGTGAAGTTGGAATTAGAGGAGTGGAGACACTAGCTGGAGGGTGCCAAGTAGCCATTCCTCATCCTCACTGACCATGGGAACCTGGAGTACATATGGACGCCGAAGCGACTGAACCCGGGCAAAGCAAGGTGGGCCCTTTTCTTCACCAAATTCCACTTCACCTTGTCATATCGCCCAGGTTCTAAGAACATCAAAGCTGATTCCCTGTCCAGTCTCCACGATTCGGGAGAGGTTCTGATCCCGAGTGCTCCCATCATTCCACCCTCTCGAATCGTTGCTCCCGTGCTCTGGGACATAGACATGGACATCCGGCAGGCTCTGGAGAGGGAAACCGCGCCTGCTATCTGCCCTCCGGAGCGCATCTACATTCCCACGGGGGTAAGGGATTGGATGTTGACTTGGGCTCACACATCCCTCGCCGCTGGACACCCAGGTATCACCCGGACTATCCAATCCCTCTCCGATAAGTACTGGTGGCCCACCTTGGTACAGGATGTCACCCGCTATATCAACCCATGCTCCGTATGTGCCCACACCAAATCTCCCCAGCATGCTCCAGCAGGGAAACTCTTTCCCCTTCCGGTGCTTCGGCGGCCTTGGTCACATCTGTGCATAGACTTCGTAACTTATCTCCCCCTTTCTGATGGTTTTACCGCTATTATGGTTGTTGTTGACAGATTCTCTAAATCCTAACGTTTTATCCATCTTGCTGGTCTACTTACCGCTCTCCAGGTTGCTGAGGCACTGTTCCAGCAGGTCTTCCGGCACTATGGCCTTCCGGAGGACATCGTTTCCGACCGTGGTCCCCAATTTATGTCACGGGTATGGGAAGCCTTTATGGGGGCCACGGTCAGCCTCACATCCGAGTACCGGCCTCAGTCCAACAGGCATGTGGAGAGGATCAACCAGGAGCTGGGGACGTTCCTAGGGAGTCACTGCCAGGACCGACAGGGGGAGTGGGCCTGGTTCCTTCCCTGGGTGGAGTACGCCCAGAACTCACTTCGGCACACCTCCACCGGGCTGACTCGTTTCCAGTGCATCCTGGGATACCAGCCAGCCCTTGCTCCGTGGACTCCGAGGAGGTGTGGAGGAGGTAGAGGAGGTGTGGAATGCCGCCCACGTGAGGCTCCAGCGTGCCGTAAGTTGTCGGAAGGATAGTGGGGCCCTTCAAGGCCCTCTGGAGGGTCAATGAGGTGACATATCGTCTACAACTCCCCTCCAACTACCGGATCTCACCATCCTTACATGTCTCCCTCCTCAGGCTGGTGGTTCCTGGTCCCCTGGCAGATGCCATCCCCCTTTGACACCCCTCCGCCTGTCATGCTTATTCCCGCTCCCTCTCTCCAGCGCTCAACGTCACCAGTCTACTAACCACCGGCCCTGGCAACAATCATTACACACACCTGCTCCCCATCATTACGCACACCTGGTCATCATTATCTCCTTGATTACTCCCCCTATATTTAGCCCTCAGTAGACAGCAGTCACTAGGTAGTATTGTTTTGATTCACGTTCTGTATGCTTCTCTTGTTTTGTTTATCTGCATTTTTCATTATTAAACTTACCTTCTGCACCTGCTTCCTGACTCCCGGCGTATTACGTTACAGTCTTGTCTTGGCTGTTGTATCTATACCGGGTTTAAGTATTTGTCTAACTTGTTGGGAAAGTGTTCAAAATTTGAGAGAAAAAGTAGTTGATGCGGCTATTAAAGCAGCTCTATCTCTGAATTGGTAGAAGCAATTTCTGTTCTGATTTGAATAGCAGCATAGTAGACTATGATTTCATATGCTCTATGTTTTTGTCTAACTTATTGTGAAAGTGGTAAAACTAGCTGATTTGTGTCAAAAGTCACAAAGTTTTTGTAAATTGAAAAACATCTCTTTAAATCGGATGGAGGTTTTTGAGGACGACAAAAAGCTCAGTAGTTAAAACGGTGTAAGAAAAATACTGCCAATTAATAGCTATGAGTAGAAAAGGAAATGTCCTAAATAAAATTGGTGCGCTTACTTGCCTTGAAGTATTTACAGTTGTGAAATAGTAGTAAACTTATCTAGAGAAGTGGCACATCCAAAATGTACCATTGAAGGCTATGGAGCGTCTATGCAAATGTTAAAAAAGTGTCAATGGTATCAAAACTATTTTGACTAGCAATCTATTGTGTGTAATTCTGAACATTTTAAAGTTGGTTTAGTGTTTGTAGGTTAAACTGTTGAAAACTAGTTACGGACAAAACTTAAGCCATGTTAACCTATGGCCGTTAAAATTCATAGGGATTTATGCAAATTGTGATGTAGTATCAACTTTCTTTTTTCAAGCACCCTGAAGACATTCAATTTGCACGTTTTAAAGTTGTTTTGGTGTTGATATCTTTTACGGTTATGGCGCTACAGGTGCCTGCGGATAATAATAAAAAAGTATGTAGGATTTCAGTAGTTGTTCAGTAGTTGTTCAGCAAGCATATCTAATACAAAGTCTGAAATAAGTGAAAGATTAAGAGTGTGACTGCTGAAGCAGGTCACACTAAGCACTTATTTAACAGTCGTATACTGAAGAGTAATTCATGCAAATGTATCCGATGTGAAAGTGTTAGCTAGTTATTGGTGTGCGCAAGTAGAGTTCAATTGTTGACGCCACTCGCTCTGAGACCTAGAAGTAGTTGTTTCCCTTGCTCTGCAAGAGCCATGGCTTTTGTGGAGTGACAGGTAACGATGCTTCTTTGGTGACAGTTGTCGATGTGTTCAGAGAAAAAGCAATACTGACCAAAACCATTGGGTTCCAAATGGCCTCTGGTCAAAAGTAGTGCACTATTTAGGGAATAGGGACACAGTCTGATAGTATTACTTACTGGCTGCCCAGGTGGTCCAGAGAACCCAGGATTCCCAGGGAGACCCTGTTAAAACAATAGGTACTGTTAGAGTCGATCCTAGTAGTGGAGTCAACTGACAAAACAGCGACTCAGAGGGAGTGTGGGTGTGACCTAAAACAATGGAGCAAACCCATTAGGCGTAACAAGTAGAGCCTAGAAATGTAAACCAATAATTACGTGTAGTTAATCACACACACTGTTTTCCAAACATACTCCATACCCGTGAGCCTTTGGGTCCTGACAATCCAGGAAAGCCAAGATTTCCCTGTGAATCCAAATACACGCAGCCAGTTGACAACACATTTAATCAACACAAAATCATCCAAAAATCTCACCACACCAAATTATTGTTTATTGATTCAATGATTCAACACGCAGGCGTGCAAACACACACGCGCACACACACAACCACACACACACACACACACAGACTAATTGAACAGAGTATTTACTATGAGACTGACACACACACACACCTATATCTCATGTAATAACAAATATAGTGAGACTCTCACCTTAGGGCCAAAAGGTCCAGGATGACCTTCAAAACCTGGATAACCAACCATTCCAGGCAACCCATCATAACCTGGATGCCCAGGCTCACCCTTTGAAGAGAGAGAGAGAACATTGATAAATAAAAGGATAGAGGAGAGACACACCATTTTGTTTTGCAGTCTTTCATTGTTAATCATGCAGAATTACTAAGATGTCCACTTATCAAACAACAGCTAGATGTAACACCATGTTAATTGACTAGCAGGAGTTATTTCAATTGAGAAAAACTGATAGAACTGCTCTACAAATTCCTTACTGATTTGTGATCGAGAAATATATCACCATTATTGTTCCCAACACACACAGCAATCACACATTCACAAACCAACACACATTCTAGTGTCCTTTCTTTATGCTCAGTCATTCACACACAGAGGTACAGGTGTGTGACAACACTGATAACATCGGGCCTTTGGGAGTCAACGCCTTCACACATCATTAGATACCTATACACACACGCATGCACGCACGCGCACGCACGCACACACAAACACAAATACACATACATACTGTACCTGAGGTAATAAGCTATCTTTGTGGCCAAACCTTGACACCAGTTCCCTAGCAACTAAACAGCTCAAGCTGCTCAGCAGCACAAGTGTGTTTCGTGTCAGTCAGAGGGAAACAGTTCACACCCGTCACACCTGATTCAGCATCACACTTGGGCTGTGTTTAGACTTGACAGTTCATTCAGCTTTAGTATTCTGTATTCCAAACGGTGTCCGGATTCCCTTTTCCCGCGTTATATTCAAACGGCAGTATGCATTCTACAAAAGGTGGAATAAGTAAAAATGATGGTAGTAGCTAACTACCGTAGTTAACTAGTCAGCTAACCTCTGTAGCTAGCCAGCAAGCAACGCTAAATGGATTGCAAACGGGTTAGCATACATTTTAGCTAGCTGGTTAGCATTTATGAGGCCAGCAAACACATTCCTCACATGGTAGGAAAGTATTACCTCAAACGTTATAATGAAAAGGTGCCTCTCGGTCTCAAAACACACGTTTTCTGGAGACTTGTGGGGGGAGTGCTGATGACATCGCCCACTGTATGCGCTTTTGGTAGCCTGATTGAGTCCAGACTGAGGAGAAATCCACAAACAATGCATCCCTGACCACCTCCTGAAGTGCTCAGCCAGATCTGAACACAATCAGAACACAAAATAACTTTTGTGCGTCTAGACCTGTCTTTTGCGATTTTCGTTTTCTTATAGCAGAAGTTGCATGTAAGTGTCAAGTGTAGACACGACCTTGCAGCTTGGGGCAGTCATATCACAGTTTGCAAGCTACAGTCACCGGGCCAAATCCTCAAGTGAGATCAGGACCCGTATTCACAAAAATGATCTAGAATAAGATAAGATGTTTTCTTACAGAGAATGGAAATGTGTCTATATACTCGCAACCCAACCCAACAAGACACACATACCCCTGAGGGGCTGGAAGTAATGGGTCGGCCGCAGTGCAGCGCTCCTGGAGCAATTATTGTGTGCCTTGCTCAAGGGCGATGGTATCTAGAATGATGTCAGCAACCCAGAGTTTCCCGTCTGAACTGGGATTCAAACTGGCAACCCTCTGGTTGCTGGCCTACTTCTCTAACCACTAGGTAACCTGCCACTCTGTATCAGTCTTGCCTTTAAGATCATAATTAATAAGAAAACATGGTCGGGGGGACCTGATCCTAGATCAGCACTTCTACTCTAAGAAGCTTTATGAATATGGAGTGGCTGCGGATCCGACTTTTCACAGACCTTTTTGTCAGAGTGCTAAAGGTCCTGAAGCTTCTCTGCATGTGAGGATCCATAGACATTTAAACCAGTAGATAGTTATAGCGCTGACGTCATCCACGTATACCTATGGGAAACTCCCAATGGCGCATGAAGCCAGACGTATTTGAATTTGAAGCGTGCCATATTGCTGAATGGGGCTGAATGGCACCAAAACATCGCTAAGGATCACGGTGAAAGTGGCTGTAACTAGCAAAGGATCATGGTCGATGTAGACGTTTTCATCCTGCCTGAGCGAGTCAACCGGCATAGAGCGTGCATGAGGGCAAAGAATCTCCTCGTAGCCTGCTGGCCGGTGATTTTTTTGTATTTGTATTTATTAAGGTTCCCCATTCCTGGGATCCAGCAATATTAAGGCAGTTATATAAAATAAAAATATGACATAGCATTACATTTCAGAACACATTAAGTGTGTGCCCTCAAGCCACTACTCTACTACCACATATCTACAATAAAAAATCCATGTGTACATGTGTGTAGAGTGCGTGTGTTATCATGTGTATGTATGTATGTATATACAGTGGCTTGCGATAGTATTCACCCCCCTTGGCATTTTTCATTTTTTGTTGCCTTACAACCTCGATTAAAATTGATTTTTGGGGGGGTTGTATCATTTGATTTACACAACATGCCTACGACTTTGAAGATGCAAAATATTTTTTCTTGTGAAACAAACAAGAAATAAGACAAAAAAAACAGAAAACTTGAGCATGCATAACTATTCACCCCCCCCAAAGTCAATACTTTGTAGAGCCACCTTTTGCAGCAATTACAGCTGCAAGTCTCTTGGGGTATGTCTCTATAAGCTTGGCACATCTAGCCACTGGGATTTTTGCCCATTCTTCAAGGCAAAACTGCTCCAGCTCCTTAAAGTTGGATGGGTTCCGCTGGTGTACAGCAATATTTAAGTCATACCACAGATTCTCAATTGGATTGAGGTCTGGGCTTTGACTAGGCCATTCCAAGACATTTAAATGTTTCCCCTTAAACCACTCGAGTGTTGCTTTAGCAGTATGCTTAGGGTCATTGTCCTGCTGGAAGGTGAACCTCCGTCCCAGTCTCAAATCTCTGGAAGACTGAAACAGGTTTCCCTCAAGAATTTCCCTGTATTTAGCGCCATCCATCATTCCTCCAATTCTGACCAGTTTCCCAGTCCCTGCCGATGAAAAATATCCCCACAGCATGATGCTGTCGCCACCATGCTTCAGTGTGGGGATGGTGTTCTCGGGGTGATGAGAGGTGTTGGGTTTGCGCCAGATATAGCGTTTTCCTTGATGGCCAAAAAGCTCAGTTTTAGTCTCATCTGACCAGAGCACCTTCTTCCATATGATTGTGGAGTCTCCCACATGCCTTTTGGCGAACACCAAACGTGTTTGCTTATTTTTTTCTTTAAGCAATGGCTTTTTTCTGTCCACTCTTCCGTAAAGCCCAGCTCTGTGGAGTGTATGGCTTAAAGTGGTCCTATGGACAGATACTCCAATCTCCGCTGTGGAGCTTTGCAGCTCCTTCAGGGTTATCTTTGGTCTCTTTGTTGCTTCTCTGATTAATGCCCTCCTTGCCTGGTCCGTGAGTTTTGGTGGGCAGCCTTCTCTTGGCAGGTTTGTTGTTGTGCCATTTTCTTTCAGATTTGTAATAATGGATTTAATGGTGCTCCGTGGGAAGTTCAAAGTTTCTGATATTTTTTTATAACCCAACCCAGATCTGTACTTCTCCACAACTTTGTCCCTGACCTGTTTGGAGAGCTCCTTGGTCTTCATGGTGCCGCTTGCTTGGTGGTGCCCCTTGCTTAGTGGTGTTGCAGACTCTGGGGCCTCTGGGGCGGCAGGTAGCTTAGTGGGTAAGAGCGTTGTGCCAGTAATCGAAAGGTCGCTGGTTCTAATCCCCGAGCCAACTAGGTGAAAAATCTGTCGATGTGCCCTTAAGCAAGGCACTTAACCCTAATTGCTCCTGTAAGTCGCTCTGGATAAGAGCGTCTGCTAAATGACTAAAATGTAAATGTAAATGCCTTTCAGAACAGGTGTATATATACTGAGATCATGTGAGAGATCATGTGATACTTAGATTACACACAGGTGGACTTTATTTAACTAATTATGTGACTTCTGAAGGTTATTGGTTGCACCAGATCTTATTTAGGGGCTTCATAGCAAAGGGAGTGAATACATATAAACGCACCACTTCATTGTTATTTATCTTTGAGAATATTTTGAAACAAGTAATTTTTTTCATGTCACTTCACCAATTTGGACTATTTTGTGTATGTCCATTACATGAAATCCAAATAAAAATCCATACAAATTACAGGTTGCAATGCAACAAAAAAGGAAAAATGCCAAGGGGGATGAATACTTTTGCAAGGCACTGTACGTGTCTTTGCCTGTGTGTAATTGGTCTGTATCAGCACGTGGTCCTGTGTGACGACAAATGTAGTAGTCAGAATGGATCACAATTTAATTAAATATCTTGATATGTAACAAACTTTTGTTTTAAATTACCCTGGGGATTGAACTTGATCATAATAAACAAATTTTAGATTTTTGTGGGCTGTTCTGGCGATCACAATTTACATAGGCTTTCTAGAGTAGACCAGGGCTTTTGGCACCGCTAGGTTGCTATGCAGTAGCCGACCAGGAGAATTCTTGACTTCATGCTCCAGACCGGACACTGTGGGCCTGTGCGGATCACGTTCAGCGCATGTGTTTATTCTCTACTTTACGCACAGTCTCTGTTCTACTCGTAGAGCATGGGCTACTATGGCGAATGATGCTCTTTTAATAAAGTTAGATCAAAGCTGAATCAATGTCTGCAAGATAGTAGCCTATTCTACATAGCAGAACCAAATATAATAGCATTAACATTACTGTGAGACAAAAACATTACTGTGAGACAAAAACACCACTGCATTTTTCTCTCATGTGGCCAAAACTCAACAGCACGCGCAAAATATACAAGTAGGCTATGCTACAGTTTGTTAACACCATCTGCTCTAAAGTTCACTCGCTGTACATCAATCAACACAACACTGTAGGTTTCTTCGAAACAACACTGTAACTGTAACTCAAGAAGAACTAAATGCATGAATCCCCATGAAACTGATTGAGATCAAATGATTGGTGTGCAGATGCTGCATGTACGTTTCATCAGTAAAACTTGAAGAATTATCATTCACTATTGACAGTGAGAAATGTGACGGGAAGGAGACCACAACAATGTGTTTGTAAAGTAGAACTAAAGAAACTCATGCACAGAACGTAATCCACACGTGCACAGAAGCTTCAGGACCTTTAGTGCTTGGGAAGAAAGGTCCAGAAAAGTCACACCTACATCAGCTGTATATGATTAATGCAGAGATTACACACTATTCTCTGATGTTGGGATTCGGTTCACAGAGAGTGAATCAAACTCCAGAGAATTCAATTGCTAAACATTCGTTCAACAGAAATGATTGAGCCACTTGTTTGAAGATTCCTAGGTTGCAGTATTCCAATGTAATAGCATGTATTACTTGTACTGTCATATCGTGTACTACAATGCAATATCATGAATGCCAAATTCACACTATAAGGCTGACCCAAACCGTACTGTGCTGGCTTGGATCTTTTCTTTTTACATTGTCCTTTCAAGCACGGTTCGAAACTATGGTAGATACATAACCAAGCCAGCCCAGTACAGCTTGGTTTGGCACAATAGTGTGAAAAGGGTAAAATATGAACGCAACATGCAACAATTTGAAAGATTTGACTGAGTTACAGTTCATTTAAGGAAATCAGTCAATTGATTTAAATTAATTAGGCCCTAATCTATGGATTTTACATGACTGGGAATACAGATATGCATATTTTTTTTAAGTAGGGGCGTGGATCAGAAAACCAGTCAGTATCTGGTGTGACCACCATTTGCCTCATGCAAATTTGACACATCTCCTTCGGATAGAGTTGATCAGGCTGTTGAGTGTAAAAAGCTGTCATCAAGGCAAAGGGTGGCTATTTGAAGAATCTCAAATATAACATATTTTGACTTGTTTAACACTTTTTTGGTTACTACATGATTCCACATGTGTTATTTTATAGTTTTGATGTCTTCACTATTATTCTACAATGTAAAAAATAGTAAAAATAAAGAAAAACCCATGAATGAGTAGGTGTGTCCAACCTTTTGACTGGTACTGTATGTGTTGGGGTCAATGGAGGGTGGATAAGAACTAGGAGTATGGAAAGTTACTGAGTGAGACAATGGGGGAGGCAGGAAGTTTAAATTCTGTAGAATATGTTATTGTTAAATCTCATGGATCATATGGAGGGAGGCAAAGGGCAACAGTCTGGTTTCAGTCACTGATAAGGTAGGACAGCCGTGTATTTGGGAGGAGTGAGGAATTCGACCCGAGGTCAAGTCAGATGAAGTGAGAAGGAACAGTCCTATTATGCAAACACATAGAGTACATTCGTAAAGTATTCAGACGCCTTGACTTCTTTGACATTTTGTTACTTTACAGCCTTACTTTAAAATTGATAAACATGATTTTTCCCTCCTCGATCTACACAAAATACCCCATAATGACAAAACAAAAACAGGTTTTTAGATTTTGTTTGCAAAAATAAAAAACTGAAATATCACATTTACATACGAATTCAGACCATTAAATCAGTACTTTGTTGAAGCACCTTTGGCAGCAATTACAGCCTCAAGTCTTCCTGGGTATGATGCTACAAGCTTGGAACACCTGTATTTGGGGAGTTTCTCCCATTCTTCTCTGCAGATCCTCTCAAGCTCTGTCAGGTTGGATTGGGAGCGTCGCTGCACAGCTATTGTCAGGTCTCTCTAGAGATGTTAGATCGGGTTCAAGTCCGGGCTCTGGCTGGGCCACTCAAGGACATTCAGAGACTTGTCCCGAAGCCACTCCTGCATTGTCTTGGCTGTGTGCTTAGGGTCGTTGTCCTGTTGGAAGGTGAACCTTCGCCCCAGTCTGAGGTCCTGAGCAATCTGGAGCAGGTTTTCATCAAGGATCTCTCTGTACTTTGCTCCGTTCATCTTTCCCTCGATCCTGACTAGTCTCCTAGTCCTTGCTGTTGAAAACATCCCCACAGCATGATGCTGCCACCACCATGCTTCACCGTACGGATGGTGCCAGGATTCCTCCAGACGTGACGCTTGGCATTTGGGCCAAAGAGTTCAATCTTGGTTTCATCAGACCAGAGAATCTTGTTTCTCATGGTCTGAGAGTCCTTTAGGTGCCTTTTGGCAAACTCCAAGCAGGCTGTCATGTGCCTTCTACTGAGGAGTGGCATCCATCTGGCAACTCTACCATAAAGGCCTGATTGTTGGAGTGCTGCAGAGATGGTTATCCTTCTGGAACGTTCCCCATCTCCACAGAGGAACTCTGGAGCTCTGTCAGAGTGACCATTGGGTTTTTGGTCACCTCCCCGACCAAGGCCCTTCTCCCACGATTGCTAAGTTTGGCCAGGCGGCCAGCTCTAGTTAGAGTCTTGGTGGTTCTAAACTTCTTTCATTTAAGAATGATTGAGGCCACTGTGTTCTTGGGGGCCTTCAATGCTGCATAAATGTTTTGGAATCCTTCCCCAGATCTGTGCCTCGACACAATCCTGTCTTGGAGCTCTACGTACAATTCCTTCGACCTTATGGCTTTTGCTCTGACATACATTGTCAACTGTGGGATTTTATATAGACAGGTGTGTGCCTTTTCAAATCATGTCCAATCAACTGAATTTACCACACATGGATTCTCATTATTGCATTACTGAGAATGTGTTGGAATTTGGAAATAAGGTCCTGACGTCATCAGAGTGCACAGCTGAACACTGTATACTGGAAACACTCCGTTTTTTATTTTAACTAAAACATAACCAATCTTTGTTAAACATAAATATCGAACTTGTTTTTGCATGGTTTCCGTGACGAGGTTAGCTTTTAACAGCTAGCACTGCTATTTCTTGTCCGAAATACCGCTTAACTGACAGGTTGAAGTCTGTTTGAAAGAGCCGCTAATCTAGCTAAGCTGCTAACGTTAGCCATCAAGCTAGTTTTCCAATGGAGCCCTCTTTGTCTGGAGAAGTAAATGAACGGTTCCAGCGCTGTAGGAGCTGTATCAAATATGCTTTGTTTAAGGACAAACTGGATCACTCAGAGTTCCAATGCGGCAATTGTTTGCTTTCTGAGGATTATAGGCTTGAGGTGGCTTCCTTGATCTTGCAGGTAGCCAGCCTATGTAAGAAACTGGAATGTTTACCTTTTCTACGCCGGTGGCTGGACGGCATTCGCACATGTTGGATGCATCTCCGTCTTGTCGTTTGTCGTTATCCGACTGGCCGGTGTTGCCTGGAGTTCGTTCGCCAGGGGAGCCATCTCCTGCCTCTCCTCCCACATCAGATAGCGGAGTCGAAGGAGCACAGCAAGAGGAGCATGGCAATCAATGATGGTCGCATGTCACGAGCCATGGAAGCCGAAGACAGCGGCCGGCCGCAAAGCAGTCTACACTTCCAATGAGAGGCCCGGCGAGGATACAAACAACGAATAGTTTCGCCGCCCTGGAGACTGATCTTCCTGCACATTCGTCGCTGGGGGTACCTGTGTCTGCAGCCACTCCTACTCCTTCCCCTATGATTTGGATGGAAAATTACTGAGGATAATAGCGGACGATATTGGCACTCCTATTTTCCATATCTTCAATATAAGCCTACTAGAACGTGTGCCCTCAGGCCTGGAGGGAAGCAAAAGTCATTCCGCTACCTAAGGCTAGTAAAGCCCCCTTTACTGGCTCAAATAACTGACCAATCAGCCTGTTACCAACCCTTTGTGAAATTATGGAAAAAAAGGTAATTGACCAGACACAATGCTATTTTACAGTAAACAAATTGACAACAGACTTTTAGCACGCTTATAGGGAAGGACATTCAACAAGCACAGCACTTACACAAATCACTGTTGATGAAAAATGTATGCACTCACTAAACTGTAAGTCGCTCTGGATAAGAGTGTCTGCTAAATGACTAAAATGTAAATGTAAATGTTGATTGGCTGAGAGACATTGATGATAAAAAATATTGTGGGGGCTGTTCTGTCAGGTGACAAAACTGCTTGGAGTAACCCTGGATTGTAAACTGTCATGGTCAAAGCATATTGATTCAACAGTAGCTAAGACTGTCAATAATAAAGCGCTACTCTGCCTTCTTAACAGCACTATCATCAAGGCGGATGCTACAAGCTCTAGTTTTGTCGCACCTGGACTACTGTTCAGTTGTGTGATCAGGTGCAACAAAGAGGGACTTAGGAAAATTGCAATTGGCTCAGAATAGGGCAGCATGGCTGGCCCTTGGATGTACACAGAGCGCAAACATTAATAATATGCATGTCAATATCTCCTGGCTCAAAGTGGAGGAGAGATTGACTTCATGACTTCTTGTATTTGTGAGAGGTATTGACATGTTGAAAGCACTGAGCTGTCTGTTTAATGACTAGCACACAGCTCAGACACCCATGCATACCCCACAAGACATGCCACAAGAGGTCCCGACGGTTACTCTGACAGAGCACCAGAGTTCCTCTGTGGAGATGGGAGAACCTTCCAGAAGGACAACCATCTTTGCAGCACTCCACCAATCAGGCCTTTATGGTAGTGTGGCCAGACGGAAGCCACTCCTCAGTTAAAGGCACATGACAGCCCGCTTGGAGTTTGCCAAAAGGCACCTAAAGACTCTCTGGTCTGATGAAACCAAGATTGAACTCTTGGGTCTGAATGCCAAACGTCATGTCTGTAGGAAACCTGGCACCATCCCTACGGTGAAGCATGGTGGTGGCAGCATCAGGCTGTGGGGATGCTTTTCGGTGGCAAGGACTGGGAGACTATTCAGGATTGAGGAAAAGATGAATGGAGCAAAGTACAGAGAGATCCTCAATGAAAACCTGCTCCACAGCGCTCAGGACCCCAGACTGTGGCAAAGGTTCACCTTCCAACAGGACAATGACCCTAAGCACACAGCCAAGACAACGCAGGAGTGGCTTCGGGACAAGTCTCTAAATGTCCTTGAGTGGCCCAGCCAGACCCCGGACTTGAACCCAATCGAACATCTCAGGAGAGACCTGAAAATAGCTGTGTAGCGACGCTCTCCATCCAACCTAACAGACCTTGAGAGGATCTGCAGATACAGGTGTGCCAAGCTTGTAGCGTCATACCCAAGAAGACTTGAGGCTGTAATCACTGCCAAAGGTGCTTCAACAAAGTACTGATTAAAGGGTCTGAATACTTATGTAAATGTGATATTTCAGTTTTTGCTTTGTCATTATGGGTATTGTGTGTAGATTGATGAGGGGGAAAAACAATTTAATCAATTTTAGAATACGGCTGTAACGTAACAAAGTGGAAAAAGTCAAGGGGTCTGAATACTTTCCGAATGCACTGTACATATAGCCATGACTACATGGAACTCTATTCCACATCAGGTAACTGATCCAAGCAGTAGAATCATAAATAACATTAAAAATCATTAAAAAACAGATAAAAATCAACTTTATGGAACAGCGGGGACTGTGAAGCAACGTAAACATAGGCGCAGACACATGCATACTCACACATGATAGCATACGGACTATACACACATGTACACATGGATTTTGTGTTGTAGATACAGTGGGGGAAAAAAGTATTTAGTCAGCCACCAATTGTGCAAGTTCTCCCACTTAAAAGTATGAGAGAGGCCTGTAATTTTCATTATAGGTACACGTCAACTATGACAGACAAAATGAGAAAAAAATTCCAGAAAATCACATTGTAGGATTTTTTATGAATTTATTTGCAAATTATGGTGGAAAATAAGTATTTGGTCAATAACAAAAGTTTCTCAATACTTTGTTATATACCCTTTGTTGGCAATGACACAGGTCAAACGTTTTCTGTAAGTCTTCACAAGGTTTTCACACACTGTTGCTGGTATTTTGGCCCATTCCTCCATGCAGATCTCCTCTAGAGCAGTGATGTTTTGGGGCTGTCCCTGGGCAACACGGACTTTCAACTCCCTCCAAAGATTTTCTATGGGGTTGAGATCTGGAGACTGGCTAGGCCACTCCAGGACCTTGAAATGCTTCTTACGAAGCCACTCCTTCATTGCCCGGGCGGTGTGTTTGGGATCATTGTCATGCTGAAAGACCCAGCCACGTTTCATCTTCAATGCCCTTGCTGATGGAAGGAGGTTTTCACTCAAAATCTCACGATACATGGCCCCATTCATTCTTTCCTTTACACGGATCAGTCGTCCTGGTCCCTTTGCAGAAAAACAGCCCCAAAGCATGATGTTTCCACCCCCATGCTTCACAGTAGGTATGGTGTTCTTTGGATGCAACTCAGCATTATTTGTCCTCCAAACACGACGAGTTGAGTTTTTACCAAAAAGTTCTATTTTGGTTTCATCTGACCATATGACATTCTCCCAATCCTCTTCTGGATCATCCAAATGCACTCTAGCAAACTTCAGACGGGCCTGGACATGTACTGGCTTAAGCAGGGGGACACGTCTGGCACTGCAGGATTTGAGTCCCTGGCGGCGTAATGTGTTACTGATGGTAGGCTTTGTTACTTTGGTCCCAGCTCTCTGCAGGTCATTCACTAGGTCCCCCCATTTTATTCTGGGATTTTTGCTCACCGTTCTTGTGATCATTTTGACCCCACGGGGTGAGATCTTGTGTGGAGCCCCAGATCGAGGGAGATTATCAGTGGTCTTGTATGTCTTCCATTTCCTAATAATTGCTCCCACAGTTGATTTCTTCAAACCAAGCTGCTTACCTATTGCAGATTCAGTCTTCCCAGCCTGGTGCAGGTCTACAATTTTGTTTCTGGTATCCTTTGACAGCTCTTTGGTCTTGGCCATAGTGGAGTTTGGAGTGTGACTGTTTGAGGTTGTGGACAGGTGTCTTTTATACTGATAACAAGTTCAAACAGGTGCCATTAATACAGGTAACCAGTGGAGGACAGAGGAGCCTCTTAAAGAAGAAGTTACAGGTCTGTGAGAGCCAGAAATCTTGCTAGTTTGTAGGTGACCAAATACTTATTTTCCACCATAATTTGCAAATAAATTCATAAAAAATCCTACAATGTGATTTTCTGGATTATTTTTTCTCATTTTGTCTGTCATAGTTGACGTGTACCTATGTACTACGGGTGGGTGTTGCTATGGTGACCAATGATCTAAGATAAGGCGGGGATTTGCCTAGAAGTGATTTATAGATTACCTGGAGCCAGTGGGTTTGGCGACGAATATGTAGTGAGGGCCAGCCAACGAGAGCGTACAGGTCACAATGGTGGGTAGTATATGGGGCTTTGGTGACAAAACGGATGGCACTGTGATAGACTACATCCAATTTGCTGAGTAGAGTGTTGGAAGCTATTTTGTAAATGACATCGCCGAAGTCAAGGATCGGTAGGATAGTCAGTTTTACGAGGGCATGTTTAGCAGCATGAGTGAAGGAGGCTTTGTTGCGAAATAGGAAGCCGATTCTAGATTTAACTTTGGATTGGAGATGCATAATGTGAGTCTGAAGGAGAGTTTACGGTCTAACCAGACACCTAGGTATTTGTAGTTGTCCACATATTCTAAGTCAGACCCGCCGAGAGTAGTGATTCTAGTCGGGCGGGCGGGTGCAAGCAGCGTTCGATTGAAGAGCATGCATTTAGTTTTACTAGCGTTTAAGAGCAGTTGGAGGCTACGGAAGGCGTGTTGTAGGGCATTGAAGCTCATTTGGAGGTTTGTTAACACAGTGTCCAATGAAGGGCCAGATGTATACAAAATGGTGTCGTCTGCTTAGAGGTGGATCTGAGAGTCACCAGCAGCAAGAGCGACATCATTGATATACACAGAGAATAGAGTCGGCCCGAGAATTGAACCCTGTGGCACCCCCATAGAGACTGCCAGAGGTCCAGACAACAGGCTCTCCGATTTGACACATTGAACTCTATCTGAGAAGTAGTTGGTGAACCAGGCAAGGCAGGCATTTGAGAAACCAAGGCTATTTAGTCTGCCAATAAGAATGCGGTGATTGACAGAGTCAAAAGGTCGATGAAGACAGCTGCACAGTACTGTCTTTTATCGATCAAGGTTATTATATCGTTTAGGACCTTGAGCGTGGCTGAGTTGCACCCATGACCAGCTCGGAAACCAGATTGCATAGCGGAGAAGGTACGGTGGGATTCGAAATGGTCGGTGATCTGTTTGTTAACTTGGCTTTCAAATACTTTCGAAAGGCAGGGCAGGATGGATATAGGTCTGTAACAGTTTGGATCTAGAGTGTCACCCCCTTTGAAGAGGGGGATGACCGTGGCAGCTTTCCAATCTCTGGGGATCTCAGACAATACGAAAGAGAGGTTGAACAGGCTAGTAATAGGCCTTGCGACAATTTCGGCGGCTAATTTTAGAAAGAGAGGGTCCAGATTGTCTAGCCCAGCTGATTTGTAGGGGTCCAGATTTAGCAGCTCTTTCAGGACATCAGTTATCTGAATTTGGGTGAAGGAGAAGTGGGGGGGGGGGCATGGGCAAGTTGCAGCGGAGGGTGCAGAGCTGGTGGCCGGGGTAGGGGTAACCAGGTGGAAAGCATGGCCAGCCATAGCAAAATGCTTATTGAAATTCTCGATTATCGTACATTTATCGGTGGTGACAGTGTTTCCTAGCCTCAGTGCAGTGGGTAGCTGGGAGGAGGTGCTCTTATTCTCCATGGACTTTACAGTGTCCCAAAACGTTTTGTAGAATAAGGCTGTAACGTAACAAAATGTGGAAAAAGTCAAGGGGTCTGAATAATTTCCGAATGCACTGTATATCTCACTAGGTCAGATTTTTTAGTCTCCATATATCCACTAGTGTCCTTTATATTTGTGATCTCCTTAAGGGCACGGTGTTGATAGCTGGTAGAGTGATTTCCTTTACGGTCCATTGTGGTACTTAACACTGTGTTATAGTCTCCCACCTTTGATCATTTGTTTCCTGTAAATTCAGCAGATTGGTATAAATATTTTAGAAGTGTAGATCATCCTGATTTGGACCATATAGATTAATGACCCAAATCTGTTTTTCGTCCACTTTCATATTCAAAAGGGTCTACCTTCATTGCGAATCTTTCCTGACAGTTTGCACATTCGGACCGAAATGATTGTTAATTAGTATCATCATGATAGAAAAAATATTTACCGCCCCAGACCTTTTTCCACTTCATCTAAAGATGTTTCCATTTAAACACAGACATTATATTCCTTCTCTTTTGGCCACGCAAAGACTGATAATCTTTTCTTATAATCTGCTAAGCCGTTACAATTATAACTGGCTATACTTATTTCAACCCTTACCATAATTAGATCCTCCCCCGCACACACATTTAAAAGTGTTTGATTGATGTAAGCATGGGATGGAGGGAGGTTACAAGTGCATTCTTAGAGCAGAACAGTAGAGAATTCTAGGGCAGAACAGTAGAACTGGGAACTACCATAGGTGTGATGATGTAAGGTGATGATTTGTCTAGAATCAAACCGTCCAACATAAACAGAATAACATACACCCTTCCCACCCACACAACAAGGTAATTAGTTAATTAGGGTGCAAGGGGCATGTCTTTCTTTCTCTTCTGGAGTAGGGTTAGTAAATAAAATATAGTGTTACGCCACATACCTTAGTGCCTTTTACTCCATCACAGTGACACCTGGACTTTCCGGTGCAGCTACACGCCTGTGGACAAAACGGTACAACAGTCAGTTTCACTCACCCAACTCACTAAGTTGGCCTGAATACAGTATTACATGGAATGGCAACCCTCTGGGTAAAACCCTGACGCAACATACAGATGACGTTGATAGAACCTTGGTTCAATTTATTTTTCCTAGTGGAGAAGCCTTTTAAATATCACTGTAAGTGCTAAAGCCTTTAAAGTTACACTGATGACTAGTCTATGTTTACTCTGTATTTGAGAAAATCCTCTCACACATCCTCTAACAATTATCACCAACGGGACTATTGAGCAGACAGAGATGCAAAGCATTCCTCGCCAAACACGACATTCTACGGTACCCCGGCGCGTACCTTTGCATACAGTATTATATTCAGTAAATTATCTTCCAATACTAGGGCTGGGAGTGCAAGTCATTGTGTGTGTGTTTCAGCTGATTATCTGTAAAGAACAACCAATCTTCACAATGCCTGGAGAGGCATTTAACCAGTCAATTTGCTATAATTATCCTATATTGTGAAATAATCCTATATTCAGCATCTTGAACACTCACATTGAGTCAATAATCCTCTCACAACAAGGTGTACCCACAAACCCACCCAGAAACCCCAGTGGTTCAGTTCTGCCATGCTCAGGATGCCATGTTGACCTGAAACGTGCCACATCCCAGACCTTCTTATCTCAGGTGGGTACCTTCCTGAAGTACGTCAGACACAACAAGAATGCTTGATAATCTTATATCAAGTTAGAGCTTCTGGTTTGATTTGCCTTGTTTTTCCTTGTTTCCCAATGTAACAGAGATAGACACTCTGTCCACAAAGGTTGTTTGGGTTTCTGACGTCATGCAACACAAATGGATGGTGGGGGGGTGGGTTGAGGGAACAGGGGCGGATTTAGTGATTTGGAGGCTCCCGGCATCCCTGCTCCATTTGTGTTGCATGCTGTCGGAAACCCAAACAACCGTTGTGGACAAAGTGTCTATCTCACTGCATCTCCCCAGATAACTCTGTCTTTCTTCCAGTACAGATAATCTCATTCATTAGGAACATGCAACAGTCTGAGGCCCCCCTCCATCCCCTCCTATGTGCTCTTGCGCATGCACAATTATTTTAATGTATTTTTTTATATGTAAACAGACATGTTATTTAACAGTAAAAATGTATTACCTTTTAATATGACAAGAACACAACCAGTCATGATGTTTTCATCTGATTGTCAAACAAATCACTTCAAAAAGTAGGTTACCTTCGCATGTTGATCCAAAATATTTCTAGCATCCGAACAGTGCACTGTTCACCCAGGAACTTGCCTTCAATTTGCAAGTGGCTGAAACTCTCTCACCGGAGAAATCATCCGAGCAAGCGAAACAGCGCCCCTCTGTCTTACTATATGTAGCCCATGTATCTGATGCTGTCTGGACAAAAACAGTATGACATGCCATACTTTTGTTGTCCAGACAGCATCAGACACATGGGCTACACATACTGTACATGTCCTCTGCCTCGATGACGATGGCAGTATTATCAGCAGCAAAATTATTTAACTTAGGTAATTTTTCTGTTAACATTTAATATTATTTATTTATTTTATTTTCTCTGCCCTGATCTGAAAGCGCTTAATTGCTGCAGCTTAATTTCAATAAAAGTCATGTTTGCAATCATAAAGTGTGAAATAATGCACAGCAGCTCTGTAAGGGTGAAAAAGTCCATTATTATGAACAAGTCCCTGAGTGATTAATGACACTTGTTTCTACTATTATGAGAAAAACTTGGATTACATTAATATCGATATGAAACACAGGATATGTATATGTATGGAAATAAATTATTGATCTATTATTAGATGTGGCCTCATTAACCTGGGCATAGTGGCCAGGCAAAACCTCCCACCCTCCCCATTTCCTTTGCAACTTTGAAGCTACCTGCAGATTTTGCTGCTCCTCGACCGGAGCATGGGGGGGGGGGGCTCAAGCAACAACAGAGGCCCCTTGATAATGTGAGGCCTGAGGCAATTGCCTCTTCTGCCTAATGGAAAGTCAGCCACTGGGAAGGAGACAACGAGACAGACAGGGTCCTATCTATTGTACACACACACACACACACACACACACACACACACACACAAAGTCTCTTTCTCCCACACACACACACACACACACACACGAGCACACACACACAAACGCATACACACACACTTAAACACACACAAACACATCCAGACAAAAATAATTGGCATACTTAAAAACAAGAATGTACTGTATAGAGGTTTTAGATTTTTATACTAACCATGTAAATAATATGATCATAGCAGTTGAATGATAGGAATGAGGCTTGGTGTCAAAAAAAAGTGTGTGTGCATCTGACTGTGTGTGAATTTGAATGATGTTGTTATCGCCCTGGCAGGATCTTGGGCCCTTTGTGAAGGCTCCACAGTCCCCTGATAACACATCATCAGACAGAGACCTGCACACACCTGGGGCATGCAAGCGAGAGAGAGAGGAGGAGGAGAGGGCAAAGAGGGGAGGAAAGAGAGGGGAGATGGAGGTGACAAGAAGAAGAAGAAGAAGAAGAAGAAGAAGAAGAAGAAGAAGAAGAAGAAGAAGAAGAAGAAGAAGAAGAAGAAGAAGAAGAAGAAGAAGAAGAAGAAGAAGAAGAAGAAGAAGAAGAAGAAGAAGACGAAGACGAAGAAGAAGACGAAGAAGAAGACGAAGAAGAAAGAGAGAGAGAGATGAAGGATGGACACATGGATAGAGACAAAGACAGCATGAATACCTAAATTACTCTGTTCTCTCACAAAGATTAACACTAGTTAGCAGAGAAAACAGTAAAAAAGGACTGTGAGCGGTCAAGGACACTTTATAATATTATAGTTGTCATAATCTAATAATATATTAAGACATTTTGAAAAGTCAATGAGTATGTGTCTATATATCAGTAACGAAACACAGCTTAGAGGAGTTGCATTTCACTATGGCTTCGTAAACAAATGGCAACCTATTCTCTATATAGTGCATTACTTTTGACCAGAGCCCTATGGGCCCTGGTCAAAAGTAGTGCACTATCTAGGGAATATGGTGTCATTTAGGATGCAGACTAACACAGTAGTGTAAAGATAAGAATAATGTGGAATCACTGTAGACACATTTCCTGCCACCTTTTTCATTATTTCCCTTTTGTCTAATAAATCACAATAAGTGAATCAGTGTTTAACAGGCTCAGTAATCTGACCACACAAACCCTTACAAGTAAACCCTTACACACACACACACACACACACACACACACACACACACACACACACACACACACACACACACACACACCCCTCATCCGAACCTGAGCCAGCTAACGCCAGCAGATTAGAAAACACTGTATTCTCCAAGAATACCGGAGAACAGAAAACACTTTTCAAACCCATGGTGGCGGAACATGCAATGGATTCCAAAACAAACGCTATATGTCAGTGTTCACAGATGGGCAAGCCAGCATGCTGGTGACGGCTGGTCTGTCATTTTCAGACATATCTCCAGATCTCTCCCCACCTCCCGACTCACCCCACCTCGCCAGAAGCCTGCCAATATCCTCTGTAACAGTGAACTTCCTCAACCTCAGTGCTTACTATCTTACCCGTCAACCTCTCTCACCCCTTCCTTCACCTCTCCTCCTTCTCTCGCCCACTCACCTCAGCAAGCACATACTGGCTCTGGCTAACACTTTTCTCATGTCCTGTTCTTGTCTCACATATATCTATCTATCTATCTATCTATCTATCTATCTATCTATCTATCTATCTATCTATCTATCTATCTATCTATCTATCTATCTATCTATCTATCTATCTATCTATCTATCTATCTATCTATCTATCTATCTATCTATCTATCTATCTATCTATCTATCTATCTATCTATCTATCTATCTATCTATCTATCTATCTATCTATCTATCTATCTATCTATCTATCTATTTACTTGGCTCATCACGCACTAGCGACTCCCCTAACCCGGACGCCTGCAGGCTGACTTTGGTCGTCAGTTGGACGGTGTTTCCTCCATCACATTGGTGCAGCTGGCTTCCGGGTTAAGCGGGCGGGTGTTAAGAAGCGCGGTTTAGCGGACACATGACTCGAACTTCGCCTCTCCCGAGCCCGTTTGGGGAGTTGCAGCGATGAGACAAGATCGAAATTGGGGACAAAAAGGGGGTAAAAAAATAAAAATAAAAGTCAGAAGAGGTGTATGACATTGGTATGGTGGCATTGGATGACAGAAAAACAAAACATTTTTCGGACTATCTAAAAGAGAAGACCCTGAACTATTAGCTAGATTAATTATAATTGTAATGAACTGTTCCCCACTCTTTTGCATCCTGGCTTTATTTCCATGTTGTCTAGCTTGGAAGATCTTGATGGCGGACTTCATTAGTTCTGTGGAGGGATGAGGAAGGGAGACAGGGGAACGTTAGAAGTGTGAAGCTTAAATCGGGCAGCATCAGAGCATTCACAGCGGCAAGCTTGCATACTTGAACCAGGCCAAAGTCGTGAGCCTCGATGAATAGAAAATATTCACAACAACACCTTGCTTTGTCTCCCCAGGGCATGCCTGAGCTGGGACGGACCTGTCCCCCTCATGGTGGCAGTAGGCAGCCCCCTGGTCCACACACAGAGCTTGGGTCTATGCCGTCTCAACGGGGAGCTCTATGCATAGAAATATAATCTAGTCATTTAATTTCTATGGCTCTATGTGTGGGAGAGAGTGATCGAGCCGTCCTATATCTCCCGATGCTGTCGACTGATGCTTATCTGAGCTAATCAAACAGAACAGCTACACACTGTCACACATAGACTAGCTGTAGTGTGAATGGTTCCCTGACTCTAGAGTTTCAAAACTGCAATTATTCTTCACTGCCTCCCTTCACTGCCTTCCCTCAGAGAGAAGCCAGGCAAGCAGCAGGCCTCCCTACTGAGAGAGCAGGATGGAAGACCGGCCCACTGGCCTATTCTAATGTGCTGTTGTTATTGTAGCAACCTTAATCCAACACGTAGTGACCTAGTCAAGAGGTTTGGAACTAAGTTTGACAGTCGCTGGACCCGGGCTCGAGTCCCTGTCGGGGCTACCCCCCGAATGTGTTACATTATGATCAAGGGATAGAGCAGGGGTGTGTTTCCCAGAAGCCTTGTAGCGAACTCAGCACATTGTTTCTCTTGACAAACCAGCCACACAGCCGTGAGAGAGGGACAACTATAAAAACAATATTTGATTGTCAATCTTCTGCAATGAACACAATTCATAAAATGTTGCTGTTCTGCTAGTGAAATGGGTCTGGGTCGTCCAGAGAAATAGAGATTACCACAAAGGCTTTTGGGAAACTCACCCCAGGTCAGTAAAGCGGTGATCAGCAATAAGGGATTGACTCTGATCCCAGAGGGTTGAAATTTCAGTTTGCCCAGATATGCCCGTGTGGCACATGGATATCTGTGAAACTTACTCCTCAGCCTTAAGTGTCCACATTTGCGCCACTCAATTGCTAGTTTTTGAGTAGTGCGACCGGTAGAGATGCTTGGGGGAGGATGGTAACATGTGTTTGTGAATCAGAGGTCCTGGGTTCGAGCCAGGTATGTGCCGAAACGGGGGAGGAAGTGGTACTCGCTAAGCAAACAGGGTGATGTACTTTACACCCGCTGGGTTAGAAGAAAAAGAAAACTTGATTGTCTATTAACTTGCAGAGAATGGAAATGTGTATTTTCTGCTCAAAACCCAAGCCCATCAAGACACACACACCATGAGGGGTTGAAAGCAATGGGTCAGCCGCAGTTTAGCGCCGCCAGAGCAATTGTAGGGGGTCAAGTGCCTTGCTCAAGGAAACAACGGCAGGCGACGGTGTCTAGGATGTTGCCAGCTCACTCCTCACCAGATTTCTCCAGTCAGATTTGAGATTCAAACCAGCAACCCTCCTTCTCCAACCGCTACACTGTGTTAGGCCTCATGCATGCTTAACGAGTACCCAACTACTGTATGTCACTGAGCAGAAACAAGAGTGAACTGAGAAGAGGCCACATAGCATAGCAGTTTTGTCCCAGAGTTCCTGAGCAACTTGTGTGTGTGACTGGGATTTAAGCCAATACCGCCATAATCCCTGAGGACTAATGTTGGGGGGAGGTGGGTGGGGGGTTGGAGGGGTTGGAGGGGGGTCCCCATGCAAAGATGTCTGCGGTGCCGGGAACAGCACCCTCTGTCCACCCGCTTTCCCCCGCCTCACTTCACCCTCCCCCACCGGTGGGTGACTTCCTGGCGGCTCGGTGTGCCTGTGGCTCTCTCTCATTCTACTCGGGGTGTGAAACCACGCGGAAGACAAACGGGTCAGGATCCAAGCTGCCCATCTAAAGCCCCCGGGGAGGGACAGTGGTGGAGCTCTGGGGGCTTTGGTCTGAATAGGGGGGCACTCTGAAACAACAAAGGAGCAGCACAAAGGGCTGAATAGGAAGACTAAAACAACAGGGGCTGTGGCCTGTGGGATGTAGGTATGTGGGACTGACCAGGACCTGAGCGCTCTGTCTGTATGTCTGTCTGGAGCAGAGCTCTGTCTGTCCTTTGTCCATCTGTCCATCCCGTCACCACTGCAAATCACCACTGGCCAAGGACACTGATAAGTCTGTATGTGGCTGTGGAGACACAACTTGTTCAATACATATAAATCAAATGTAGGTGCTACCACATCAAACACTTTGGGTGCACCTACGAGTTTCTGACTAAAGAGGTTCATGCCAATAGTACTAACATCAATTCATACAAAAGACCACATATCTGTGCAGAAACTAATGTAAACCTCACAATAATCTGGCAATGTGATTATTTTAAACTTCAACAATGTGTGTTATAAGGAGGCAATTATTTAGTAAACTGAGTAATGCATAAATAGTTGCCTCCTTATAACACACTGTTAAAGAAACATTTCTGCCAGAGTGTCTTGTTGAGACCGAGCACGTTCTAGATAAATGGTTGAACTGATTCCTATCTCCCATCTCATCATTATTGAATTGTTATAAAGACGTGGTTATGAAACACGGGAAAATAATGTGATGGAACAGTGAGTAAAGGGCATTTATTCAACTGTGAAGACGAACTTTGGAATTAAAAGCTGCTAAATGAGCGAATTTGAGGATTAAACGTCAGTGAGTGAAGCGAATAAAGATCACTTGACTGAGGAAAATATTTTCACGGCTGAACAGAACGTTGCTGTGACTGAGGACAATAGCATGGGTGAGGACAATACTGAAGTGAGTGACAATCCGGAGCCAATTAAGAAACAAACAAATTCTGGAATTGTTGGAAATACTGGACAGTTTGATGAAAGTGTTGAGCACATACAGAACAGTTTGAATATTTTGTGTGTCCATGGAACTAGCTGCTAAAGAGGCTCAGCAGTTGAGTTCATTAGGAAAAGTGCACAGACTGAAAAAAATCAGAGAAAGGGAAATCAAAATCAAATCAAAGTTTATTGGAGGTGCAGCGAAATGCTTGTCTTTCTAGCTCCAACAGTGCAGTAATAAAGCAATAATTAAAAATGAAAAAATACACATCATCCAGAAAATAAAAAGAATAGTTATATACGATCAGCCATGACTAGAATACAGTATATACACTCACCGGCCAGTTTATTAGGTACAACCATCTAGTACCGGGTTGGACCCCTCTTTTTACAAGGTGTCGGAAACGTTCCACAAGGATGTTGGTCCAAGCTGACGCGATGGCATCATGCAGTTGCTGCAGATTAGACAGCGGTACATTCATGCCGCGAATAGCCCGTTCCATCTCATCCCAATGATGCTCTATTGGGTTGAGGTCTGGGGAATGCGCAGGCCACAAGTAAACTGAACTCGCTGTCAAGTTCCAGGCAATGCTTTTCCACTCCTCAATTGTCCAGTGTTGGTGATCACGTGCCTCCTGGAGCACCTTCTTCTTGTTTTTAGCTGATAGGAGTGGAACCTGGTGTGGTCGTCTGCTGCAATAGCCCATCCGTGACAAGGATCGAAAAGTTGTGCGTTCCGAGATGCCGTTCTGCACACCACTCTCATCAACAAGTTGTTTTCGCCATCAGGACTGCTGCTGACGGGATGTTTTTTGTTTGTCGCACCATTCTCGGTAAACCCTAGATGCTGTCGTGCATGAAAAGCCCAGGAGGGCGGTCATTTCTGAAAAACTGGATCCAGAGCATCTCGCATTGACGATCATACCACGCTCAAAGTCTCTTAGGTTACTTGTTTTGCCCATTCTAATGTTTAATCAAACAGTAACTGAATGCCTCAATGCCTGTCTGCCTGCTTTATATAGCAAGCCACGGCCATGTGACTCACTGTCTGTAGGAGCGATCCATTTTCGTGAACAGGGTGGTGTACCTAATAGATTGGCTGGTGAGTATACATATAAAGTGGGTGAAACAGTATGTAAACATTATTAAAAAGACCAATGTTCAATGACTCGATGTACATAGGGCAACAGTTTCTAAGGTGCAGGGTAGAGTACTGGGTGGTAACCGGCTAGAACAGTGACTAAGGTTAAGGGCATGGTACTGGGCGGAGGCCTGTGGGCTGAGCAAACACCCATGTGGGGCCCACGTGTTGAGGATCAGTGTGGCCGAAGTGTTGTTGCCTACCTTCACCACTTGGTGAAGGTAGGCAACACCACTTCAGCCCGTCAGAAAGTCCAGGACCCAGTTGCACAGGGAGGGGTTTAGACCCAGGGCTCTGACCTTAGTGATGAGCTTGAAGGGCACTATAGAGTTAAAGGCTGAGCTGTAGTCGATGAACAGCATTCCTAAATAGGTACTTCTCTTGTCCAGGTTGGATAGGGCAGTGTGCAGTGCAGTGCAATGGCTATTGCGTCGTCCGTGGATCTGTTGGGGCGATATGCGAATTGTAGTGGGTCTAGAGTGTCGGGTAAGGTGGAGGTGATATGGTCCTTAACTAGCCTCTAAAAGCACTTCATGACAGAATTGAGTGCTACGGGGCAATAGTCATTTAGTTCAGTTACTTTCCCCTTCTTGGGTACAGGAACAATGGTGGAATCAAGTGGGGACAACAGACTGGGATATGAAGAGATTGAATATGTCTGTAAATATTCCAGCAAGCTCTGCACATGCTCTGAGGACGCAGATGGGGATGCCATCTGGGTCGGCAGTCTTACGAGGGTTAACACGCTTAAATTACTTACTCACATCGGCCACGGAGAACGAGAGCGAACAGTCCTTGTGAGCGTCGGGAGCCCGGGTCGGCAGCTTGAAGTAGTTTTCCTCGAAGCGGGCGAAGGTGTTTAGATTATCAGGGAGCGAGGGGTCAGTGTCCGCAATGTGGCTGGCTTTCCATTTATAATACATGATTGTCTGGAGTCCCTGCCACATATGTCTTGTGTCTGAGAAGTTGAATTACAACTCCACTTTGTCCCTGTACTGTCGTTTTGCCTCTTTGATTGCCTTACGGAGGTTGTAGCTGGTCTGGTTGTACACGTCCATGTTCCCAGTCACCTTGCCGTGGTTAAATGCAGTGGTTCGCGCTTTCAGTTTTCCGTGAATGCTGCAATCTATCCACGGTTTTTGATTAGGATATGTTTTAATCATCACAGTGGGAACAACATCCTCTTTGCACTTCCTGATGAACTCAGTCACCGAGTCAGTGTATACGTTTGTACTATTCTCAGAGGCGACCTGGAACATTCCCCAGTCCGAGTGATTAAAACAATCTTGAAGCATAAATTCTGATTCATTATTTAAGATACTCTTTGAAGAGGTCGGGTTTCAGGTGCTTTCGGAAGATGTCCTAGCTTCAGAGGGAAGCTGGTTCCACAGGGGTGGGAGGGCCAGGAGACTAGAGGTGGCAGAGCAGAGTGTTCAGGTTGGGGTGTAGGGTTTGAGCATAGCCTGAAGGTAGGGAGGAGCAGTCCCTCTTGCTGCTCTGTAGCCTCTGCTCCATGGTCTTGTAGTGGATGCGGGCTTTGACTGGAAGCCAGTGGAGTGTGCGGAGGAGCTGGGTGACATGGGAGAACTTGGGAAGGTTGAAAACCAGGCGGCACAAGCAGGGAGCCCAGCCAACAACGAGTTGCAGTAGTCCAGACGGGAGATGACAAGTGCCTGGATTGGGACATGCACCGCTTCCAGTCTGGAGGTAGGGTCGTACTCTATGGATATTGTAGAGCATGAACCTGCAGGAGCTAGTCACTGCTTTGATGTTTGCAGAGAACAACATGGCGTGGTCCAGGGTCACGCCAAGGTTCTTTGCACGCTGGGAGGGGACACTGGAGTTGTCAACCGTGATGGAGAGGTTTTTGAGCGAGCAGGCCTTCCCCAGGATGAAGATCAGCTCTGTCTTGTCGAGGTTGAGCTTGAGGGTCGTCATCCAAGCTGAGATTCACTACATTTACATTTTAGTCATTTAGCAGACACTCTTATCCAGAGCGACTTACAGTTAGTGAGTGCATACATATTTTATTTCATACTGGCCCCCCGTGGGAATCAAACCCACAACCCTAGCGTTGCAAACGCCATGCTCTACCAACTGAGCTACACGGGACCACTACATTACCAAAAGTATGTGGACACCTGCTCTTCGAACATCTCATTCCAAAATCATGGGCATTAATATGGAGTTGGTCCCCCCGTTGCTGCTATAACAGCCTCCACTCTTCTGGGAAGGCTTTCCACTAGATGTTGGAACATGGCTGCAGGGACTTGCTTCCATTCAGCCACAAGAGCATTAGTGAGGTCGTGCACTGATGTTGGGCGATTAGGCCTGACTCGCAGTCGGCGTTCCAATTCATCCCAAAGGTGTTTGATGGGGTTGAGGTCAGGGCTCTGTGCAGGCCAGTCAAGTTCTTCCACACCGATCTCGACAAACCATTTCTGTATGGACCTCGCTTTGTGCATGGGGGCATTGTCATGCTGAAACAGAAAAGGGCCTTTCCCAAACTGTTGCCACAAAGATGGAAGCACAGAATCATCTAGAATGTCATTGTATGCTGTAGCGTTAAGATTTCCCTTCACTGGAACTAAGGAGCCTGAACCATGAAGAATAGCCCCAGACCATTATTCCTCCTCCACCAAACTTTACAGTTGGCACTATGCATTGGGGCAGTTAGCGTTCTCCTGGCATCCGCCAAACCCAGATGCGTCCGCACTTAAAGTTTCCTGAAACAAGTCACATATATCCGGAGAGAGACATGATTTCGTAAAACAGAGTATGTTACCGTCCCTGTGAATGTTAGCGAGTAATATACTCGGAAGCGGTGTATGGTATGCACGTCACCTGTCTGACTAGGGCCCCACTCCTACCTTTTCTCCGGTGTCTGCGTTTTGGTGCAGCCCCTGGGAAAAATAGAGCTGCCTCGGGAAGTTCAAACAAAGGATCCAGGTCAGGGAAGTCTAATTTCGAATTTGTTACCCCCGATCTAATATCCCAAAGTTATTTCCGTCTGTAGGTAATAATACAAGAAACGTTCTGAACATATATTGTAAGAAATAACACAACAAAAAACTGAAATACTGCAAAGTTGGCTAGGAGCTAGAAACTGGGCGACCGTGTCTGTCGAGGCACATGCTTCCGCTGTGGCAAAGTGGGGCATCAGGTGTCTAGTGTTGTTGGTATACCGAAACATCGGTACTTGTTCGATACTAGAACTTGAAAAACTGTTCGATACTAGAATTTGTTTTACTTTCGGTACTTCTGTCAAATGTGTCTCGCGTCGTATACTGATTGAGATCAAGTCTGTCTATCAGCGCAGCCGATATCCACTTTAGCGCACAGTGCATTTCTCTTGCCTGCTCTACTTACTCATTGCTAGAGCTCTCTAGCCTGTCCTGACTAGGAACCACTGCACTGGGAGTTTGGGCTGCACCACACTCATGCTGCACAGAAGTTAACACACTTGAATAATGCAACAGGGCATGTAGAAATGTTAGTTACAGTTAATTACTGTTTGCAAAACAATGTCCATACAGGCTAAAACACTTTACAATGCAAGAAGATACAGTTAGCTTCCAGCATTATTGGCTAACTTTCCTTGTTACAGTGAGGGAAAAAAGTATTTGATCCCCTGCTGATTTTGTACGTTTGCCCACTGACAAAGAAATTATCAGTCTATAATTTTTATTTGAACAGTGAGAGACAGAATAACAGCAAAAAAATCCAGAAAAACGCATTTCAAATTTTTTTTTGCATTTTAATGAGGGAAATAAGTATTTGACCCCCTCTCAATCAGAAAGATTTCTGGCTCCCAGGTGTCTTTTATACAGATAACGAGCTGAGATTAGGAGCACACTCTTAAAGGGAGTGCTCCTAATCTCAGCTTGTTACCTGTATAAAAGACACCTGTCCACAGAAGCAATCAATCAGATTCCAAACTCTCCACCATGGCCAAGATCAAAGAGCTCTCCAAGGATGTCAGGGACAAGATTGTAGACCTACACAAGGCTGGAATGGGCTACAAGACCATCGCCAAGCAGCTTTGTGAGAAGGTGACAGTTGGTGTGTTTATTCGCAAATGGAAGAAACACAAAATAACTGGAAATCTCCCTCGGCCTGGGGCTCCATGCAAGATCTCACCTCGTGGAGTTGCAAAGATCATGAGAACGGTGAGGAATCAGCCCAGAACTACACGGGAGGATCTTGTCAATGATCTCAAGGCAGCTGGGACCATAGTCACCAAGAAAACAATTGGTAACACACTACGCCGTGAAGGACTGAAATCCTGCAGCGCCCGCAAGGTCCCCCTGCTCAGGAAAGCACATATACATGCCCGTCTGAAGTTTGCCAATGAACATCTGAATGATTCAGAGGAGAACTGGGTGAAAGTGTTGTGGTCAGATGAGACCAAAATCGAGCTCTTTGGCATCAACTCAACTCGCCGTGTTTGGAGGAGGAGGAATGATGCCTATGACCCCAAGAACACCATCCCCACCGTCAAACATGGAGGTGGAAACATTATGCTTTGGGGGTGTTTTTCTGCTAAGGGGACAGGACAACTTCACCGCATCAAAGGGACGATGGATGGGGCCATGTACCGTCAAATCTTGGGTGAGAACCTCCTTCCCTCAGCCAGGGCATTGAAAATGGGTCGTGGATGGGTATTCCAGCATGACAATGACCCAAAACACACGGCCAAGGCAACAAAGTCCCTCCTGAGATGTGCGCAAACCTGGTGGCCAACTACAAGAAACATCTGACCTCTGTGTTTGCCAACAAGGGTTTTGCCACCAAGTACTAAGTCATGTTTTGCAGAGGGGTCAAATACTTATTTTCCTCATTAACATTTTAATCAATTTATAACATTTTTGACATGCGCTTTTCTGGATTTTGTTGTTGTTATTCTGTCTCTCACTGTTCAAATAAACCTACCATTAAAATTATAGACTGATCATGTCTTTGTCAGTGGGCAAACGTACAAAATCAGCAGGGGATCAAATACTTTTTTCCCTCACTGTACCTGTACTGTGAATAGGCCTAGGCTACATCTTGATTTACCAAGTTTATCAATAAAGATTTACCATTCAAATAAATGATTACCATTATGTTGTTATGTAGATAGATTAAGGCTGGGCGGTATACCGTATTTTACTATATACCGGTATTGATGCACAGACCGGTTTGGGTTTTTACTTTACCTTCAATAACGGTATTTGAATGTTTGGTTTGTTAAAGGTGATACGACGAGTGTAACGTCCATTTTTATAGTTTACTCCGCTACTTGAGTCATCTCTCTCCGCTCTCTCTCTCTCCATGCCGCTTTCCACACAGACCTAGCCCTGCCCCTTTCTTGTTGCTTGACCACGAGACACTTGCGTTCAGTCTGCATGGTCAATGCAGCACATGCGACAATGTTCATGACTACAATGCTGTTTCCACTTTGCTTCTTAATATAAATCCACAATCATTCTATAATTACATTATTTGTTTGTGTTTCTTACATCTGCAAGCAGCTAGTTTGTCTTTTCTTATGAAGTTGTGGCTATGTTGAGTCAAAGCAAACGTAGCTATGCAGCCTGGTACCAGTGATGGTGTCGGCCTAGATCAGCATGTTGTTTGTGCAACAGTATCTTCTAAATCAGAGAGGAATAGGCAAATCATGAATGTGTTAGATACATGAAGTAGCTAAGCGAAAACATTTAATGTAGCCAAAGATTATAGGGTCCCCTAGAAAAACACTGACCAACACTTTGGTTCCTACACTGTCACAATAACTCCTCCCTGGCATTTTCATTCATTGTAATGTCAAACAACACTGTATTCAAAGTGCCCACTATTATCTTCTAACTACAGAATTAGTATTATTATTTTTCCATGATTCCAACAGTTCACCCAAGTGTTTTGATCTAAATCACAATTCAAATCGCAATTGCAACATTTGGTTAAAAATCAAACCTATACTGCCCATATCGTGCAGTTTGGAAATTATCTCAAATGGGTGCAGGAAATGCAGAAATGGATGAAAATGCAGAAAATTATTTTTGGTTGAAGTTTCATTGAACAGTATAAAACAATCAGAATGGAGAGAGACCCAATGAAATCCCTTAGAATGTATGTGTTGCCACCCTAGGGTCACACACTACTCATAAAGCACATTTTGAACTTTTATTAATTAAAAAAACATCAAATACCATCAAATATCATTAAAAAATACAGTATATATTTTGGCCATATCGCCCAGCCCTAATTTAGATTGGTAAAAACAAAGTCAAATTGATTGTATGATTGTATAATAGATTCATGAATGCATATATGGCTGTCTCTGAAAGATGCCTAACGATCTGAGTTTGTCTTGATCAAGTGCCATTCTGTGACTTTGGCTAATACGCCTTCTTTTTTGGTATCGTTTTGGTAACGTTTTGGTATCGTGTATCGTGATGGTATCGACTATTGTGATACCAAACCTGGCATCGGTATCGAAGTCAAAATTCTGGTATTGGATTGCCGAGCCTGTGGTAAAAAAGAGCCACATCGAACGAAATTGCAGGAACAAAAAGAGCTCAGAGAAAACGTTAAAGACTGATAACAAGAAAGAAACATTCCAACGAAAGAAAAACAGACATGTTCATGTTGTTGAGCAAGAGAACGCAGAGGTGAGTGACTCATTAGATGAGGAAGTCACACTGAATATATTGACTGTTGCTGGGGGGCCGCATGGCTGCTATGTCTCTCTCTTGCTAGAGGGGCAACCAGTGCATATGGAGATTGACATAGGGGCAGCTGCGTTATTATAATTTTTTTGACATTTTTTCTCTCTGCATTGTTGGGAAGGGGCAGTAACATTTCACTGTTAGTCTACACCTGTTGTTTATGAAGCATGTGACAAATACATTATTTTTTTTGATCTCGTGTCAGGAACAGTCTATTAAAAGACACTAAAATACCTTCCGCTTCAGTCAGCACACATCGTGTTAAAGACTTACACAGGTGAATCTGTCGCCGTGAGAGGCATCACTGAGGTCACAGTTCAGTTAAACGGACAAACTGAAAAGTTGCCACTACATCGTGAAAGGAAACTATTCATCACTGCTGGGACGTTTGTGGTTGGAGACCAGTGGAGGCTGCTAAGGGGAGAACGGCTCATAATAATGGCTGGAATGGAGTAAATGGAATGGTATCAAGAAAATGGTTTTCATGGGTTTGATACCATTCCATTCACTCCATTCCATCCATTACACTCTATTTCAGCCATCATTAAGAGCCGTTCTCCCCTCAGCAGTCTCCACTGAAGGAGTCACAGGTCTACCCTATCTTAAAGAAACATGGAGAAGTCTTTAATGGAGAGCTGGGTAGCATGCAATACCAAAGTTTCTGTACCTAATGCTTTCAGACCAAAAGTTGAGGCTGACTTGGACCCTTTAGTCAAGAACAAAGTACTGGAGCAAAGTACTGGACCTCTGCCAAGCTTACTTGCAGATGCACGTGGATTAAAAGTCAAAGGAGCTGCTGACCATCGTGACACACAAGGGGCTCTTCAGGTAATGTCGTCTACCGTTTCCAATCACAAGTGTGCCAACCCTGTTCCAGTGGGTGATGGACCAGATCATGAGTGGATTGCCAGGAGTACAATGCTACCTGGATGACATCCTCATTACTGTATAATTGCCTTAATGTTGCAGGACCCCAGGAAGAGTAGCTGCTGCCTTGGCAGGAACTAATGGGGATCCATAATAAACCCCAGGAAGAGTAGCTGCTGCCTTGGCAGGAACTAATGGGGATCCGTATTAAATACAAATGGGGATCCATAATAAATACAGCCTACAGACTTTGTTTGATGTCAGTCTTCATTGAGACTACCTGTGCTGGGGGACATCTGCAAGATGGTGCTGGCAGGCTTTAAAAATAAATTAATCTAAAATCAATTGCACTAAGTCATTGTCATTTTTGTTTGTTGTCACAGTTTACCATAAGGTGTCAAAAATTACCAAACTAAATTTGTAACTAGTACTTAATGTCACACCCTGGCTCTGGGGACTCTATATGTTGAGCCAGGGTGTGTAGTTTCATTGTGTTTTGTTCTATGTTCACAGTCTAGTTCTTGTATTTCTATGTTGGCCAGAGTGGTTCCCAATCAGAGGCAACGAGTGTCAGCTGTTGCTGGTTGTCTCTGATTGGGAGCCATATTTAAACAGTCTGTTTTCCCTTAGTGTTTGTGGGATCTTGTTCCTTTTGGTGTGTTCCGTGTTGGTTGTGTTTAGACCTAGGACGTCACGTTATCGTTTATTGTTTTGTTTATCGTGTGATACTTACTAAAGTAAAGTATGTTCGCTCATCACGCTGCGCCTTGGTCCTCCTCCTTCGACGATCGTGACAGAAGATCCCACCATACCAGGACCAAGCAGCGTGTCCAGGAGCAGGCAGCCTGGACATGGGAGGAAGCGCCGGGAAAGGAGCTGGAGAGGTTGGCGATGGCCCAGGTGGGCAAAGTGTGGTCCTGGGAGGACATGCTCGGGGGAAAAGGGCCATGGGCTAAGATTAAGGCCCTGGCGAGAGAGGAGCAACGGCGTCAACAGTGTCGTCGTCGGACGGACGAGAGGCAAAACATTTTTAGGGGGGGGCACACTGCATGGGCGACTGGGCAGCAGGAGGCTGCCACAGGGCGAATTGGGAGGTTGGCAGAGGAGGACGCCAGGTTACGGGGGCCACTGGTCAAAGAGGGGAAGGAAGGTGTAGAGGCACGGCGAGAGGTACTGGGGTGTGTTACCAGTCCGGTCCGGCCCGTTCCAGATCCCTGCGTAGAGCCAGTGGTGTGTGTCCCCAGTACGGTCCGGTCTGTTCCTGCTCCCCGCACCAAGTAATGGTGCGCGTCGCCAGACCGGCTCGGCCTGTTCCTGCTCCTCGCACCAACCCTACGGTGCGCGTCGTCAGCCCGGTTCGGCCCGTTCCTGCTCCACGCACCAAGCCAGGGGTGTGCGTCGTCAGCCCGGTCCGGCCCGTTCCTGCTCCACGCACCAAGCCAGGGGTGCGAGTCGTCAGCCCGGTCCGGCCCGTTCCTGCTCCACGCACCAAGCCAGGGGTGCGCATCGTCAGCCCGGTACGGTCCGTTCCGGCTCCACGCACCAAGCCAGGGGTGCGCATCGTCAGCCCGGTCCGGCCCGTAGCTGCTCCACGCACCAAGCCAGGGGTGCGCATCGTCAGCCCAGTCCGGCCCGTTTCTGCTCCATGCACCAAGCCAGGGGTGTGTGTCGTCAGTCCGGCACAACCCGTGCCTGGGTCACCGGTGCCTGGTCAGGTACCGGTCAGCTGCTCCACACCGGAGCTGAAGCAATCCGCTCCTACGATGTCCAGTCCAGCTCCAGCCAGTGGGGCCAGACCGGACCAGGGGCGCTACGGGGGGATTATTGGAAGGTGGTGGGCAAGCCCGGAGCCGGAACCGCCTCCGAGGAGGAATGCCCACCCAGCCCTCCCCTGTTTGGTTTATGTGGAGGCGCGGTCGCAGTCCGCGCCTTTGGGGGGGGGTACTGTCACACCCTGGCTCTGGGGACTCTATATGTTGAGCCAGGGTGTGTAGTTTCATTGTGTTTTGTTCTATGTTCACAGTCTAGTTCTTGTATTTCTATGTTGGCCAGAGTGGTTCCCAATCAGAGGCAACGAGTGTCAGCTGTTGCTGGTTGTCTCTGATTGGGAGCCATATTTAAACAGTCTTTTTTCCCTTAGTGTTTGTGGGATCTTGTTCCTTTTGGTGTGTTCCGTGTTGGTTGTGTTTAGACCTAGGACGTCACGTTATCGTTTATTGTTTTGTTTATCGTGTGATACTTACTAAAGTAAAGTATGTTCGCTCATCACGCTGCGCCTTGGTCCTCCTCCTTCGACGATCGTGACACTTAAGTCGTTTTCTGACCTGACACTTTTTTACTCTTGAGTAGTTTCCTAAGAAGGCACATTTTACTTGAGTAAATTACAATCTAAGAAACAGTACTTTTACTTAAGTACAGATTTTCAGTATCCACCTCTGCAAGTTATACATAGCTTAACTATAAAACGTGGGCGAGCATCCACACCGGAGGAAAGTTTATCATTCTATGGTAGGCCTACATCTGTCAATCAACTGATAGCCCAAATCAGTTCATCCCAAAGGCAGGAAGGCAGGCGACAAGCTTGGGTCTGCATATTAAGCCCATAGAAACGCATTGGGTTTATTCTGGATGTATTTTCACTCTAACTCCTATTGAATGAAAACTGTTTTCTGGGGTTGAATTACATTTATTCAGTGCGCGCAAGGGAACCACCCGCAAACATTTTTATGCCCCTGCATAAGGCAAGCCTGAATACCAACTACTGAGAAGTGCGTGGGAAACGCGTCCTTGGAAAGGCATACATTTCCTAAGTATGAATCAGGCCCTAAGAGCAAGATTTGCTCTTTTTATTTTCTAAATTCTTCAAGCTCTGTCAAGGTGTTGGGAATAATGGCTAGACAACAATTTTCAAGTCTTGCCATAGATTTTCAAGCAGACTTAAGTAAAAACTGTAACTTGGCCACTCCTCTTGGCAAGCAACTCCAGTGTAGATTTGACCTTGTGTTGTAGGTTATTGTCTAGCTGAAAGTAGAATTCCTCTCCCACAGACTGAATCCTCTAGGATTTTGCCTGTGCTTAGCTCCATCCCATTTCTTTTTATCCTGAAAAACTCCCCAGTCTTTGCCGATGTCAAGTATACCATGATGCAGCCACCACCATGCTTGAAAATAAGAAGGCAGTTACTCAGTGATGTGTTGTCTTGGATTTGTCGCAAATATAAGGCTTTGCATTTAGGCCAAAAAGTGTATTCCTTCCCCATGTTTTTTTTGCAGTATTACTTTAGTGCCTTGTTGCATGCAGGATGCATGTTTTGGAATATTTGTATTCTTCCTTTCACTCTGTCATTATTGTGGAGTCACTACAAAGTTGTTGATCCATCCTCAGTTTTCTCCCATCACATTGAACTCTGTAGCTGTTTTAAAATCCCCAATGGCCTCAGGTGACATCACTAACAGTTTCCTTCCTGACCTGCAGCTCAGTTCAGAAGGACGACTGTATCTTTGATGTGTCTGTGTGGTTTAATACATCATCCACAGCATAATTATTATCTTCATGCTTAAAGAGATGTTCAATGTTTGATTAGTTATTATTACCCATCTACCCATCTAGCCTCCCGAGAGGCGCAGTGGTCTAGAGAGCCTGGTTCGAATCCAGGCTCTGTCGTAGCCGGCCGCGACCGGGAGACCCATGGGGCCAATTGGCCCAGCGTCGTCCAGGGTAGGGGGGGGAATGGCTGGCAGGGAGGTAGCTCAGTTGGTAGAGCATGGCGTTTGCAACGCCAGGGTTGTGGGTTTGTATTCCCACGGGGGGCAAGTATGAAAAAATAAAAAAATAATGTATGCACTCACTAACTGTAAGTCGCTCTGGATAAGAGCGTCTGCTAAATGACTAAAATGTAAATGTCTACCAATCACTGCCCTTCTTTATGAGGCTTTCAAAAATCTTCCTGTTCTTTCCAGGGCGGCAGGTAGCTTAGTGGGTAAGAGCGTTGTGCCAGTAACCGAAAGGTCGCTGGTTCTAAACCCCAAGCCGACTAGGTGAAAAATCTGTCGATGTGCCCTTAAGCAAGGCACTTAACCCTAATTGCTCCTGTAAGTCGCTCTGGATAAGAGCGTCTGCTAAATGACTAAAATGTAAATGTAAAATGTAGTTGAATACTGAGGGACATTAAAGATGTTGTATGTATCGGGGGCAGAGAAAGAAAAAAAAAAAAACATGTCAACCCCTATTATTTCACACAGAGTGAGTCCATGTAACTTGTGTGATTTGTTACTCCTGAACTACATAATTTAGGCTTGCCTAAACCAATGGGGTGAATACTTATGCAACGTCTATATTTTAGTTACTGAATATTTATTAATTGGGAAACATTTGTAGAATTTTCTTTCACTTTGACATTGAGTATTCTGTGTAGACCAATTACAAAAAAACACAATTAAATATATTTCAATCCCACCTCGTAAAGGGGGTGAATACTTATGATACCCACTGTACTACATCAAGGGAAGAGATACAGGGATACCACACACCTCAAATCACTCCCTCTCTCCCCCCACCGCCATCCAACTGTAGACGGATTACAGTAAAACATATCAAGATACTGGCAATTTTAACATGTAAGTATTGGTGGGGCAAACTAAATATAAAAAGCTAAGATGCATCATAACCACTACACAACATTACCATGCACTACACTACAATGCACCATGATGTGTTGTGTTGGAATTGCCCCAAACATAACGCTTTGTATTCAAGAAATAAAGTTAATTTCTTTGGCAAATTTTTTGCAGTTTTACTTCAGTGCCTTGTTTTGGAATATTTGCATTCTGTACAGGCTTCTTTCTTTTCACTCTGTCATTTAGGTTAATATTGTGGAGTAACTACAATGTTGTTGATCCATTCTCAGTTTTCTCCTATCACAGCCATTAAACTCTGTAACGGTTTTAAAGTCACCATTGGCCTCATGGTGAAATCCCTGAGTGGTTTCCTTCCTCTCCGGCAACTGAGCTAGGAATTATGCCTGTATCATGTAGTGACTGGGTGTATTGATACACCATCCAAAGTGAAATGTATAACTTCACCATAATCAAAGGGATATTCAATGTCTGCTTTATTTATTTTACCCATCAACCAATAGGTGCCTTTCTTTGCAAGGCATTAGAAAACCTCCCTGGTCTTTGTGGTTGAATCTGTGTTTAGAATTCACTGCTCGACTGAGGGACCTTACAGATAATTGTATGTGTGGTGGTCATTCGAAAATCATGTTAAACACTATTATTGCACACAGAGTGAGTCCATCCAACTTATTATGTGACTTGTTAAGCAAAATGTTACTCCTGAACTTATGTAGGCTTGCCATAACAAAGGGGTTAAATACTTACTGACTCAAGACATTTATTCTTTAATTAATTTGTAAAAAATTCCCACTTTGACATTATGGGGTATTATATGTAGGCCAGTGACACAACATTTCAATTTAATCAATTTTAAATTCAGGCTGCAACACAACAAAATGTGGGAAAAGTTAAGGGGTGTGAATACTTTCTGAAGGCACTGTATAAGAGATTTTTTTCATAAAAGATGGTCTTGCTAGCTCTATCGATCTGTGAGTAATTAGGGGGAAAAAACTGTTACTTCTGTACCGGTTCTCCCCTATTCCCGACCAAAAGCCTGTGACCTGTCTTAATCAATCAATGTGATTTCGTTTCACCGAATCTCCGTCTGTATATTTGGTTAATTCTCTGGCTAGGCAAATAAGTGGAGGTGGTATAGCTCACATATTAGTTTGCTCATCTATCACTGATCAGAAACATTTAGCATGCAGTAATGTAATCTAAATGAAGTGTAGGCCTATTTTTTTTTTGCTTTATCGCGCAAAGGCAACTGCAAAAGCCTGCGGAGGTTGTGAAATATGAACATGAGACTCGCATGCTTTTGAAAATATAGATTGCTGTTATTTTCTATTGGTATCATGATGAAGATACTTTCAATGTAAGAGCCTACGCCTGCTCCCTAACAAAGCGGAGTGAGGGTAGGAAAGAGATGAATTTGGATTTTAAAAGCATAGGTTTGCCTTGGGCTCTGTTTCAAAATATAACTTTTTTCATATGACAGCGGTTCCACACGTTGCCACGACGCAAGTTGTGTGGGAAAAATATAATTTGTATTTTATTCTGTTTTAGTTCATTATATTCTAAATATCCTACTATAAAACATGTGTGTTGACTGTGATCAGGGTAGCCTAAGTGTGAACAAAATTGATTTCATGTGCCTGGCGTAACCATGTAGCAAATAGACTGCACAGATCAGTAACATAATTCAACTCAAAATAGGCCATTCTATTATTTAGAAAATACATTTTAATAGTCCTATAATGTTTCTTAGGACCTGCCTAAAATGAATTAATAATGAATTTCTTTGTGATGGTGTATATACAATGGATTTATTAAAATAGACGTCCACCCACATTGGCCCATGTCTACTCCCACTGTGCACGGGAGATAAAAGGCTTATCCCTGCAAGAATATGGTAAAATTGGGACTGTATGAATTGGGCTCTAAAAAACACTGCCTGATTTTTTTTTACTTGCAACATACCGTAAAGTCTGTATGCTAAGGGTATTAGCTGAGATCTGAAGACTTGTATTAGCGCCACAAACGAATGCCTAGCCTTTAGTTCCGCAGGCTAACACACTCTTGTAGTGCACAGGACACCTGAGCTTGAACCCACCCAGTCAGTATCACCAGTCACCATACGGCTCACTCCAGATTTTTCTTATAAAACAATTATTGTACTATAATAAGAATGTATTTATTTTGAAGACATGCTATGAATGATGTTGAATAAATGTGTTATGAATGTTGTATAAATGATACTGCAACGTTCATGAAAGTGTCAACACTTGTTTCAAAAAGGTGTTATGAATACCTTATGTATACCCCCTTCATATGAAGTGTTACCAAAAATGTTGACTCAGTCATCAGACTGTGTGACTCCACACACCTGGAAAATATAATATATTCTCTCTCTCTCCCTCTCTCTGTCAATCTTATCTTTTTGCCCAGAGGCAGATTGTTATTTTGAACAACTTTCTACAGAACGCTATTTCCTCTTTCACATTCCAATAGTTTTTCTATATTTCCTGCATTTCCGCTACTGAAAGCAGTCTTAAACAAGGGTCATCGATGTTTTGAAACATCAAAAGTTGTCTTCTGATGCGGTAAGTCTACACCTTAGGCCGTCTGTTTTGTATAGGCTATACAGTGCATTCGGAAAGTACTCAGAACCCTTGACTTTTTCCACATTTAGTTACTTTACAGCCTTATTCAAAAAAAAAAAAAAAGAGGCTACACACAATAACCCATAATGACAAAGAAAAAACAGGTTTTTAGAAATGTTTGCACATTTATTACAAAAAAATATAAAATATACCTTATTTACATAAGTATTCAGACCCTTTGCTATGAGACTCGAAATTGAGCTCAGGTACATCCTGTTTCCATTGATCATCCGGTGGTAAATTAAATTGATTGGACATGATTTGGTTGGAAATGACCTAGAAAACCAAGCCATGAGGTTGAAGGAATTGTCCGTAGAGCACAGAGACAGGATTGTGTCGAGGCACAGATCTGGGGAAGGGTACCAAAACATTTCTGCAGCATTGAAGGTCCCCAAGAACACAGTGGCCATCATTCTTAAATGGAAGAAGTTTGGAACCACCAAGACTCTTCATAGAAATGGCTGCCCGGCCAAACTGACCATTTGGGGGAGAAGGGCCTTGGTCAGGGAGATGACCAAGAACCCGATGGTCACTCTGACAGAGCTCCAGAGTTCATCTGTGGAGATGAGAGAACCTTCCAGAAGGACAACGATCTCTGCAGCACTCCACCAATCAGGCCTTTATGGTAGAGTGACCAGACAAATGCCACTCCTCAGTAAAAGGCACATGACAGCCCGCTTGGAGTTTGCCAAAAGGCACCTAAAGGACTCAGACCATGAGAAACAAGATTCTCTGGTCTGATGAAACCAAGATTGAACTCTTTGGCCTGAATGCCAAGCGTCACGTCTGGAGGAAACCTGGCACCATCCGTACGGTGAAGCATGGTGGTGGCAGCATCATGCTGTGGGGATGTTTTTCAGCGGCAGGGAAACTAGTCAGGATCGAGGGAAAGATGAAAGGAGCAAAGTACAGAGAGATTCTTGATGAAAACCTGCTCCAGAGCGATTAGGACCTCAGACTGGGGCGAAGGTTACCTTCCAACAGGACAACAACCCTAAGGACACATTCAAGACAACGCAGGAGTGGCTTCAGGACAAGTCTCTGAATGGCCTTGAGTGGCCCAGCCAGAGCCCGAACTTGAACCCGGTCGAACATCTCTGGAGAGACCTGAAAATAGCTGTGCAGCGACGCTCCCCATCCAACCTGACAGAGCTTGAGAGGATCTGCAGAGAATAATGGGAGAAACTCCCCAAATACAGGTGTGCCAAGCTTGTAGCGTCATACCCAAGAAGACTCAAGACTGTAATTGCTGCCAAAGGTGCTTCAACAAAGTACTGAGTAAAGGGTCTGAATACTTATGTAAATGTGATATTTCAGTTGTTGTTTTTTTGGTGACATTTGCTAACAATTCTAAAAACCTGTTCTTGCTTTGTCATGATGGGGTATTGTGTGTAGATTGATGGGGGGGAACAATTTAATCCATTTTAGAATAAGGCTGTAATGAAACAAAATGTTGAAAAAGTCAAGGGGTCTTAATACTTTCCAAATGCACTGTATGCCACAATACAAAATGAGTCAAAAAGATAAGCACCATATATATTTGCTGTACTTATGTTTCCAATTAAAATAGGGTTTAAACATACAGATGGATCAATACAAACGTATTCTGTACTATACTGAACAAAAATATGAACGCAACATGCAACAATTTGAAAGATTTTACTGAGTTACAGTTCATATAAGGAAATCAGTCAATTGAAATAAATGCATTAGGTCCTAGTCTATGGATTACACATGACTGGGAATACAGATATGCAACTGCTGGTCACATATACCTTTAAAAAAAGGTAGGGGCGTGGATCAGAAAACCAGTCAGTATCTGGTGTGACCACCATTTGTCTCATGCAGCGCGACACATCTCCTTTGTATAGAGTTGATCAGGCTGTTGATTGTGACCTGTGGAATTTTGTCCCACTCCTCTTCAATGGCTGTGTGAAGTTGCTGGATATTGGTGGGAACTGGAACTCGCTGTGGTACACATCGATCCAGAGCATCCCAAACATGCTCAATGGATGACATGTCTGGTGAGTATGCAGGCCATGGAAGAACTGGAACATTTTCAGCTTCCAGGAATTGTGTACAGATCCTTGCGTCATGGGGCTGTGCATTATCAGGCTGAAACATGAGGTGATGGCAGCGGATGAATGGCACGACAGTGGGCCTCAGGATCTAGTCACGGTGTCTCTGTGCATTCAAATTGCCATCGATAAAATGCTATTGTGTTTGTTGTCCGTAGCTTATGCCTGCCTGTACCATAACCCCACCAACACCATGGGGTACTCTATTCACAATATTGACATCAACAAACCGCTCGCCCACACGAAACACACATCACGACAAGAGAGACACCACAACACTACATAAATGAGACCTAAGACAACAACATAGCATGGCAGCAACACATGACAACACAGCATGGTAGCAACATGACAACAGCATGGTAGCAACACAACATGGTAGCAGTACAAAACATGGTACAAACATTATTGGGCACAAAGTGCAAGAAGGTAGAGACAACAATACATCACACGAAGCAGCCACAACTGTCAGTAAGAATATCCATGATTGAGTCTTTGAATGAAGAGATGACCTTTAACAGAATGTGACTAGCAGAACGGTTGTTGTATGTGGAGGATGAGGGCTGCAGTAGGTATCTCAGATAGGGTGGAGTGAGGCCTAAGAGGGTTTTATAAATAAGCATCAACCAGTGGGTCTTGCGACGGGTATACAGAGATGACCAGTTTACAGTGGAGTATAGAGTGCAGCGATGTGTCCTATAAGGAGCATTGGTGGCAAATCTGATGGCCGAATGGTAAAGAACATCTAGCTGCTCGAGAGCTCAGTTGTGAGGCCGGTTGGACATACTGCCAAATTCTCTAAAACAACGTTGGAGGCAGCTTATGGTAGAGAAATGAACATTCCTTCTCTGGCAACAGCTCTGGTGGACATTCCTGCAGTCAGCATGCCAATTGCAAACTCCCTCAAAAGTATGAAAAATGTATGCACTCAATAACTGTAAGTCGCTTTGGATAAGCGCGTCTGCTAAATGACTAAAATGTAAATGTAAAACTTGAGACATCTGTGGCATTGTGTTGTGTGACAAAACTTCACATGTTAGAGTGGCCTTTTATTGTCCCCAGCACAAGGGGCACCTGTGTAATGATCATGCCGTTTAATCAGCTTCTTGATATGCCACACCTGTCAGGTGGATGGATTATCTTGGCAAAGAAGAAATGCTCACTAACAGGGATGTAAACACATTTCTGCACAAAATATGAGAGAAATAAGCTTTTTGTCCGTATGGAACATTTCTGGGATCTTTTATTTCAGCTCATGAAACATGAGACCAACACTTTACATGCTGTGTTTATATTTTTGTTCAGTGTATAAACTATATATACAGTAGTTTAAGGACTGCAGATAATCTTAGTACCACTAAGTGGTGCTCATGGGTCTCTTCCCCAGTGGATGAGCACAAGCCCTACTGAGGGGGTGAAACATTGTATAGTATCTGGGGCAGTAATGAGTTCCTAGTCCAGAGTCTCAATACTGAACCTGTTTAGTCATGACTAGTACAGGTGATATGGAATCTATGCTGCCCAGGAGGTGAGGCTGTGGCGCACGCAGCACACTGACTGTCTGTATCCAGAGTGATCTGAGCTTCACAGTGACAAGACTGAGCCTGTGCCCCACCAGATGTCTACTGCAGATAACAGCCGCTGTAAAACAAATACGACAGGGGGAATGGTTCTCACAGCAAACGTACCATACTCTTACACTGTGAACACAAGCCACCCTCACACCAACACACCAGCCAGGCCCTCTTCTCACCACACACACGCACACATGTACATGCAAACGCACACACACACACACTGATGACCACATTAACACATCCTCTAATTTGAGCATTCTACTTTCTACCTGCTGCCTCCATAACACCCCTCCCTCACCCCACCCCCAGTCTGTCACACATATAGGCTATATTTTTGAAGATCTAAATATGCACTTTCAATCAGGAGTTGGCTATCCATCTTTAAACTGCATAGACATCAATCCTTTATTCGTCATATAATGTTATAATGATCAAAGCATTGTGTAAAGCCTGTGGTGGAGCGGTATCGCTCCAGGCCAGTCACAAATATGCCTTCTCCATTGAGCTTGCTCTTAAATCAAGGACTAGGCTTAATCTGTGTCCGGGAAACCATCCCTTAAGCTTCCACCAAGCCTTGCCTGAAGCAATTTCCCAAACCAATTGACTTGACCAATAAACTTTCAAAACAATAAAAACGATTTAAACATTAGTACCAACATCCATAATACGTTAGAGATGCCCAGTACAGTTCTCCAGCAAAATACTGTTTTAAAATTACAAAAACAAAGCCAACATGTTGAAAGTGCCACATATGCATGCATACATCCTTCATATGGGTGGCCCCAACAGGAATTAAACCCATGATCCTTGGCATTGCAAGTGCCATGCTTTACCAACTAAGCCACACAGGACACCTACTAATTTCAGCTATAGACGAGTCATAATGTCTGGAAGAATGGACCATTGACAATCAAAGGGTATATATGCTCTGAGCATATAATGAAACGTTCATAGCATTCTTGGTCCCTCAAGAACTTGAGAAATACTGATAGGATCAAACGAAGAATCTGTTGCATGGTTGCCTCCGCCAAGAGGAATGTATCAGGCCCAGGCTTCCTCTGATACATCCTTTCACGTGTCTGGTGTCTGATTCTGGTTCTTTTATCAAGATGTGATCACTTGATAAAAATAAAGTACAGACATCAAACCACTACACAGCAAACGATTTCTGGTTACAACTGCATTACACAAATGTTAATAGGGACATCATTCTTAAATGGAAGAAGTTTGGAACCACCAAGACTCTTCCTAGAGCTGGCCGCCCGGTCAAACTGAGCAATCGGGGGAGAAGGGCCTTGGACAGGGAGGTGACCAATAACCTGATGGTCACTCTGACAGAGTTATAGAGTTCCTCTGTGGAGATGGGAGAACCTTCCAGAAGGACAACCATCTCTACAGCACTCCAATCAGGTCTTTATGGTAGAGTTGCCAAACGGAAGCCACTCCTCAGTAAAAGGTACATGACAGCCCACTTGGAGTTTGCCAAAAGTCACCTAAAGGACTCTCAGACCATGAGAAACAAGATTCTCTGGTCTGATGAAAACAAGATTGAACTCTTTGGCCTGAATGCCAAGCGCCACGTCTGGAGGAAACCTGGCACCATCCCTTTTGTGAAGCATGGTGGTGTTAGCATCAGGCTGTGGGGATGTTTTTCAGCGGCAGGGACTGAGAGACTAGTCAGGATCGAGGGATAGATGAACAGAGCAAAATACAGAGAGATCATTGATGAAAACCTGCTCCAGAGTGCTCAGGACCTCAGACTGGGGCGAAGGCTCACCTTCCAACAGGACAACAACCCTAAGCACACAGCCAAGACAATGCAGGAGTGGCTTCGGGACAAGTCTCTGAATGTCCTTGAGTGGCCCAGCCAGAGCCCGGACTTGAACCCGATCGGACATCTCCGGCGAGACCTGAAAATAGCTGTGCAGCGACGCTCCCCATCCAACCTGACAGAGCTTGAGAGGATCTGCAGAGAATAATGGGAGAAACTCCCCAAATACAGGTGTGCCAAGCTTGTAGCGTCATACCCAAGAAGACTCAAGGCTCTAATCGCTGCCTAAGGTGCTTCAACAAAGTACTGAGTAAAGGGTCTCAATACTTTTTTTCTTTTTTATGCATTTGCAAAAATGTCTAAAAACCTGTTTTCGCTTTGTCATTATGGGGTATTGTGAACAATGGAGTAATAAAATCTTATGTTTTTGTTTATAATAGAGTAAGACAGGTGTGCTCTGCTCATGAGAATATAAATAATTGAAATGACCATTAGTTTGACCAGATTCCAGACTGTAGCTTTAAGTGCTTTTAGATGGGATAATGATGATAAAGATGATGAAGATGATGACTCATTAATTAATTAACAAACAGCTTAATGAGCTATCTGTGTGTGTGTGTGTGTGTATGTGTGTGTGTGTGTGTATGTATGTTAGTGTGTGTGTGAGTGTGTTTGTATGTACGCTAAATGACTAAAATGTAATGTGTGTGTGTGTGTGTGTGTGTGTGTGTGTGTGTGTGTGTGTGTGTGTGTGTGTGTGTGTGTGTGTGTGTGTGTGTGTGTGTGTGTGTGTGTGCGTGCGTGCACAATAGCGCCTCCTGGCTGAATCTACAGGTGTGTACAATTGTTTTGAACCATTTCCATTCTACCATTTAAAATTGTCATCACTCTACAACTAAATGTAATCTTAACCAGTAACCTAAAGTACACCCGTCGTGAGCCCTAGACCCGTAGAGGCAATAAATGACATCAACATAATTGAACTCTGACATCAATGCATTTTATGTCCAGCTTAGCTCAACATAACGCTCATGCTACACTAAGTAAACCTAGGCTACCTGTATGAGTAAGGTTAACAATAATACGTCTATAGGTGGCACATCATTTGAAGTAATTTCGGCTTGGATGACACGTCAACTCAGATTCGTGTTCGCAATAAACAATGGTTGAACAACATTTCCCCTACAAATCAGTTATAATACATGCATGAATGATATGCATCAGACTTTACTCTAAGCGGAGCACTTTTAGCTTAATTCAGCATGGCATTTTCATACTTACATCCTCTGTGTATGTAGGTGTGATGCTGCTGCTGAGCAGTAGAAACAGGACGCTCAGGAGCAGTGCGGGAAAAGTGAGAAAGTCCGTCATTTCATTACCTACAGCAGTTCCATACAACCTTGGCGTAAGCCCCGTTTCAGTTGGATATCTTTGTAACTGTAAAAGCAAAGCAGCAGCCCTCCTGAATAAATCGCTTTTAGAAATAAGAAGAAATAGCCTACTGCTCGCTGTCACTGCGACAGGTTTCTGCACTTTGATAGTTGCTGGTGTAGGTCACTATCCGTAAATCCAGCGCGTGGCAAAGATAACCTCCCTTAAGACAGTGCATTTACCTTTGAGCCCCCATTCACACGACAGCTAAGTATTTTAAGGCTAAATAATATACCCAAGTCATAGGCTACAAAGTGGAACCACTGAGGTATAATAAGAACGAGTGGGACATACAAGCGGCGGAAAAAAAATTGGTATATGTTGTGAAAGTGAGTACGGTCAAGTGCTGGTTTAAGAATGAGCGGTGTACAGGTTTTACTTGTGGGTTTAAATACCGTAATACTTTGTGACTACGCTTCAATTTTTATGTTTAGTTTTTAATTAATAATGATACATGGTGATATGTTTTATATAGTATGCTATACGTTCTTCTAAGGTAGGTATATTCATCCATTTAATAATATAAAAATAAACCGGTAAATGTATTGTCAAATGTAGTTGCGCTCATCAAATGTAGTTGCGCTCTTTAGGTTCGCTACGGTATTTGATGCGGGGGCGAAGTGATACTTACCTGCAGTTGTTTAGCTGTAAGTGTTTCTGTTATTTTTTCGACTTGTTGGTTCAACTTTTTGTTGTTTTCTTTTCTTCCATGATATGAAGCCAAATGACACTCAACGATTCTGAAATAGCTAGGCTCTTTTTGCATGACACTATTTGGGGATGAATGTGATGGTTTTTCGATTTAAGGAACAAGTGTACGCGAAAGAACTGTTACAGTGGGACTTGAACTTGCACCACGTTTCGTCAACGGAGTCTGACACGGTGATCAAGACTGGGGTAAGCGTTTTTTATATTGCATAGCAACACATATTGCCTACGATAAAACTCTGAGTTGGATTGAGACGATTCTCTCACCCCAGCTAGGATATGATGGGTAGACCTAGTCATTAATTTGCTCAACAGTGCCTAAGACTATTATACATGTCTTGGGTGGCATTTGCCACGCTTTCATTCGTTGTCTCTGCCATAACTTCACGACGCGCTCAATTTTATTATAGGTTAATTGAATTCGCAGGATTATTACCTGGACACAATTGAACACATTTACATTTTGCTGGAATATGCTCAGACCATGCATTTCAAAGTATTTTTTACTTGAATAATTTAGGCTACACACATGTTTGATTCTGTAATTAATTTCTTATAGTTTTAAGTTTATCAGGACTACTAGCCTATTCGCAGAGCAGGGCATGGGGACCTATGTTGCCAAAGCAATTCAGCATGCACGTATCACAAAATCATCACTATGTCCCCGTAGCACTGTACACATGCACCCTCAGGCTTATCGTGAATAGTTACAGTGGTGCACGATTGCAGTGAGAGCTCGCCAAATGTTGTATACATGTGGAGTAGAACAGCAATAATAATAATAAGAGGTCATAATGATGATGATCTTCATTGTCATCATCATCATATCATAGTTGGTTGTAGGTTTTGAGGTTTAGCCTAGAAAAAATGGGGCAGTAATACTTTTTTGGGGAAATCCTCATTATGTGATATAATGACCTGGCTTTCATTTTGATGTTAGAACATATTCATACATTATAATGATAAACCCTTTATCTCAGGCTGCCTGTCTATAAACCAGCTTGTTGTGGAATGAGAACTGATCCGCAAAGTCCAACTTGTTCACAGTTCATCAGATCATAGACATTTGTTATGACAATGTTCTCTGTGTGTGTGTGTGTGTGTGTCTGAATTCATCTATCCATCCATTAATCCACTCTCTCTACTCATTCATTTATTGATATTCGTTTTTGTATTCATTAATGCATTTTTAATTGCGCCAATTAAGGAGATACATTTTAATCCATTTAACAAATAGATGATTTTTCAATTCAGGAATGACAATTTCAATTTGGTTTCTGAATTGACTATGTTTCAATGGAATTGACCCCATCATCTTTACTGTACATCAATTTACTCTATCTACCTTCCTATCTGAGAGTATTCTGTCTCTTATCATTGTTTGTCTATATCACAGGAGAGGTCGAGAGGCAGAGTCACATTGTTGGCGTTACACCAATCAGAGGCAGAGGTCAAGGGCTTGTCTGGAGGCAGGACACGACGTAAGTGGCGGAGATGATGGTCTCTACCTCTGGTCAGATTACCAACTCACCTCTTTTGATGATCCCATTGTCTCATTTTCTCTCGTCTTCTCCAACTCTCATTGTCCAAAACAACCCATAGCCCCTTCCCAGCATGGTGGCTGGTGGCACTTTAAATTGGAGGACAGGCTCATAGTAATGGCTGGAACAGAATCAATTGAATGGTATCAAACACATGTCCATGTGTTTGATACCATTCCATTCACTCAGTTCCAGACATTTTTAGGAGCCGTCTTCCCCTCACCATCCTCCCCTGCCCCTTCCCCCAACTAGCACCTTCCACATTTGGTGTTTGCAGATCTGAAGGAATCCAACAGGTGTAGCAATATGGAGGAAGCTCCCCTGAGTCTATTGGATGGCTAGGTGTTGGAAACATCATTTTGGTTGTACGCCTATTCATTTCCATCACATTAGAGGCCATCTTTCACAGTACTGCTCTACAAGGGATAGACTCTCTCTCTTCTCTCTTCTCTCTCTAAAAGTTCCCTTATACCAGCAACAACAAAAAAGGTTCTGGTCATGATATTCATTCAATTTCCAATTTCTTGTGGTCACCAACCGGTCGATCACGATCGACTGGTCGAGCTCCAATTAAATTATTATGCTCACTTAGCTGTGCCTCACAAGCAATACAACAAATTATCTATTACCAGTGTGATCGTATACCTACATTTTGTAAATATAATTTCAAAATGGTCTGATAAGAACAACATTGCCAGGGTAATTCAAGCATAGCCAATATGCCGTGAAAATGTAGTGTGCCTATAGCCTACTGCACAAACCTCATTGCTACAGAACTGTTTTTAATTGGTTAGTGTTGCATAGGCTTACGATTTTAAAGTCATGTTTAAAGGAAATCTGAGCAGTAGATCTCGGCTTGCATTTTGACTCAAAGTGATCTTGACTCAGAAAAGGTTGGTGACATCTGCTCTATAGCATAGACCTTAAGGCAGTGATCACCAACCGCTGGCCTACCGCTGGCCAATCAGATAGCTCAGATCACTGTGTCTGCAGTTTCCTCGTGCTGTTTTTCTGAGTAAGTTCATGTTTAAGTTTTTATTCAGCACTGTCAACACTTTGTTCAACAGTTTTATAAGCCATCAAATGTGCGTTCTTCCTACTTCCACTCACGCTACAACCAGCGCTGCAGCTGCAATCAATGAGTATAGCAAAGTGTTTCGATAAGCTTGCGATGTTATTATTTGTGTATGTTTTAATATAGAGGAATATGTCAACATGAATTGGTGCATGAAATAATGCAGTGCAACTTAAGTTTCGCAATCAGCTGGAAGACTGTGTCCCCTTTTCTCAGCGGAGGGAGGGAGAGAGGAGGGACGGTGAGTCAGGTGAGAGGCAGCCTCACCGCTGCTCCCTCCCCTCAGACTGACCATCAGATGCAGGCCATCCCTTACCAAAAAAACAGGCTTCTGGCAAACAGTTGTGGCAAACGTTTGGCCAATTTGTCGCAGATTTGCGGCAAGCTCATATTTTCACGTGCAAATTATTTTTATGGCACTGGGTCAATATTGGCCAAACACAGCATTGGGTTAATTCAACCCAGTTGTGCTTCTAACCCAGCAGTTTGATTTGAGCACTTGACCCAGCTGCTGGGTAAATTAGACTATATTGCTGGGTTAAAATAGCCCAGTGTGTCCTATCTTATGAAATCTTAAAATTGATTTATATTATTTCATGAACCAAACAGTCCAAACATCAGACTAAAGCCTCAGCTGAACTTGATGTGCACAGCACTGTGGCCGAGCTCCCTGCCATCCAGGACCTCTATACAAAGTGGTGTCAGAGTAAGGCCCAACATTTTTTCAAAGACTCCAGCCACCCAAGCCATAGACTGTTCTCTCTGCTACAGCATGGCAAGTGGTACAAGTCCACCAAGTCTGTAACCAACAGGACCCTGAACAGCTTCTACCCCAAAGCCATAAGACTGCTAAACAAGCCTGCTAAATCAAATGGCTACCCAGACTACTTGCATTGACCCTTTTTTGCACTATCTGTCTTGCACTGACTCTATGCACACACACTGGACTCTACTCACACACTCACACATACTTACACTGACACCCCAACACACACACTACATACGCCCACACACACATAACATGCGCACACATGCATACTGCCGCCACACACACACACACACACTCAGATTGCATGCGTGCGTGTGACATTATCTTAAGTGGTATTAACACAGATCTGTCTATCAGACAATGCCAGTGCAAATCAATAGATATTCACATTCACTGACACACTTCAGATATCTTAGGCTATCACACATCATGCTGTTTTGCCATACGAAAATGTTCTACATTTGAGTCGAGTCAAAACATTGTTACACAGAGAACAAGTGTAAAATATTACGTTTGAAGGTCACTCTACTAAGGACATAGACTAATGACCCATTACTTAAGTAATAACTATATTTCACTCATAAAGCACTTTTCACAATTCCCAAAATGTAACATATGTATTTAAAATAAATTGTTGTGATAGAATGAAAGTGTAGCGGAGTGCTTCAGCCCAGCTTGAACAAAAAATGTAATTATATACCGTACCAATCAAAAGTTTGGCATTTAACCTTGAATGGCCCAGGAATTACCTTGAATGGCCCAGCCAGAGCCCGGACTTGAACCCAATCGAACATCTTTGGAGAGACCTGAATATAGCGTTGCAGCGTCGCTCCCCATCCAACCTCACAGAGCTTGAGAGGTTCTGCTGAGAAGAATGGGAGAATCTCCCCAAATACAGGTGTGCCAAGCTTGTAGCATCATACCCAAGAAGACTCGAGGCTGTAATCGCTGCCAAAGGTACTTCAACAAAGTACTGAGTAAAGGGTCTGAATAACATGTGGAAAAAGTCAAGGAGTCTGAATACTTTCCGAATGCACTGTAGGCTACTGTATCAATCATTTATTTGTTCATTTCATCACACAGCATACGAGTCATTCATGATGTGAAATCAAGTATTTTAGTTTAAAAATAAAATAACAAAGCAACCATTGAATAATTAGCGTAAACAATAAATAGGCCTAAACCGTTCCATTTCGGAAATTGCATTCACAAATGAATGCGACTGTTTAGTCTTTGCTGTAATAAAGGCTTTACAAAAAAATAAACACGTTACAACAGACTCTCTGGTACGCTTATAATTAATTGTGTGTTCTTTACATTGTTCCAAACGGTCAGAAAAATTATATTGTTATCTAACGGCACCTGTTTGGAACAAATAGACCTAATATGCAGCAGCGCTTTTCCATACCTTATTTTTCATGATCTCCAGTATTTTCCACAACTAGTCACATTTATTCCACACATCTGACATCCCCTTTACCTCTTGCGCAACAAGTGAACACTCCCCCGATTCAAGTTTATTTTTCACGTCCTCTGCATACATTTTACTGTCACATGTGTGACGATGTTCAGAGTTTGTTATAACCAATTTATTGATGTGATTACGATATGCTATAGGTCAGGCCCTATTGGTCACGTGCATGCGAAGCATACATGTGTCAAGTAAAGAGAGCAAGGGTTGAGGGAATAGGGAATGTTTTTCCTAAACAAATTAGGGATTTCGTGAACATAACTTTTCAGTCAGAAATGGCTGTAATTATGTTGCAGCTTCAGCAACACGGACAGCACTATACAGTCGTGGTCAAAGGTTTTGAGAATGACACAAATACACATTTTCACAAAGTCTGCTGCCTCAGTTATGATGATTGCAATTTCCATGTACTCCAGAATGTCATGGAGTGATCAGATGATTTGCAATTAATTGCAAAGTCCCTCTTTGCCATGAAAATGAACTTAATCCCCAAAAAACATTTCCACTGCATTTCAGCCCTGCCACAAAAGGACCAGCTGCCATCATGTCAGTGATTCTCTCGTTAACACAAGTGAGAGTGTTGACGAGGACAAGGCTGGAGATCACTCTGTCATGCTGATTTGAGTTAGAATAACAGACTGGAAGCTTTAAAAGGAGGGTGGTGCTTGAAATCATTGTTCTTCCTCTGTTAACCATGGTTACCTGCATGGAAACCCGTGCCGTCATCATTGCATTGCACAAAAAGGGCTTCACAGGCAAGGATATTGCTACTAGTAAGATTGCACCTAAATCAACCATTTACCGGATCATCAAGAACTTCAAGGAGAGAGGTTCAGTTGTTGTGAAGAAGGCGTCAGGGCGCCCAAGAAAGTCCAGCAAGCGACAGGACCATCTCCTAAAGTTGATTCAGCTGCGGGATTGGGGCACCACCAGTGCAGAGCTTGCTCAGGAATGGCAGCAGGCAGATGTGAGTGCATTTGCACGCACAGTGAGGCGAAGACTTTTGGAGGATGGCCTGGTGTCAAGAAGGGCAGCAAAGAAGCCATTTCTCTCCAGGAAAAACATCAGGGACAGACTGATATTCTGCAAAAGGTACAGGGATTGGACTGCTGAGGACTGGGGTAAAGTCATTTTCTCTGATGAATCCCCTTTCCGATTGTTTGGGGCATCCGGAAAAGACAAGGTGAGCGCTACCATCAGTCATGTTTCATGCCAACAGTAAAGCATCCTGAGACCATTCATGTGTGGGGTTGCTTCTCAGCCAAGGGAGTGGGCTCACTCACAATTTTGCCTAAGAACACAGCCATGAATAAAGAATGGTAACAACACATCCTCCGAGAGCAACTTCTCCTCCAAGTCATTAACATTTCGAGGCTGACGTTTTGCAACTCGAACCTTCAGCTCCCTCCACAGATTTTCTATGGGATTAAGGTCTGGAGATTGGCTCACAGTTGAGTTGATGCCAAAGAGCTCGATTTTGGTCTCATCTGACCACAACACTTTCACCCAGTTCTCCTCTGAATCATTCAGATGTTCATTGGCAAACTTCAGACGGGCCTGTATATGTGCTTTCTTGAGCAGGGGGACCTTGCGGGTGCTGCAGGATATCAGTCCTTCACGGCGTAGTGTGTTACCAATTGTTTTCTTGGTGACTATGGTCCCAGCTGCCTTGAGATCATTGACAAGATCCTTCTGTGTAGTTCTGGGCTGATTCCTCACCGTTCTCATGATCATTGCAACTCCACGAGGTGAGATCTTGCATGGAGCCCCAGGCCGAGAGATTGACAGGTCTTTTGTGTTTCTTCCATTTGCGAATAATCGCACCAACTGTTGTCACCTTCTCACCAAGCTGCTTGGCGATGGTCTTGTAGCCCATTCCAGCCTTGTGTAGGTCTACAATCTTGTCCCTGACATCCTTGGAGAGCTCTTTGGTCAGTTTGGAATCTGATTGATTGATTGTTGCTGTGGACAGGTGTCTTTTATACAGGTAACAAGCTGAGATTAGGAGCACTCCCTTTAAGAGTGTGCTCCTAATCTCAGCTCGTTACCTGTATAAAAGACACATGGGAGCCAGAAATCTTTCTTATTGAGAGGGGTTAAAATACTTATTTCCCTCATTAAAATGCAAATCAATTTATAAAATTGTTGACATGCGTTTTTCTGGATTTTTCTGTCTCTCACTGTTCAAATAAACCTACCATTAAAATTATAGACTGATCATGTCTTTGTCAGTGGGCAAACGTACAAAATCAGCAAGGGATCAAATACTTTTTCCCCCCTCACTGTATATATATATACACAGTGGAGAGAACAAGTATTTGATACACTGCCGATTTTGCAGGTTGTCCTACTTACAAAGCATGTAGAGGTCTGTAATTTTTATCATAGGTACACTTCAACTGTGAGAGACGGAATCTAAAACAAAAATCCAGAAAATCACATTGTATGATTTTTAAGTAATTAATTTGCATTTAAGAAGTATTTGATCACCTACCAACCAGTAAGAATTCCGGCTCTCACAGACCTGTTAGTTTTTCTTTAAGAAGCCCTCCTGTTCTCCACTCATTACCTGTATTAACTGCACCTGTTTGAACTCGTTACCTGTATAAAAGACACCTGTCCACACACTCAATCAAACAGACTCCAACCTCTCCACAATGGCCAAGACCAGAGAGCTGTGTAAGGACATCAGGGATAAAATTGTAGACCTGCACAAGGCTGGGATGGGCTACAGGACAATAGGCAAGCAGCTTGGTGAGAAGGCAACAACTGTTGGCGCAATTATTAGAAAATGGAAGAAGTTCAAGATGACGGTCAATCACCCTCGGTCTGGAGCTCCATGCAAGATTTCACCTCGTGGGGGCATCAATGATCATGAGGAAGGTGAGGGATCAGCCCAGAACTACACGGCAGGACCTGGTCAATGACCTGAAGAGAGCTGGGACCACAGTCTCAAAGAAAACCATTAGTAACACACTACGCCGTCATGGATTAAAATCCTGCAGCGCACGCAAGGTCCCCCTGCTCAAGCCAGCGCATGTCCAGGCCCGTCTGAAGTTTGCCAATGACCATCTGGATGATCCAGAGGAGGAATGGGAGAAGGTCATGTGGTCTGATGAGACAAAAAAAGAGCTTTTTGCTCTAAACTCCACTCGCCGTGTATGGAGGAAGAAGAAGGATGAGTACAACCCCAAGAACACCATCCCCAACCGTGAAGCATGGAGGTGGAAACATCATTCTTTGGGGATGCTTTTCTGCAAAGGGGACAGGACGACTGCACCGTATTGAGGGGAGGATGGATGGGGCCATGTATCGCGAGATCTTGTCCAACAACCTCCTTCCCTCAGTAAGAGCATTGAAGATGGGTCGTGGCTGGGTCTTCCAGCTTGACAACGACCTGAAACACACAGCCAGGGCAACTAAGGAGTGGCTCCGTAAGAAGCATCTCAAGGTCCTGGAGTGGCCTAGCCAGTCTCCAGACCTGAACCCAATAGAAAATCTTTGGAGGGAGCTGAAAGTCCGTATTGCCCAGCGACAGCCCCGAAACCTGAAGGATCTGGAGAAGGTCTGTATGGAGGAGTGGGCCAAAATCCCTGCTGCAGTGTGTGCAAACCTGGTCAAGACCCACAGGAAACGTATGATCTCTGTAATTGCAAACAAAGGTTTCTGTACCAAATATTAAGTTCTGCTTTTCTGATGTATCAAATACTTATGTCATGCAATAAAATGCAAATTAATTACTTAAAAATCATACAAGGTGATTTTCAGGATTTTTGTTTTAGATTCCGTCTCTCACAGTTGAAGTGTACCTATGATAAAAATTACAGACCTCTACATGCTTTGTAAGTAGGAAAACCTGCAAAATTGGCAGTGTATCAAATACTTGTTCTTAGTTTAGTCTCAGCATGACAGAGTAAATGTGTTAGCCGATTAGCACTCCTGCTTTGTAGTCCTGAGTCCTATGTTTTTAGAGAGGTAGTCACATTAAACAGATTTTTTTATTTAACCTTTATTTTAGAAGGGAGTCCCATTGAGACCGGGGCATCTTTTACAAGGGAGCCCTGCATGCCCACAATTTATCATATGTAGAACATAGCATACAAAACTATAATCAATTTCAGAAGCAAGCATGGTCCTCCATTAACAACTTGAACTGCCCTAGAGGCACCAGAACATCAAGGTGCAGAGAGCTCTGCAACTAATTCCCTATATGGGTAGCAAAAAAACAATGCAGATTTAACTAATTCCATAGAGATCAACGGGACCTCTAGAGTTAGCCATCCCTTTGATCGGTCTGTTGACTCATGTGTCTGTAATTTAACAACAAAGTAAGGTATGGCGGAAGTTTGCACAAGAGGGCTTTATAAACAAAAAATGAGAGCAGTGCATTGATCTACCAGACTTAAGAGGGGGCCAGCCTACTTTCTGATACAGAATGCAGTGATGTGTACTGAAACTGTCTCCCATAATAAAGTGCATGCACTATGATAAACTGAGTCCAATGGTTTCAATACAGCGGCAGCCACATTCATATAGAAGATATCACCATAATTTATAACCAGTATGAATGTCGACTGAATTATTTTCTGCTATTTAATGAAAGGCTTGCCCTATTCCTATAAAGGAAGCCCATTTTAAACTTCTTAACGAGACTTTTTAGTGTCCTAAGTTTTCATAACTGTGACCTTAATTGCCTACTGTCTGTAAACTGTTAGTGTCTTAACAATCGTTCCACAGGTGCATGTTCATTAATTGTTTATGGTTCATTGAACAAGCATGGGAAACAGTGTTTAAACCCTTTACAATGAAGATCTGTGAAGTTATTTGGATTTTTACGAATTATCTTTGAAAGACAGGGTCCAGAAAAAGGGACGTTTCTATTTTTCCTGAGTGTGTATATATATATATATATATATACACATAGATATACATACATACAGTGGGGAAAAAAAAGTATTTAGTCAGCCACCAATTGTGCAAGTTCTCCCACTTAAAAAGATGAGAGAGGCCTGTAATTTGCATCATAGGTACACGTCAACTATGACAGACAAATTGAGAAAAGAAAATCACATTGTAGGATTTTTAAACAATTTATTTGCAAATTATGGTGGAAAATAAGTATTTGATCACCTACAAACAAGCAAGATTTCTGGCTCTCACAGACCTGTAACTTCTTCTTTAAGAGGCTCCTTTGTCCTCCACTCGTTACCTTGATTAATGGCACCTGTTTGAACTTGTTATCAGTATAAAAGTCACCCATCCACAACCTCAAACAGTCACACTCCAAACTCCACTATGGCCAAGACCAAAGAGCTGTCAAAGGACACCAGAAACCAAATTGTAGACCTGCACCAGGCTGGGAAGACTGAATCTGCAATAGGTAAGCAGCTTGGTTTGAAGAAATCAACTGTGGGAGCAATTATTAGGAAATGGAAGACATACAAGACCACTGATAATCTCCCTCGATCTGGGGCTCCACGCAAGATCTCACCCCGTGGGGTCAAAATGATCACAAGAACGATGAGCAAAAATCCCAGAACCACACGGGGGAACCTAGTGAATGACCTGCAGAGAGCTGGGACCAAAGTAACAAAGCCTACCATCAGTAACACACTACGCCGCCAGGGACTCAAATCCTGCACTGCCAGACGTGTCCCCCTGCTTAAGCCAGTACATGTCCAGGCCCGTCTGAAGTTTGCTAGAGTGCATTTGGATGATCCAGAAGAGGATTTGGAGAATGTCATATGGTCAGATGAAACCAAAATATAACTTTTTGGTAAAAACTCAACTCGTTTTTGGAGGACAAAGAATGCAGAGTTGCATCCAAAGAACACCATACCTACTGTGAAGCATGGGGGTGGAAACATCATGCTTTGGGGCTGTTTTTCTGCAAAGGGACCAGGACGACTGAACTGTGTAAAGGAAAGAATGAATGGGGCCATGTATCGTGAGATTTTGAGTGAAAACCTCCTTCCATCAGCAAGGGCATTGAAAATGAAACGTGGCTGGGTCTTTCAGCATGACAATGATCCCAAACACACCGCCCGGGCAACGAAGGAGTGGCTTCGTAAGAAGCATTTCAAGGTCCTGGAGTGGCCTAGCCAGTCTCCAGATCTCAACCCCATAGAAAATCTTTGGAGGGAGTTGAAAGTCCGTGTTGCCCAGCGACAGCCCCAAAACATCACTGCTCTAGAGGAGATCTGCATGGAGGAATGGGCCAAAATACCAGCAACAGTGTGTGAAAACCTTGTGAAGATTTACAGAAAACGTTTGACCTGTGTCATTGCCAACAAAGGGTATATAACAAAGTATTGAGAAACTTTTGTTATTGACCAAATACTTTTTTTCCACCATAATTTGCAAATAAATTCATTAAATATCCTACAATGTGATTTTCTGACATTTTTTTCCTCATTTTGTCTGTCATAGTTGATGTGTACCTATGATGAAAATTACAGGCCTCTCTCATCTTTTTAAGTGGGAGAACTTGCACAATTGTTGGCTGACTAAATACTTTTTTCCCCCACTGTATATATAGACTAGTTTTTTATGCACATGATACATCTTCCCATCTCAGTGAACTAATCCATTGCGGAGGCCAAGACTAATCCACTGCACAGTCCAAGAAGAAGCGATGTGTGGCTAAGATACCCAATGCACGTCTTTCTACAGAATGCGTTCTTTCCCGCCAATTTGTGTACATTCATTGTTTCATAACTTCATTGTGTGAATTGTTTGCATTTGATTGTTAGTGTCTATCAATTTCCCATTATATATATCACCAGTAGTACATTTACCGTTAATTCCTATAATTTCTAATCTACAATGATTGTTTGGTTAGCCCTTATTTCTGTTAATGCATTCAATATATTATTTTTCCAGTCTTTTACTGTTCTCATTGTCGGAGTGGAGACGTTGTTTGCAGAGCGCACAACCTATGCTAATGATTTTTGTCAATTTAGTCATTGTCTTTTGTTTGGAGTGCTCTTGTCAATGTTGAGTAAGGACGTGCGCCTGATTACGCATTGAAGTAGGGCTATAAGTTACCTGGGCTGATCGGAAATGTAGGCAAATAAATGTGCCAATTTAGGGATCTGATATTATTTCTGATTGGCTTAATGCACAACCACTGATGATTTGTGGAGCTTCTCAAAGTAATGTTTTCTTCACCTCAAACAGCAAGCAAACAGTTGTTTTTACATTTATTGAAAATGACAATAGTTCCTCAATGTATTTGAAAAATCTTTCCAGCTATCTCCTTTTCGATAACCACTCAAGTGTGAGAGGGATGCTCTGATCCATGCTCTGATCCAGTGGAAACATCAAAAAACAAGCCTACCCAATGACCTCTTATCACTCGCACAAATAGCCTACAGCTGTGTCTGTCCCGAGCTCACTGAAGCGGGAAACTCTGAGGTCCCAGAATATTGTATACAATGTTGCAAGTTTGCTAGCACAAGCTTCAGGGCTGGACCCAAGTTGGTAGTTGATGCAATGTTTCAAGTTCATTGCAGACAGGCCATGCGTAGCCAATGTGATTTGTAGGATATTTATTTTTATCAGGATATTTTCTACCTGCAGGCTGCAATGTTTTTATTTGTTGGCTTTATATAGGCTATTTTTAAATAGTTGGCAATGGCAATCGAAGTTACTTGTTAGGTTTGTATAATTTTCATTTAGATTTGAATATAATTTTTACTAACCGCATGACAAGGATTTTGAGATATGAAGACGTTATTATAAATTAAATGAAACTGTTCTACGAAAATGAGCATATGAAAACCATAGCTGGCACGCAGATCGTTAGAAATTATAAGATAAATTGCCATTCCACATGAGAAAGGTTGCCAACTTCTCGTGTAGCCTATTACCGGCAACTTCAGGAGAGTAATGGCAGAATCTGCGAAAGCCAGCAGGAGGACGGTCAGGTCAGGTGAAGGTTTTTTTCTTCTGGTTATCTTGAACTCTGGTTCCCTCTTGAGTAATTTGTGTCTTATTTCATCAAACCGCATGCTTAAAGCATCAGACAAGGTCAATACATATAGTTGATTCTATTAAAACACATAGGGTATGGAAAAATACACCTTTTTAAATTTAGACCAATCGATTGGTCGAAATAACAGACAAGTTTCTGTCGACCAAGATGTCTTTTGGTCCGGTACAGCCATAGTTGGAACCCCTAGCTGCCTGCGGGGAAATCTGCAGGGAGTGATCCGGCAGCCAAAGGGTTACCAGCTACAATATCTCTGTATACTACCTACTGCTGTTGTGCTTTACTTTACCCCTAAGTGCCCATGAGCTGCTCCCAGCCAGGATGTGTGTTATGTGTCAGGTTGGTCACTGTGACAGAATATCTGTGCAAATGACCAATAAAGCAAATATTGTAAAATGAAGGCCAGACTATCTATGGTAGCTCTGCATGTAATCTATCTAGTCCCAAAATGGCTGCATGGTTCTAAGAGGCTCTGGTGAAGTTATCGATGATAATATGGAAGACGTAGATGCTGTTTTTCAATGAAAATCAAATATGGAATCAAAGAGGCCAAGTTACACTCATTCAGCGTATTCTTTAAAAACCTGTCCATTGGCCTTGACATCTGCATTTAAGTACAGAAATACAGACATTTTAGAAACATAGCTAGCTAGCTAGTTATACTAACTTGGCTACATCAAATTGAAGGTAAATTCTAACGTTAGCTAGCTAAAATAATTTGCATCCATCCTCCTCCGACTAAAGCTGCCACTGTCAGAAACCATTGAAAACCAGGACAGTAATGCTAGCTAACTCAATCAATAACCATGCAAGAATGAGATAAGCCTGCCAAATAACTTGGTTAAATTAACCCAGACAGAGAATAAATCTAGGTCTGGTAACTTAGCTAGCCAACTAGCTAACTTAGCTAACGAGTGAAACAGTGTCAGACACAGTCCAGAAGAAGTGTCAAACTTAGCTAGCTAGCTAAGGCAGTTAGCTAGCTAAACTACCGTTACAGACGCTGGCATAGTTATCTAGCTAGCTAGCCAAACGTTTGCCTCACCAGGATTTACATGCTAATATCGGCACTGCCATAACCCAACCTTAATAACCTAGCACCAACAACCCAATCTTACTGTTTTTCCAGAAAACAACCCAACTATTGACCCAATGCCTGCAACCCAGCAATTGGATGATCCAAACAACCCAGCATTTTTTTCAGTAATTTACATCTCAAAGCCATGCATGCAAGAAGCTTTAACCTGTCTGGGGCACACACATTTCTATGTCCTCAGTTTGATTGAAGGCCTGAATCTGTATTTTTGCCTTGTAACTGATTGCTTCTAGAATGAGAGAAAGAACAACATGATCAAGATGAGCTAGCTACTACTAGTTTCAAGCAAATAAATATCTAATTGTTACAAAGAATGAATGTATGGGCTACATTTGAGAATGCATGCATTTGCTTACCTTATCTATCTTGAAGACAATGCACTAATTTATCACTGAAAAAAAGTTATGAGTGATTGCACCACAAACATATTTCCAGGGTGTTGATGCATCCTCCTCCCAGCCTCTTCCAACACCACAGGTAGGGAAGGGTATCCATCTGCAAAAGTGAAGTTTTGCTTTGATGTCAAATCAACTCATTGTTTCTACCTCAGCTGTTGTGCTAGCTAAGCTACTGAACCGTGACACTAGCATATTGACATTAATATTTGTCACGCCCTGGCTCTGGGGACTATGTTATGTTGAGCCAGGGTGTGTAAGTCTATGTTTAATTTTCTATGTTGGTCTGAGTGACTCCCAATCAGAGGCAACGAGTGTCAGCTGGGTGTCTCTGATTGGGAGCCATATTTAACTGTTTGTCTTGCACTTTGTGTTTTGTGGTTTCTTGTTCCTTTTGGTTTGTGTATCGAAGGACTTCACGTTTCGTTCATTGTTTTGATCGTGTGATCTAGTAATAAATATAAATATGTTCACCCTAACGCTGCACCTTGGTCCTCTCTGTTCGACGATCGTGACAGAAGAAACCACCTTAACCAGACCAAGCAGCGTGTTCAGGAGCCATCGCTGGCAGATCTCCGTGGCAACCTCGACTGGATCAAGCAGCGTGACGAGGAGAGAGGGATGGACGTGGGAGGAGATGATTGCGAGTCTGGCAAGAGGGAGGAGAGACCCCCAGGAAATTTTTAGGGGGCTCACGACGTCGGGCCAGCAGGTGTCACGGGTTAGAGCGGTGCAAAGCGTTGGCAGAGAAGGCCGCCAGGTTAGGGGGGCCACTGGGCACAGAGGAGAGGGAAAGTGTGGAGGCACGGCGAGAGGTACTGGGGTGTGTTACCAGTCCGGTCCGGCCCGTTCCTGATCCCTGCGTGGGGCCAGTGGTGTGTGTCCCCAGTACGGTCCGGCCTGTTCCTGCCATTCCCACCAAGTCAGTGGTGCGCGTCGTCAGCCCAGCCCGGCCTGTTCCTGCCATTCCCACCAAGTCAGTGGTGCGCGTCGTCAGCCCAGCCCGGCCTGTTCCTGCTATTCCCACCAAGTCAGTGGTGTGCGTCGACAGCCCAGCCCGGCCTGTCCCTGCTCCACGCACAAAGCCTACGGTGTGCGTCGACAGCCCAGCCCGGCCCGTTCCTGCTCTCCGCACCAAGTCTGTGGTGTGCGTCGCCAGCCCAGTCCGGCCCATCCAAGCTTCCCGCACCAAGCCAGTGGTGTGCGTCGTCAGTCCGGCACGGCCCGTTCCTGCTCTCCGCACCAAGTCTGTGGTGCGCGTCGCCAGCCCAGTCCGGCCCATCCAAGCTTCCCGCACCAAGCCAGTGGTGTGCGTTGTCAGCCCTGTCCGGCCCGTTCCTGCTCTCCGCACCAAGTCTGTGGTGCGCTCGCCAGCCCGGTCCGGCCCGTCCAAGCTCCCCGCACCGGGTCAGTGGTGCGCGTCGTCAGCCCGGTCCGGCTCATTCCTGCTCCCGCACCAAGTCAGGGTGCGCCCGTCAGCCCGGTCCGGCCCGTTCCTCCTCCACGCATCAAGCCAGGGGTGTGCGTCGTCAGTCCAGCACAACCCGTGCCTGGGTCATGTCCGGGCCGGATCCGCCGCCGAGGCGGAGTGCCCACCCGGTCCCTCCCCTGTTGTGGTTGTTTGGCGCGGCCGGAGTCCGCGCCTTTGGGGGGGGGTACTGTCACGCCCTGGCTCTGGGGACTATGTTATGTTGAGCCAGGGTGTGTAAGTCTATGTTTAATTTTCTATGTTGGTCTGAGTGACTCCCAATCAGAGGCAACGAGTGTCAGCTGGGTGTCTCTGATTGGGAGCCATATTTAACTGTTTGTCTTGCACTTTGTGTTTTGTGGTTTCTTGTTCCTTTTGGTTTGTGTATCGAAGGACTTCACGTTTCGTTCATTGTTTTGATCGTGTGATCTAGTAATAAATATAAATATGTTCACCCGCAACGCTGCGCCTTGGTCCTCTCTGTTCGACGAGCGTGACAATATTAAGACAGCAACATATTCACCTAAAAATGTAAGTGTAGGCAAATCATTAGTTAGCTAGCTACCTATTACATTAATTGTGCAAAAATATGATAGCTAATGTTAGCTAGCTAAGCGCTAGCCAGTCAGTGGCGCTGACAGATTGAAACTGATATCAACAAAATGTGTTTCACTCTAGCCCATAAAACATGACATCGCTAACTAGGCATCATTTAGCTAACAACATGTTAACGTTTATTAGGAAGTTTAATTGACAAGTTAGACACTCACCAGTCACCTTTGGTAGGTAGCTAGCTAGATAGCTTGGTTTCCATTTTCCAAGAGATGTTTCTAATCCCCCTGATTGGTCATCAACAGTTTACTGGTCTTGGAACTTGTTGCCACAGGTTTGCCACAGATTCAAATTGAATCTTGAGAGAATTGTCTGCCAGGCAAAACCTCTGGCGAACTGTTTGCCACTAGTGGCAATAAATAGTATTGTTGCCAACGATTTGCCACAGATTCACCACTAGTGGCAAACATTTGCAAGCTTCTGGCAACATTTCGTGGCACACTATTTAGTTTGCAGCAAATTTACCACAAACTTGCGGGATGTTTGCTGCAGCAAATTATTTTTTGTAAGGGATCAGTCCAGTAAAAAACAACAACTAATGATTATGCTCACTCAGCTGTGCTTCACAAGTAATAAAACAAATGATATATTACCAGTGTTATCATATACCTAAACATTTTAAATATATTTTAAAAATGGTTTGAGAAGAACAACATTGGCAGGGCAATTCAAGTGTGGCCAATATGAAGCTATAATGTATTGGGCCTATAGCCTACTGCACAAACCTCATTACTACAGAACTGTTTTTAATTGGTTAATGTTGCATAGGCTTATGTTTTTTAATCATGTTTTTAAAAAACATCTGAGTTGTAGATCTTGGATTGCACTTTGACTCAGAAAGGTTGGTGACCACTGCCCTAGGGCTATTACTTCCATAGGAGCTTAATCCTGGGAAAAGCATTGCCAACAGAGCCGTGGTAATTTCCCAGTGTTTATTCATGAGAAAACTGAGAATCTACTTATTACAAAACTTTAATCTTACACTTAACTTAGGGCCCTACTCAGTTAGCTTGCACCTGTTAAGACATTTTATGAATAGGAAATAATGTGTTGATTGTAGAAGAAAGGGTCTAGCTTTTTGGGCGCTTTTATTCAGACCTAGATTCAAATACAAATAATTTATAATACTCTATCTGGGCTTGATTGAGCCTGCGTGGTACAATGTAACCTATAGAATAGTCAAAAAGGTAAAAACCCTGCCCAAATGGCACTCCAAGTAGACAAGAGCAAACGCTAAAAGATTTCAAATGGTTTTGAACCCAGGTCTGCTTTTCTTCACTTCTGAAACCAACTGGTGTAAACAAGGCCCCTAACTTTAATGTCTTCTCTTCTACAGGTGGCTTGTGATAATGGTCATTGCTGGACAGACCGTAATGGAGGTGAGTGAGTGGTTTCTTCCAACATTCTTTGAAATATCTCATAGGTTTACATTACCCAATGACATACTTTAGGCCGGAGTGATAAAATACAGGCAACTCGTGTTTACTTGCTTAACCCTTGTATATGTGCTTTATTCTTTAAATTACATTGATTGTTAATGTTCATTGATGTGGATGCTAACCTCACAATGTCACTGGATCTGTCCTGTTGCTCGTGTATATGAAGTAGAAGGAAGTCCCATCATGCTTTGACCCGTTAACCTCCAACTCATGTCTAGTGTTCAGCATTTGGTTCGGACCAGGCCTGTGTCCCAATAATCTGTCCTTTCTCCTGAATTGCATAGCCACGGGAAGTAGCTTCTACACCCCCTGAAAAACATGAATAAAAAAACAATATTAATTTTAAAAAATCCACCAAAGTAGTGCACTGGATCTTTACTAGTCCTGTATTAGAGGACCGATATAGCCATCTGTAGTGTGGGCAAAAATGTATGCCGAATTGTACACTTGTTCACTTCCCTTCATGGATTATAGAGAAAATTACTGATTTATGAAATAGACTGGAAACTCCTTTTAGCCCAGAGTTTGCCAAACTCGGTCCTCGGGACCCCAAGGGGTGCACATTTTGGTTTTTGCCCTAACACTACACAGCTGACTCAAATTATCAAAGCTTGATGATTAGTTGATTATTTGAATCAGCTGTGTAGTGCTAGGGCAAAAACCAGGGACGCAACTTTTGTTTTAATAGACAGTACCAGTCAAAGTTATGACACACCTACTCATTCCAGGGTTTTTCTTTATTTTAACTATTTTCTACATTGTAGAATAATAGTGAAGACATCAAAACTATGAAATAACACATATGGAATCATGTAGTAACCAGAAAAGTGTTAAATGTGACGAGTACTGAGGATGCAGTCCCCTATAGCTCAGTTGGTAGAGCATGGCGCTTGTAACGCCAGGATTGTGGGTTCTTTTCCACGGGGGGCCAGTATGAAAATGTATGCACTCACTAACTGTAAGTCGCTCTGGATAAGAGCATCTGCTAAATGACTAAAATGTAAATGTAAAAATGATACGAAGAGGCAGGACGCAGACGCAGAAATCAACAAGGTAAAGGTTTACTTAACAATGAGAACGAGAATAACAAAGAGCGAGTAAACGACACGACGCTAACAATTACACACAACAATGACTGAACAGTCCAGGGCTATATAGGGGTGGTGATGAGATGATGAGGTGCAGGTGCGTTGGGTTTCCATTCCTGTGTTGCCGAGGTGGTGCGCTCAGACAGGTGGCTCAGTAGACTGGCGAATCAGAGCGCCGGAGAGGAGCAATGGGAGGAGACGTGACAGATTATTTAAAGTAGCCACCCTTTGCCTTGATGACAGCTTTGCACACTCTTGGCATTCTCTCAACCAGCTTCATGAGGTAGTCACCTGGAATGCATTTCAACTAACAGGTGTGCCTTCTTAAAAGTTAATTTGTGGAATTTATTTCCTTCTTAATGCGTTTGAGCCAATCAGTTGTGTTGTGACAAGGTAGAGGGGGGGGGGGTATACAGAAGGTTGCCCTATTTGGTAAAAGACCAAGTCCATATTATGGCAAGAACAGCTCAAATAAGCAAAGAGAAATGACAGTCCATCATTACTTTAAGACATGAAGGTCAGTCAATCCAGAACATTTCAAGAACTTTGAAAGTTTCTTCAAGTGCAGTAGCAAAAACCATCAAGCGCTATGATGAAACAGGCTCTCATGACGACAGCCACAGGAAAGGAAGACCCAGAGTTACCTCTGCTGCAGAGGACAAGTTCATTAGAGTTAACTGCACCTCAGATTGCAGCCCAAATCAATTAGACAGCGCCGGAGAAGATGGCTGCCGTTTTACAGCCCTCTAACCAATTGTACTATTATGTGTGTTTTTCCGCGTTATTTGTAATTTATTTTGTACATAATGTTTCTGCCATCGTCTCTTATAACCAAAGAGAGCTTCTGGATATCAGGACAGCGATTACTCACCTCGGATTGGACGAAGATTTTTTCTTCAACGAGGCGGTCGCGAAAGATATCCTACAGACACCCGACAAGGCCCAGATCCCCGTCATTCGCGTGAGGAAAAGACGGAGATATCGCGGACGCAGATCCGGGTGCCTTGTAAGGATCCGACGGCGAGCGAGTAAACTGCCTCTCCCATCAATCCTATTAGCCAACGTTCAATCTTTTGAGAATAAAATTGACGATTTAAGATTACGGTTATCCTACCAACGGGACATAAAAAACTGTAATATCTTATGTTTCACGGAGTCGTGGCTGAACGACAACAATGATAACATTCAGCTAGCAGGCTATACGCTACATCGGCAGGATAGAACGTCTGACTCTGGTAAGACAAGGGGCGGCGGTCTCTGTATATTTGTAAACAACAGCTGGTGCACAAAATCAAATACTAAGGAAGTCTCGAGGTTTTGCTCGCCTGAGGTAGAGTATCTTATGATAAGCTGTAGACCACACTATTTACCAAGAGAGTTTTCATCTATATTTTTCATAGCTGTCTATTTACCACCACAAACCAATGCTGGCATTAAGATTGCACTGAATGAGTTGTACAAGGCCATTAATCAACAGGAAAACGCTCATCCAGATGCAGCGCTCCTAGTAGCCGGGGACTTTAATGCAGGGAAACTTAAATCCGTTCTACCTAATTTCTACCAGCATGTTAAATGTGCAACCAGAGGGAAAAAAACTCTAGACCACCTTTACTCCACACACAGAGACGCATACAAAGCTCTCCCTCGCCCTCCATTTGGCAAATCTGACCATAACTCTATCCTCCTGATTCCTGCTTATAAGCAAAAACTGAAGCAGGAAGCACCAGTGATTCGGTTAATAAAAAAGTGGTCAGATGACGCAGATGCTAAGCTACAGGACTGTTTTGCTAGCACAAACTGGAACATGTTCCGGGATTCTTCAGACAGCATTGAGGAGTACACCACATCAGTCACTGGCTTCATCAATAAGTGCATCGATGATGTCGTCCCCCACAGTGACCGTACGTACATACCCCAACCAGAAGCCATGGATTACAGGAAACATCCGCACTGAGCTAAAGGGTAGAGCTGCCGCTTTCAAGGAACGGGACTCTAACCCGGACGCTTATAAGAAATCCCGCTATGACCTCCGACGAACCATCAAACAGGCAAAGAGTCAATACAGGTCTAAGATTGAATCATACTACACTGGCTCTGACGCTCGTCGGATGTGGCAGGGCTTGAAAACTATTACAGACTACAAAGGGAAGCACAGCCGCGAGCTGCCCAGTGACACAAGCCTACCAGACGAGCTAAACCACTTCTATGCTCGCTCGAGGCAAGCAACACTGAAGCATGCATGAGAGCACCAGCTGTTCCGGACGACTATGTGATCACGCTCTCCGTAGCCGATGTGAGTAAGACTTTTAAGCAGGTCAACATTCACAAGGCCGCAGGGCCAGACGGATTACCAGGACGTGTACTCCGAGCATGTGCTGACCAACTGGCAAGTGTCTTCACTGACATTTTCAACATGTCCCTGACTGAGTCTGTAATACCAACATGTTTCAAGCAGACCACCATAGTCCCCGTGCCCAAGAACTCTAAGATAACCTGCCTAAATGACTACCGACCCGTAGCACTGACGTCTGTAGCCATGAAGTGCTTTGAAAGGCTGGTCATGGCTCACATCAACAGCATTATCCCAGAAACCCTAGACCCACTCCAATTTGCATACCGCCCCAACAGATCCACAGATGATGCAATCTCTATCGCACTCCACACTGCCCTTTCCCACCTGGACAAGAGGAACACCTACGTGAGAATGCTATTCATTGACTACAGCTCAGCATTCAACACCATAGTGCCCTCTAAGCTCATCACTAAGCTAAGGATCCTGGGACTAAACACCTCCCTCTGCAACTGGATCCTGGACTTCCTGACGGGCCGCCCCCAGGTGGTAAGGGTAGGTAACAACACATCTGCCACACTGATCCTCAACACGGGGGCCCCTCAGGGGTGCGTGCTCAGTCCCCTCCTGTACTCTCTGTTCACCCATGACTGCATGGCCAGGCACGACTCAACACCATCATTAAGTTTGCCGACGACACAACAGTGGTAGGCCTGATCACCGACAACGATGAGACAGCCTATAGGGAGGAGGTCAGAGATCTGGCCGTGTGGTGCCAGGACAACAACCTCTCCCTCAACGTGACCAAGACAAAGGAGATGATTGTGGACTACAGGAAAAAAAAGAGGACTGAGCACGCCCCATTCTCATCGACGGGGCTGTAGTGGAACAGGTTGAGAGCTTCAAGTTCCTTGGTGTCCACATCACCAACGAACTATCATGGTCCAAACACACCAAGACAGTCGTGAAGAGGGCACGACAAAGCCTATTCCCCCTCAGGAGACTAAAAGATTTGGCATGGGTCCTCAGATCCTCAAAAAATTCTACAGCTGCACCATCGAGAGCATCCTGACTGGTTGCATCACCGCCTGGTATGGCAACTGCTTGGCCTCTGACCGCAAGGCACTACAGAGGGTAGTGCGTACGGCCCAGTACATCACTGGGGCCAAGCTTCCTGCCATCCAGGACCTCTATACCAGGCGGTGTCAGAGGAAGGCCCTCAAAATTGTCAAAGACTCCAGCCACCCTAGTCATAGACTGTTCTCTCTGCTACCGCACGGCAAGCGGTACCGGAGTGCCAAGTCTAGGTCCAAAAGACTTCTCAACAGCTTCTACCCCCAAGCCATAAGACTCCTGAACAGCTAATCATGGCTACCCGGACTATTTGCACTGCCCCCCCCACCCCATCCTTTTTACGCTGCTGCTACTCTGTTAAGTATTTATGCATAGTCACTTTAACTCTACCCACATGTACATATTACCTCAACTACCTCAACTAGCCGGTGCCCCCGCACATTGACTCTGCAACGGTACCCCCCTGTATATATAGCCTCCCTACTGTCACTTTATTTTACTGTATATATAGCCTCCCTACTGTCACTTTATTTTACTTCTGCTCTTTTTTCCTCAACACTTTTTTTGTTGTTGTTTTATTCTTACTTTTTTTGTTTAAAATACATGCACTGTTGGTTAAGGTCTGTAAGTAAGCATTTCACTGTAATGTCTGCACCTGTTGTATTCGGCGCATGTGACCAATAAAATTTGATTTGATTTGATTTGATTTGAAATAAATGCTTCACAGAGTTCAAGTAACACACACATCTCAACATCAACTGTTCAGAGGAGACTGCGTGAATCAGGCCTTCATGGCCAGATTGCTGCAAAGAAACCACTACTAAAGGACATCAATAAGAAGAAGAGACTTGCTTGGTCCAAGAAATACAAGCAATGGACATTAGACCAGTGGAAATCTGTCCGTTGGTCTGATGAGTCCAAATTGGAGATTTCTGGTTCCAACCGCCGTGCTTTGTGAGACGCAGAGTACTTGAAAGGGTGATCTCCACATGCGTGGTTACCACCGTGAAGCATGGAGAAGGAGGTGTGATGGTGCTTTGTTGTTGGCACTTAACCAGCATGGCTACTACAGCATTCTGCAGCGGTATGCCATCGCATCTGGTTTGTGCTTAGTGGGACTATAATTTGTTTTTCAACAGGACAATGACCCAAAACACACCTCCAGGCTGTGTAAGGGCTATTTGACCAAGGAGAGTGATGTAGTGCTGCATCAGATGACCTGGCCTCCACAATCACCCGACCTCAACCCAATTGAGATGGTTTGGGATGAGTTGGGCCGCAGAGTGAAGGAAAAGCAGCCAACAAGTGCTCAGCATATGTGGGAACTCCTTCAAGACTGTTGGAAAAGCATTCCTCATGAAGCTGGTTGAGCAAATGCCAAGGGTCTGCAAAGCTGTCATCAAGGCAAAGGGTGGCTATTTGAAGAATCTCAAATATAAAATACATTTTCATTTCTTTAACACTTTTTTGGTTACTACACGATTCCATATGTGTTATTTCATAGTTTTGATGTCTTCACTATTTTCTACATTATAGAATAATAGTCAAAATAAAGAAAAACCCTTGAATGAGTAGGTGTGTCCAAACTCTTGACTGGTACTGTATATAAAGTGAGGGAAAAAAGTATTTGATCCCCGGCTGATTTTGTACGTTTGCCCACTGACAAAGAAATGATCAGTCTATAATTTTAATGGTACGTTTATTTGAACTGTGAGAGACAGAATAACAACACAAAAATCCAGAAAAACGCATGTCAAAAATGTTATAAATTGATTTGCATTTTAATTAGGGAAATAAGTATTTGACCCCCTCTCAATCAGAAAGATTTCTGGCTCCCAGGTGTCTTTTATACAGGTAACGAGCTGAGATTAGGAGCACACTCTTAAAGGGAGTGCTCCTAATCTCAGCTTGTTACCTGTATAAAAGACACCTGTTCACAGAAGCAATCAATCAATCAGATTCCAAACTCTCCACCATGGCCAAGACCAAAGAGCTCTCCAAGGATGTGAGGGACAAGATTGTAGACCTACACAAGGCTGGAATGGGCTACAAGCAATGATATCAAGGCAGCTGGGACCATAGACACCAAGAAAACAATTCGTAACACACTACGCCGTGAAGGACTGAAATCCTGCAGCGCCCGCAAGGTCCCCCTGCTCAAGAAAGCACATATACAGGCCCGTCTGAAGTTTGCCAATGAACATCTGAATGATTCAGAGGAGAACTGGGTGAAAGTGTTGTGGTCAGATGAGACCAAAATCGAGCTCTTTGGCATCAACTCAACTCGCCGTGTTTGGAGGAGGAGGAATGCTGCCTATGACCCCAAGAACACCATCCCCACCGTCAAACATGGAGGTGGAAACATTATGCTTTGGGGGTGTTTTTCTGCTAAGGGGACAGGACAACTTCACCGCATCAAAGGGACGATGGGTGAGAACCTCCTTCCCTCAGCCAGGGCATTGAAAATGGGTCGTGGATGGGTATTCCAGCATGACAATGACCCAAAACACACGGCCAAGGCAACAAAGGAGTGGCTCAAGAAGAAGCACATTAAGGTCCTGGAGTGGCCTAGCCAGTCTCCAGACCTTAATCCCATAGAAAATCTGTGGAGGGGAGCTGAAGGTTCGAGTTGCCAAACGTCAGCCTCGAAACCTTAATGACTTGGAGAAGATCTGCAAAGAGGAGTGGGACAAAATCCCTCCTGAGATGTGTGCAAACCTGGTGGCCATCTACAAGAAACATCTGACCTCTGTGATTGCCAACAAGGGTTTTGCCACCAAGTACTAAGTCATGTTTTGCAGAGGGGTCAAATACTTATTTCCCTCATTAAAATGCAAATCAATGTATAACATTTTTGACATGCGTTTTTCTGGATTTTTTTGTTGTTATTCTGTCTCTCACTGTTCAAATAAACCTACCATTAAAATTATAGACTGATAATTTCTTTGTCAGTGGGCAAACGTACAATATCAGCAGGGGATCAAATACTTTTTTCCCTCACTGTATATTTTTTATCCAGTCGGATAAACACTCCAAACAGCCTACCCGATCGCTCGGAAGTGTCCGCATGGTCCTAAAGCACACGTTGCCTCGTTTTGTATCACATTCCAATGATAAAACTGAGGGGGACAAAAATGCAAGTTTGGGAAACCATGCTCTAGCCCATGCCTACACAAATCAAATGCTTCTACATTTGTAGGGAGAAGTGTACGTGTGTACACTTCAGGAGAAAGGGACGCAGTCTGCTCGACACTCAGCTTTTCTCAATGCTCAATGCATTATGGTAATGTTGGTCGAAAAAGTCCCTTTTGTCTCTCCCCCACCACAGCTCTTTTTTTTTTACCTTTATTTGAACAGGGAGTCACCAGTGAGACCAGGGTCTCTTTCACAAGGGAGCACTACATTTACAGTTCATAAGACAAAATCGAATCAAAATCAGATACAATGTAAAACAAACTAAAATACAGCACAACACAAATATAAAAAAATATTTAAAAAATAAAAAGGGCATGGCTATACAATTCTGGCTTTCAAGAGCCAAAGTAATGCTGGTTTTCTTTTCTAACAGGTAGTTGGCCATAGCCTCGTACAAACCATCCTGTAAGCTTGCGAGATCAGGATGGTTCGTACGAGGCTAAGTTGGCCATTGGTCATGTCATTCATTGGCCTTGGGCCATTGTCATTCATTTGTCATTGGCCATTGTCATTTGCCCATATCTTAATCAATCTCTGACTGGAAGTAAAGCCACACTCTAGGGGTTGCCTTGGAGAGTTGGCATATTACATGAGATGTTGTTTTTTGAATGTTTTGATGGTGTATCAGGGCAAAGGGTGTATGGGTATTCATTAATATTACATAAAACAACCCTTTCCACCAAAACACTGCATATCCAAGATGCATATCCAAAATGCTTTGATAGATTTGCAAGTACGTGTGTGTGTGTGTGTGTGTGTGTGTGTGTGTGTGTGTGTGTGTGTGTGTGTGTGCATGTGTTAGATGGATACAGAACATTACTTCTAAACCTAGATAGAACGTCTCATGGATATGCGTGCACATTCTTTTTTTGCATATGAAAACCAAGCAATGAGAGTTGGAGGCTAATCTTAAATCAAAAGGAGAGATAACTGCGCCTCTGTCTGCATGCCTGGCCGGCGCTGGGTTTACACAACCCCACCGGAATGTGGTAACACCATCAACACAAACAATCCATCGCAAAGGAGTCCCTCTAGGCATAGCAGAACAGTGCTTATAGCCTTCTCGTTCCATATACCTGCATTGAGTGTGTTTGTGTGCGTGCGCGTGACATGATCTGTGTCTGTGCACAGGCCTGAGATCTGTAGCAGGTCAGTATTTCATGCTGGTTGTGTCTAGAGTGCATCCTGTTTCATCCTGTCCATTGTATTCTGATCAGAGTGGTTGAATGAGACGGAGAGCGAGAGAAAGGGAGAGGGAGAGAGAGAGACTGAGAGAGAGATAGAGAGAGGAGAGGAGAGGGGTGAGAGACTAGGGAGAGAGAAAAGAGAGAGTTACACAAATGGACAATTGCATTTTAGGAAAGGTAGATTTGTCCATGTCCTTTGACATTGAATAGAAAAACACGAGAAGAAGAATGGTCAATTGAGAAATTTCAGTGGAGCTGTATGGTTGACTGAAAATATGTGCAGTTTAAGCATTTTCATATTAAGCATTTTAAATATAGTAAATTAGCAATTTTTTATCAGACCCATATTGTACCCATATAATTCAATGAATGGAGCGTTATATAAATCTTCCAGAATCTTTACTGCCACATTATGTCTTTATGCCTGAGCTCCTTCCAGACAGTGCCCATGGCAACAGTACAAGTGGCTGATACTGCTTGAAACTCTTTCCCAATGGCTATTTTGTGTGGTTTCAGGTGTCAACATACCACTTGATGCAGATAAGATATATGGGCCTGTCATTTTGCATTAATTCATTATGATTGAACTTTAATGAATTACTTCAATGAATGAAGAATTCTAAAGTTGATCATTTTTACTGCATGACTGCCAATGACTGAAAGGACCCATGTGTTGTGTGGTTAGTTACTGTAAATGCAGTAAGATTTTAATGCGGTAAGTGGGTGTCTTTTTTAGAAATAGATTTTGCCCCTCTCTAAACATTAGGAAGCAGATTGTACAATCAACTTTCCTGCCAGTTTTGGACTATGGTGACACCATTTATCAAAATGCAGCTGACACCAAACTCAAACCTTTGGATGCAGTCTACTTTAGCGCACTTCGCTTTATCACAAGTGACAGGTTTTATACTCATCACTGCATCCTTTATCAGAAGTTCGGCTGGTCCTCACTAAAGTCCCGCAGATCACATCATTACTCCCTTTTTGTTGGATTGTTGGATTGCTGTGCTCAGGGTACCTTTGAAAAGGAGACCCTGGTCTCAAAGGGATTTCCCCTGAAAAAATGTAAATTAAATAATTATTTTAATTTATGGCCTGATCCTGGTTTGTGGCTGTACTTTGCGTTTGACATGACCTGTGTCTGTGCGCAGGTCTGAGATCTGTAGCAGGACGGTATTTCAGGCTGGTTGTGTCTAGAGTGCATCCTGTATCGTCCTGTCCATTGTATTCTGAACAGAGTGGATGAATGAGAGGGAGAGCGAGAGAAAGAGAGAGACAGAGAGAGAGAGAGAGCGAGAGAGAGAGGAGAATGTTGAGAGACTAGGGAGAGAGAGAGAAGAGACAGTTACACATAGTGTGTACTACTGTAGTTTTGAGTGCTTCTATTCAATTTGAAATGGACAATTGCATTTTAGGAAAGGAAGTTTTGTCCATGTCCATTGAAATTGAATTAAAAAACACGAGTTTAAGAATGATCAATTGAGAAATTTCAGTGGAGCTGTATGGTTGACTGAATATATGTGCAGTTTAAGCATTTTCAATTAGGAAATTTAGCAAGTTGAGGAGACTAAATTGCTTGGAGTTACCCTGGATTGTATACTGTCATGGTCAAAACATATTCATACAACAGTAGCTAGGATGTTGAGAAGTCTGTCTTTTAATAAAGCGCTGCTCTGCATTCTTAACAGCACTGTCAACAAGGCAGGTCCTACAGGCCCTAGTTTTGTCGCACCTGGACTACTGTTCAGTCGTGTGGTCAGGTGCCACGAAGAGGGACTTGGGAAAATTTCAATTGGCTCAGAACAGGGCAGCACGGCTGGCCCTTGGCAGTACACAGAGAGCTAACATGAATAATATTCATGTAAATCTCTCCTGGCTCAAAGCATCACTACTTGTATTTGTGAGAGGCATTGACATGTTGAATGCACCGAGCTGTCTGTTTTAACTACTGGCACACAGCTCGGACACCCATGCATACCCCACAAGACATGCCACAAGAGGTCTCTTCACAATCCCCAAGTCAAGAACAGACTATGGGAGGCGCACAGTACTACATAGGGCCATGACTACATGGAACTCTATTCCACATCACATCACATCATTTTGTGTTCATAAATATGTGGTAGTAGAGTAGAGGCCTGAGGGCACACAGTTAATATGTTGTGAAATCTGTTATGAATGTTTTTTTTTTTTGTTTTTTTTGTCATTTAGCAGACGCTCTTATCCAGAGCGACTTACAGGAGCAATTAGGGTTAAGTGCCTTGCTCAAGGGCACATCGACAGATTTTTCACCTAGTCGGCTCTGGGATTAGAACCAGCGACCTTTCGGTTACTGGCACAACGCTCTTACCCACTAAGCTACCGCATTGTAATGTTTTCAAAATGTATAACTGCATTAATTTTGCTGAACCCTAGGAAGAGCAGCTGCTGCCTTGGCCCTTATCTGATGCAGCGTATCCGTACTTGTTGAAAAGCCTAAATAAGTGTGACATTCTGGCATTTAAAGCATACTCATACTCATACCCGATCAGTACTATTTAGAATGCAAGTACGGGTATTCGGACAGGCGTAGTGTTTATATAGTAGGGGAAGCGTGGCTGTCACTCATGCGTCCACCCTCGTACCCCAGAACTCTTATCTGTCTCATGTAAGTGGGTTTGAGAGCGAGGCATGCGGACATTCTGATCAGGGAGGGAGCCAATCATCCTCCAGATCTCTAAACCCACACAGGTGATGTCATCGAGACATATTAAACCAGGTCCTATATAAACAACTTCCAGATCCATTGAAACGTGTGTCTAAATTCACAGCCACTGTGTGTGTGTGTGTGTGTGTGTGTGTGTGTGTGTGTGTGTGTGCGCGCCTTCGGAAAGTATTCAGATCCCTTCCCTTTGTCCACATTTTGTTACGTTACAGCATTATTCTAAAATTGATTAAAACATACACACACAATACCCCATAATGGCAAAGTGAAAACAGGTTTTTACATTTTTTTGCAAATGTATAAAATAAAATACTAAATATCTTATTTACATAAGTATTCAGACCCTTTGCTATGAGACTCGAAATTGAGCTCAGGTGCATCCTGTTTCCATGAGATGTTTCTACAACTTGATTGGAGTCCACCGGTGGTAAATTCAATTGATTGGACATGATTTGGAAAGGCACACACTTGTCTATATAAGGTCCCACAGTTGACAGCGCACGTCAGAGCAAAAACCAAGCCATGAGGTCAAAGGAATTGTCCATAGCGCTCCGAGACAGGATTGTGTCGAGGCACAGATCTGGGGAAGTGTACCAAAACATTTCTGCAGCATTGAAGGTCCCCAAGAACACAGTGGCCTCCATCATTCTTAAAATGAAGAAGTTTGAAACCACCAAGACTCTTCCTAGAGCTGGCCGCCCGGCCAAACTGAGCAATCGGGGGAGAAGGGTCTTGGTCAGGGATGCGACCAAGAAACCGATGGTCACTCTGACAGAGCTCCGGAGTTCCATCTCTGCAGCATTCCACCAATCAGGCCTTTATGGTAGAGTGGCCAGACGGAAGCCACTCCTCAGTAAAAGGCACAAGACAGCCCGCTTGGAGTTTGACAAAAGGCACCATCCCTACGGTGAAGCATGGTGGTGGCCGCATCATGCTATGGGGATGTTTTTCAGAGGCAGAGACTGGGAGACTAGTCAGGATCAATGGAAAGATGAATGGAGCAAAGTACACAAATGTTCTATAGGATAGAGGTCAGGGCTTTGTGATGGCCACTCCAATACCTTGACTTTGTTGTCCTTAAGCCATTTTGCCACAACTTTGGAAGTATGCTTGGGGTCATTGTCCATTTGGAAGACCCATTTGCGACCAAGCTTTAACTTCCTGACTGATGTCTTGAGATGTTGCTTCAATATATCCACATAATTTTCCTTCCTCATGATGCCATTTATTTTGTGAAGTGCACCAGTCCCTCCTGCAGCAAAGCACCCCCACTGCATGATGCTGCCACCCCCGTGCTTCACGGTTGGGATGGTGTTCTTCGGCTTGCAAGCATTCCCATTTTTCCTCCAAACATAACAATGGTCAGTATGGCCAAACAGTTCTATTTTTGTTTCATCAGACCAGAGGAAATTTCTCCAAAAAGTACGATCTTTGTCCCCATGTGTAGTTGCAAACCGTAGTCTGGCCTTTTTAATGGCGGTTTTGGAGCAGTGGCTTCTTCCTTGCTGAGCGGCCTTTTAGGTTATGTCGATATAGGACTTGTTTTACTGTGGATATAGATACTTTTGTACCTATTTCCTCCAGCATCTTCACAAGGTCCTTTGCTGTTGTTCTGGGATTGATTTGTACTTTTTGCACCAAAGTATGTTCATCTCTAGGAGACAGAACACGTCTCCTTCCTGAGCGGTATGACGGCTGCGTGGTCCCATGGTGTTTATACATGCGTACTATTGTTTTTACAGATGAACGTGGTACCTTCAGGCGTTTGGAAATTTCTCCCAAGGATGAACCAGACTTGTGGAGGTCTACATTTTTTTTTCTGAGGTCTTGGCTGATTTCTTTGGATTTTCCCATGATGTCAAGCAAAGAGGCACTGAGTTTGAAGGTAGGCCTTGAAGGACATCCACAGGTACACCTGCAATTGACTCAAATGACGTCAATTAGCCTATCAAAAGCTTCTAAAGCCATGACATAATTTTCCTGAATTTTCCAAGCTGATTAAAAGCACAGTCAACTTGTATGTAAATTCTGACACACTGGAATTGTGATACAGTGAATTATGAAATAGTGAAATAATCTGTCTGTAAACAATTGTTGGAAACTAGACTTGTGTCATGCACAAAAAGGATGTCCTAAACGATTTGCCAAAACTATCATTTGTTAACAAGAAATGTGTGGAGTGGTTGAAAAACAAGTTTTAATGACTCCAACCTAAGTGCATGTAAACTTCCGACTTCAACTGTATATACAAAAGTATGTGGACATCCCTTCAAATTGGTGTATCCGGCTATTTCAGCCACACCCATTGCTGACAGGTGTATAAAATCGAGCACACAGCCATGCAATCTCCATAGACAAACATTTGAAGAGCTCATTGACTTTCAACTTGGCACCGCCATAGGATGCCACCCCAAAACAAGTCAGGTCGTCAAATATCTGCCCTGCTAGAGCTGCCGCGGTCAACTGTAAGTGCTGTTATTGTGAAGTCGAAACGTCTAGGAGCAACAACGGCTCAGCCGCAATGAGGTAGGCCACACAAGCTCACAGAACGGGACCGCTGAGTTCTGAAGCGCGTTGCGCGCACAAATCGTCTGTCCTCAGTTGCAACACTCACTACAGAGTTCCAAACTGCCTCTGGAAGCAACGTCAGCACAAGAACTGTTCATCGGGAGCTTCATGAAATGGGTTTCCATTGCCGAACAGCTGCACACAAGCCTAAGATCACCATGCGCAATGCAAAGCATTGGCTGGAGTGGTGTGGTGTGAAGCTCGCCGCCATTTGACTCTGGAGCAGTGTAAACGCGTTCTCTGTAGTGATGAATCACGCTTCACCATCTGGCAATCTGCATCGGTCCGCTACGAGGAGTTCACCCGCCGCTTCCAGGCGGTATTCAATCATCCACCAGAGGGGAGAGCAGCGGGCGAGCGTATGTTCCACCTACGACAGGAGAGGAGGAGCGCCCAGGATTTTGCGCTGGAGTTCAGGACATCGGCAGCCAGCGCCGGATGGAATGAGAGGGCCCTGATCGACCACTATCGGTGCAGCCTAACGGAGGACGTTCGGCGGGAACTGGCCTGCAGGGATACTAATCTCAATCTGGACCAACTGGTGGAGATATCCATCAGGCTGGATAACCTGTTGGAGACCCGCGGACGTTCTGATCAGGGCTCATTCATTCCATCCCCCAGCACCTCCGACTCTACCCCCATGGAGCTCGGAGGTGCTGCACTAAGGGAGACCAGGAGAGGGGCCGTCCCCTGCACCAACTGTGGCCGGAGAGGACACACTGCGGTTCGGTGCTGGGGAGGGTTTCAGGGAGTCGAGGCAGTAAGCAGAGCACTGGTCGACCATCTCAGGTGAGTAGGCACCCGACTCACCCAGAGCTCCCTGTTGGTCAGTTGTTTATAGAGGTTGTGTTTCCGGAGTTTTCTCCTCATTCCCAGCATAAGGCGCTAGTAGATTCAGGCGCAGCTGGGAATTTTATTGATCGTCAATATTCTCTTAGGTTAGGGATTCCTACTGTTCGTGTTGATGTGCCTTTTCCTGTCCACACATTAGATAGTCGCCCGCTAGGGTCAGGTCTAAACAGGGAGGTTACCGCACCACTCTCTATGAGGACGCAGTGGGGTCATGAGGAGAGGATTAGTCTCTATCTGATTGATTCTCCTGCGTATCCTGTGGTTTTGGGACCTTCCTGGTTAACCACTCATGATCCCACTATTTCCTGGCAACAGAGGGCTCTCAAGGGATGGTCCAGTCAGTGCTCGGGGAGGTGTGTAGGGGTTTCCTTGGGGGCTACTACGGTGGAGAGTCCAAACCAGGTCTCCACAGTGCACATTCCTTCTGAGCATGCCGTACAATCTGGTGCGTATTCGGGAGGGAGATGAGTGGAAGACGGCTTTCAGCACTACCTCAGGACACTATGAGTACCTCGTCATGCCATACGGGTTGATGAATGCTCCATCAGTCTTCCAAGCCTTCGTCGATGAGATTTTCAGAGATCTGCACGGTCAGGGTGTAGTGGTGTATATTGATGACATCCTCATATACTCCGCTACACGGGCCGAGCATGTGTCCCTGGTGCGTAAGGTACTTGGACGACTGTTGAAGCATGACCTGTATGCCAAGGCGGAGAAATGCTTGTTCTTTCAGGAGTCCATCTCCTTCCTAGGGTACCACATGTCCGCGTCTGGGGTGAAAATGGAGAGTGACCGCATTTCGGCCGTGCGAAATTGGCCGACTCCAACCACGGTGAAGGAGGTGCAGCAATTTTTGGGATTTGCCAATTACTACCGGAGTTTTATCCGGGGCTTTGGTCAGGTAGCGGCTCCCATTACCTCATTGCTGAAGGGGGGACCGGTGCGTTTGCGGTGGTCAGCTGAGGCAGACAGGGCTTTCAATCGTCTGAAGAGCCTGTTTACCTCGGCTCCAGTGCTGGCTCATCCGGATCCCTTCTTGTCCTTCACGGTTGAGGTGGACGCGTCGGAGGCTGGTAGGTGCTGTACTTTCCCAGCGCTCGGGCACACCACCCAAGCTCCGCCCCTGTGCGTTCTTTTCTAAGACGCTCAGTCCGGCGGAGTGCAACTATGATGTGGGGGACCGAGAGCTGCGGGCCGTGGTCCAAGCCCTGAAAACGTGGAGACATTGGCTTGAGGGGGCTAACCACCCATTTCTCATTTTGACTGACCACCGCAATCTGGAGTACATCCGGGCGGCGAAGAGATTAAACCCTCGCCAGGCAAGGTGGTCAATGTTTCTCACCCGGTTTTGTTTCACCCTTTCGTACAGGCCAGGCTCCCAGAATGCTAGGGCAGATGCTCTGTCCCGACTGTATGACACGGAGGAGAGTTCCGTGGAGCCCACTCCCATACTTCTGGGGTCGTGTCTGGTGGCACCGGTGGTGTGGGAAGTGGACGCGGACATCGAGCCGGTGTTGCGTAACGAACTCACTCCTCCCCAGTGTCCAGAGGGTCGTGTGTACGTTCCGCTGGAGGTCCGCGATCGGTTGATCTACAGTGCATTGTCTTAGTGGGACGTACTGGTGGCCCACCTTAGCTAAGGACGTGAGGGTTTATGTTTCTTCCTGATCGGTGTGCGCCCAGTGTAAGGCTCCTAGACACCTGCCCAGAGGGAAATTGCAACCCCTACCCGTTCCACAACGACCATGGTCCCACCTATCGTTGGATTTCGTGACGGATCTTCCTCCCTCACAAGGGAATACCATGATCCTGGTCGTTGTGGATCAACCGGGGTTCCCAGTTCACCTCGAGGGTTTGGAGGGCGTTCATGGAACGTCTGGGAGTCTCGGTCAGCCTTACCTTAGGGTTTCACCCCTAAAGTAACGGGCAGGTGGAGAGAGTCAACCAGGAGGTGGGTAGGTTTCTGAGGTCGTATTGCCAGGACCGGCGGGGGGAGTGGTCGGCGTTCCTCCCCTGGGCAGAGATAGCCCAAAACTCACTCACTAACCTTACTCCTTTCCAGTGTGTATTAGGTTATCAGCCGGTTCTGGCACCTTTGCATCAGAGCCAGATCGAGGCACCTGCGGTGGATGACCTGGAACGCTGCCCATGTGCGCCTGCAGCGGGCCATCGGGAGGCAGAAGGCGAGCTCCGACCGCCACTGCAGTGAGGCTCTGGTGTATGCACCGGGGGACCGGGTCTGGCTCTTGACCCGAAACCTGCCCCTTCGCCTGCCCTGCTGGAAGCTGGGTCGGCGGTTTGTGGGGCCTTTCAAAGTCCTGAGGAGATTGAACGAGGTATGTTATAGGTTACAGCTTCCTCCTGAGTATCGTATTAACCCCTCGTTCCATTTGTCTCTCCTCAGGCCGTTGGTAGCTGGTCCACTCCAGGAGTCTGAGATACGGGAGGTCCCTCCGCCCCCACTGGACATTGAGGGGGAACTGGCGTACTCGGTCCATTCCATCTTAGATTCGAGGCGTCGGGTGGGAGGCCTGCAGTATCTTGTGGAGTGGGAAGGGTACGGTCCGACGGTCCGGAGGAGCGGTTCTGGGGACATCCTCGATCCCTCCATGTTGAGGGATTTCCACCGTAGTCATCCGACTCGCCCCGCACCGCGTCCTCCTGGCCGTCCCCGAGGGGGGTACTGTCACGGATTTTGCCGAGGCTGCCCCTCCTCCTTGCTCGGGCAGACTGCCGATCTATGTTATATGTGTCTATGTTGCACCTGTTGTCTATGTCACACACCTGTTTCCCATTTGTGTAATCACGCCTACCCTATTTAACCCAGGTGCTCCCAATGTGTCTTATGCGTGGTTGTTTTTCGTTTCGTGTGTCGTTTGGTGAGCGGGTTAGTTCCTTCCTGCGTGAAGGTATTGCTGTGTTGTTTTCTTTACTCTAGTTCAGTAAAGTACGTTTCCTCGAGTTCTGTGTCCTGCGCCTGACTTCGATCCACCGCATTACACTGACACTCGTTATACTGATAAATCAGTACAGCCTTGGATTACTTAGGAATTCAACCCAAGGTCAGATCAGATGAAAATAGCATAAACACCGAACCCCATGATAGGAACCAATTAAGTTCTTGCCTAGCAACACATATTTACCAATGTTTAACCCTTTCAATGTAAAAATACACATAATTCCCCCCTCTCTGGGATTTCATAGTCCCATATCAATACCATGGTATGCTGAAAATAGTTTCAACATCTTTAGGTACTAATATATACTAATGACTTACTTAAATCACTCATTCATCTTAAACATCATAACCAAAACCAAACTAATTATTCCAACTAAATTTAGAATGACAATGCTTAGGGATTCACATTGGTCTTATCACTCAAAGTTAAAAACCCTCAACTTAGCACACATTACCACTGTCAGAATGAACACTTATATTAACATACAGTATAACTTTCCTGAATTCTAGTATTAACTTCCTCATCATGAGAATAACTACAGATCATATTCTCAATGCATTCTTAATCCAAAGTACTATACATTTAGCAGTGTATAGACCTCCTACATCAACCTCATACCCAAATTACCAAATGTAGATAAATCCAAATAAATTATGGACACAACTGACCAACCCTTTCATTCCCCGGCACTCAATCTTCTGGCGTTTCTTCATTATGTTCTTCAGACAGCTTCATAGTTCAACTTGGATTGCCCAGCACAATGTCCCAATTTCAATGTCTCATCCGAGCAGCTACCATCTCTACCCCTTATTTTGTCTCATCCATTTGCCAACCAGTATACCAACAACATGAGAAATGTTGTATTTGAACGGATCTCTGTCCATGCCCACTGCACATGGACTCCTGTCACACTCTCGAGAGACAAGCATAAGAGAAAAGACAGTTGATAACTTCGATTGGCTGCTGTACACCGGTTGCAGGTAGAAGTGGTGCTGTACAGGACCATATTCAACACCTTTGTTGCTCATCTTCAGCCGGAGAGATGGGGTTTTGTGGTTCACACCGTTCTTGACCAAATTATCCCTGCTATGCATCACGACACCATCTGTAGTAACCTCGAGAGAGGACAGATCATAACAGCTTAGTTGAGTTCATTTCCAATCTAAGAAATCCATATAAGCATTGACTATATGACAAATTATTATGTTTTACCAATTATTGTTAATACCAATTTCTAATATACTCCCCTTATCACCCTGTCGACTTCACCGTAGAGTCACAGGATCAGCAAGTTAGACCTCAATTTCTGTTAGGGAAACCCTCCACAGACAGCAAAATTGATGGTGTGGAAGTCAGGTGATTCTTGAAATTCTGGAAGATTTTGAAGTTCTTGAATGTTCTTGGAGGTCTGTCCCTCCGCCAAGGGAATCAGACAGAGCATGTAGCTCATCAGTAGTATTCCCATTGCCATCGTCTCCCAACTCATGATTCTGGCCAGCTCCATCATCCTCAGCTCCCTCATCTCAAGGTTGTCAGTTTCCTCGTGTACTCTGTTGTAGTGGTTTAGATGATAGCAGGTCGATCTCCCCTCTATCCGTACAGCCGTTGGTGTAGCCTGGGTGATGATGTATGGTCCCTTTAGCTCTGGACCTTCTTCCGTCACTAGGGTCCCGGGCTCAGGCAGAATCTTTCTCAATTTATCAACATCGGTCTATGGAGTATGTCCTTCTGGCCGCGTACCAATAGGGAAGCTGAGAGTAACTGCTTCAAAGACACACAGACACAGACACACACAAAAGAAAACAGTGCTATGCAGTGGCGGGGCCATCTTCCTCCTCTGGGTTTGGAACACTCCTACAGTGGGACACATGGATGCAGGTATCTCTCTCTGCTACATTCCCCGCCATCGAGGTAGCCAGCAACACCTAGTACTGACCTCTCCACCTAGGGTCTGTCCAGCTCTTACTTCTGTAATCCTTTACCGCCAGTCTCCAGGGCTCAGACAACACTCATATTCTCCTGCTAGGTTGGGCAGAGAAGCCTTCACCCGTGGGAAGAAAGTCTTAAGAACATTGTTAGGTGAGACAACGTATGCTACTGTACTATGTCTTCTCATCAGTCAGGAGAAGCCTTGAGATTAGGAAGTGCTCATTCTTGCAGCTTGTTGTAGTTCACTAGTTTCAGAGACAGGCCTCCTCTACACCCTACCTCCTGCCACACATATACTTGCACATAAAACATTCTATCTAACCCATTAATTACTACTGCTCATATTCTTAATACAATTTGCATATTTACCAAAAGGCCCCAGGGTACCAGTAATTCCCCCCTTTGGACACATGGCTCACATCGTGATTCATGCGTTCAAAAAAATAAAACAACAACATTGCCTGTTAAACCAAAAGAATAAATGAAATTAGAATGACAACCTTTGATAATATCTTAACTTAATTGTATCCCATAAGGTAATTCAAGGAATAGAAAAACTGACTATCGACACGGTCCCTCATTCAGGACTAGCGCTCGCTCTGTCCTTGTTATGGTCCGAATCATATATAGGACTATTGCTAAATTATCAGTATTACCAATGACCCTCAACTCAGTATAATAGATGACCTTAAAGTCATCACCCTATGTCTCTCGGCTTTCCAATGTGGGTGATCAAATCACACTAGAAAGTCAGAACAGAGGTCAGATGTCATTCAAATCCTTCAAAGAAGTGTATCATTCTATAGTAGACTAATCATTAACAACAGTCAAAACATTTCATACATTTCGTATCCCAAGTATACAGCAAGACTTCATTACAGTTATTTTCAAAAGAAATCACGTGTTTACTTAAAACTCACTCATTTAAAAAAATCTTCAAAAAATTCCATGTGTGTGCCCCTTTAAGATATATAATTTCTAACCTGTGAAAAACAAACAAAACCCAAAATAAAAGACCCTACTCAACTAACAAATATTCATAACAGGTGGGTTGTGTGTGCTGGTGTGTGTGGTAAAACGTAGGGTAAAAACAAACAAATGGCCTTATTTAATTTGGTAGCTCCCTCTTACGGCCTAATTATAAGACTGCCGAATTTTACTAACTGCTCCCCCCAGCCCACAGACTAAAAATAGTAATTACACACAAAACATGATGCAAATAATTTCACTGTACTACCTCACACCAATAAACTACAGAATAAGATTACCTAAAATCTCTTACAAGATGAAAACCACCCAATGTTCTCTGAGTTTGGAATGAGTATTTTTAATTGATTACCCTTTAGACTTCATTTTCTGTAATTCTCATAAGGATTATTCAACCCCAAAATCGGCTCCATTTCTTCCCATGTCATTTACATTTACATCATTTTGCAGACGCTCTTATCCAGAGCGACTTACAAATTGATTGATGTCAAGCTATCGTGGTATCGTTACTGGATCAATGTCCAACGACATAGTTAATATCTGTTTCTGTCACTCCTCTAAATGTCATATTTTATTTAGTCGCCAATATAATCAATTACTCCGCATAAAGAATCAGTGATATTTGATCCCATGCATCTATTTAAACAATTGTTTGAGACGTTGTTTCCTACGTCTTCCTTAGCATACATACTGTAGGGGACTTCCATCAATCCTGGAAGAAAGAATCCTACTCAAAACACATCAGATAATACCACGTTTCATTAAGCTGACTAGACACCTTCTAATATAAATCTATAACCCCTTTCCGGTAATCTAATCATCGCAACCTGTTGTATTGATTTATCAAAAATATCAAACTGTTTATCACCAAATCTAGAACCTTCAAAAAGTTGGTACTTCCCCATCAGCATAATAGTAGAAATTAACTGTAATTCTCTTTAACATATTGCATCAACAGAACCCTTACATTTACACCATGTAGTGATTGCTGACATGCGGCGTGATACAAAATTGGACTATTCGTAAACATCATTCGTGCCCTCGCCCATACATTAGGCAACGAAAAAAATGACTACCTCGAAATAGTCTTGCTATTCCTGTGGCATAAGTGAGTCTTTCAATTTGAACCAAGCAAGCTGCTAAATCGTCCAGTTTACATCTTAAAATAAACACTGGCTGCAGTATCTGTCCAAGCAACACATACACATCGAACAGCCCCCGCGATATGCAACTTTTCAGGGAAGTCAGGAACCAATATACACAATCAGTTAGGAAAGCAAAGGCTAGCTTTTTCAAACAGAAATTTGCATCCTGTAGCACTAACTCCAAAAAGTTTTGGGACACTGTAAATCCATGGAGAATAAGAGCACCTCCTCCCAATTGCCCACTGCACTGAGGCTAGGAAACACTGTCACCACCGATAAATCTACAATAATCGAGAAATTCAACAAGCATTTTGCTACGGCTGGCCATGCTTTTCACCTGGCTACCACTACCCCGGCCACCACTACGCCGGCCACCAGCTCTGTTCCCTCCGCTGCAACCCCCCCCCACTTCTCCTTCACACAAATTCAGACAGCTGATGTTCTGAAAGAGCTGAAAAATCTGGACCTCTACAAATCAGCTGGGCCAGATAATCTGGACCCTTTCTTTCTAAAATTAGCCGCCGAAATTGTCGCAACCCCTATTACTAGCCTGTTCAACCTCTCTTTCGTAACGTCTGAGATCCCCAGAGATTGGAAAGCTGCCGCGGTCATCCCCCTCTTCAAAGGGGGTGACACTCTAGATCCAAACTGTTACAGACCTACGGTATATCCATCCTGTCCTGCCTTTCGAAAGTATTTGAAAGCCAAGTTAACAAAGAGATCACCGACCATTTCGAATCCCACCGTACCTTCTCCGCTATGCAATCCGGTTTCCGAGCTGGTCATGCTGGTGCACCTCAGCCACGCTCAAGGTCCTAAACAATATTATAACCGCGATCGATAAAAGACAGTACTGCGCAGCCGTCTTCATCGACCTGGCCAAGGCTTTCGACTGTCAACCACCGCATTCTTATTGGCAGACTAAATAGCCTTGGTTTCTCAAATGACTGCCTCGCCTGGTTCACCAACTACTTCTCAGATAGAGTTCAATGTGTCAAATCGGAGGGCCTGTTGTCTGGACCTCTGGCAGTCTCTATGGGGGTGCCACAGGGTTCAATTCTCAGGCCGACTCTATTCTCTGTGTATATCAATGATGTCACTCTTGCTGCTGGTGACGCTCGGATCCACCTCTATGCGGACGACACCATTTTGTATACATCTGGCCCTTCATTGGACACTGTGTTAACAAACCTCCAAACGAGCTTCAACGCCATACAACACTCCTTCCGTAGCCTCCAACTGCTCTTAAACACTAGTAAAACTAAATGCATGCAACCGAACGCTGCTTGCACCCGCCCACCTGACTAGAATCACTACACTCGGCGGGTCTGAGCTAGAGTATGTGGACAACTACAAATACCTAGGTGTCTGGTTAGACTGTAAACTCTCCTTCCAGACTCACATTAAGCATCTCCAATCAAAAGTTACATCTAGAATCGGCTTCCTATTTCACAACAAAGCCTCCTTCACTCATGCTGCCAAACATGCCCTCGTAAAAATGACTATCCTACCGATCCTTGACTTCGGCGATGTCATTTACAAAATAGCCTCCAACACTCTACTCAGCAAATTGGATGTAGTCTATCACAGTGCCATCCGTTTTGTCACCAAAGCCCCATATACTACCCACCACTGTGACCTGTACGCTCTTGTTGGCTGGTCCTCCCTACATATTCGTCGCCAAACCCACTGGCTCCAGGCCATCTATAAATCACTGCTAGGCAAATCCCCGCCTTATCTTAGCTCATTGGTCACCATAGCAACACCCACCCGTAGTCTGCGCTCCAGCAGGTATATCTCACTGGTCATCCCCAAAGCCAACACCTCCTTTGGCTGCCATTCCTTCCAGTTCTCTGCTGCCAATGACTGGAACAAATTGCAAAAATCTCTGAAGCTGGAGACACTTATCTCCCTCACTAACTTTAAGCATCAGTTGTCAGAGCACCTTACCGATCACTGCACCTGTACACAGCCCATCTGAAATTAGCCCACCCAACTACCTCATCCCCATATTGTTATTTATTTAGCTAATTTGCACCCCAGTATCTCTATTTGCACATCATCTTTTGCACATCTATCATTCCAGTGTTAATACGAAATTGTAACTATTTTGCACTATGGCCTATTTATTGCCTTACCTCCATAACTTACTACATTCGCACACACTGTATATATATTTTCTGTTGTATTTTTGACTTTATGTTTTGTTTACCCCATTTGTAACTCTGTGTTGTTGTTTTTATCGCACTGCTTTGCTTTATCTTGGCCAGGTCGCAGTTGTAAATGAGAACTTGTTCTCAACTGGCTTACCTGGTTAAATAAAGGTGAAATAAAAAATAAAATACCAACAGTTGAATTACAATCAGAAACCCATATTTTAGTCTATGCCAAGGAATCCCGCAAATAACCCAATTACAATGGTTTGTAGTCTTAACATCTGGCTTTTTCATTGTCTTTCTGTTTCTCAATTCTCTTTTTAATTTGCCTCCCGTAGCTCCTTGCTTTGACTCAGTCATCAGAGTCTTCCCCTATTAATATCCACATTGCGTTACTTTCCAATAGTCCTCCATTTGTATTGACTTACTCTATGTTTCCCTTATCTAAATTGTTTATATCTGTTCTCTCTTTCCTTCCACATGTTTACCTCATATGTTTTTTATGTTTTCTGCCATTGTATATTTCCCTATTTAACATCCCTTTATATCAGATCTACTTTCCTGTGGTTCTCTTTCTAATCTTCGTCTCGGCATTTATTCCCTAATGTTTCCTTTTTTAGTTTTTTTCTTTGACTTCTTTATATATACAGTGGGGAGAACAAGTATTTGATACACTGCCGATTTTGCAGGTTTTCCTACTTACAAAGCATGTAGAGGTCTGTAATTTCTATCATAGGTACACTTCAATTGTGAGAGACGGAATCCAAAACAAAAATCCAGAAAATCACATTGTATGATTTTTAAGTAATTAATTTGCATTTTATTGCATGACATAAGTATTTTGATCACCTACCAACCAGTAAGAATTCCGGCTCTCACAGACCTGTTAGTTTTTCTTTAAGAAGCCCTCCTGTTCTCCACTCATTACCTATATTAACTGCACCTGTTTGAAGTCGTTACCTGTATAAAAGACACCTGTCCACACACTCAATCAAACAGACTCCAACCTCTCCACAATGGCCAAGACCAGAGAGCTGTGTAAGGACATCAGGGATAAAATTGTAGACCTGCACAAGGCTGGGATGGGCTACAGGACAATAGGCAAGCAGCTTGGTGAGAAGGCAACAACTGTTGGCGCAATTATTAGATAATGGAAGAAGTTCAAGATGACGGTCAATCACCCTCGGTCTGGGGCTCCATGCAAGATCTCACCTCGTGGGGCATCAGTGATCATGAGGAAGGTGAGGGATCAGCCCAGAACTACACGGCAGGACCTGGTCAATGACCTGAAGAGAGCTGGGACCACAGTCTCAAAGAAAACCATTAGTATCACACTATGCCGTCATGGATTAAAATCCTGCAGCGCACGCAAGGTCCCCCTGCTCAAGCCAGCGCATGTCCAGGCCCGTCTGAAGTTAGCCAATGACCATCTGGATGATCCAGAGGAGGAATGGGAGAAGGTCATGTGGTCTGATGAGACAAAAATTGAGCTTTTTGGTCTAAACTCCACTCGCCGTGTTTGGAGGAAGAAGAAGGATGAGTACAACCCCAAGAACACCATCCCAACCGTGAAGCATGGAGGTGGAAACATCATTCTTTGGGGATGCTTTTCTGCAAAGGGGACAGGACGACTGCACCGTATTGAGGGGAGGATGGATGGGGCCATGTATCGCGAGATCTTGGCCAACAACCTCCTTCCCTCAGTAAGAGCATGGATGGGGCCATGTATCGCGAGATCTTGGCCAACAACCTCCTTCCCTCAGTAAGAGCATTGAAGATGGGTCGTGGCTGGGTCTTCCAGCATGACAACGACCCGAAACACACAGCCAGGGCAACTAAGGAGTGGCTCCGTAAGAAGCATCTCAAGGTCCTGGAGTGGCCTAGCCAGTCTCCAGACCTGAACCCAATAGAACATCTTTGGAGGGAGCTGAAAGTCCGTATTGCCCAGCGACAGCCCCGAAACCTGAAGGATCTGGAGAAGGTCTGTATGGAGGAGTGGGCCAAAATCCCTGCTGCAGTGTGTGCAAACCTGGTCAAGACCTACAGGAAACGTATGATCTCTGCAATTGCAAACAAAGGTTTCTGTACCAAATATTAAGTTCTGCTTTTCTGATGTATCAAATACTTATGTCATGCAATAAAATGCAAATTAATTACTTAAAAATCATACAATGTGATTTTCTGGATTTTAGATTCCGTCTCTCACAGTTGAAGTGTACCTATGATAAAAATTACAGACCTCTACATGCTTTGTAAGTAGGAAAACCTGCAAAATCGGCAGTGTATCAAATACTTGTTCTCCCCACTGTATGTCTATACAGTGGCTTGCGATAGTATTCACCCCCCTTGGATTTTTGCCCATTCTTCAAGGCAACACTGCTCCAGCTCCTTCAAGTTGGATGGGTTCTGCTGGTGTACAGCAATCTTTAAATCATACCACAGATTCTCAATTGGATTGAGGTCTGGGCTTTGACTAGGCCATTCCAAGACATAAAATGTTTCCCCTTAAACCACTCAAGTGTTGCTTTAGCAGTATGCTTAGGGTCATTGTCCTGCTGGAAGGGGAACCTCCGTCCCAGTCTCAAATCTCTGGAAGACTGAAACAGGTTTCCCTCAAGAATTTCCCTGTATTTAGCGCCATCCATCATTCCTTCAATTCTGACCAGTTTCTCAGTCCCTGCCGATGGAAAAACATCCCCACAGCATGATGCTGCCACCACCATGCTTCACTGTGGGGATGGTGTTCTCGGGGTGATGAGTGGTGTTGGGTTTGCGCAAGACATAGTGTTTTCCTTGATGGCCAAAAAGCTAAATTTTAGTCTCATCTGACTAAAGTACCTTCTTCCATATGTTTGGGGAATCTCCCACATGCCTTTTGGCGAACACCAAACGTGTTTGCTTATTTTTTTCTTTAAGCAATGGCTTTTTCCTGGCCACTCTTCCGTAAAGCCCAGCTCTGTGGAGTGAACGGCTTAAAGTGGTCCTATGGACAGATACTCCAATCTCCGCTGTGGAGCTTTGCAGCTCCTTCAGGGTTATCTTTGGTCTCTTTGTTGCCTCTCTGATTAATGCCCTCCTTGCCTGGTCCGGGAGTTTTGGTGGGCGGCCCTCTCTTGGCAGGTTTGTTGTGGTGCCATGTTCTTTCCGTTTTTTAATAATGGATTTAATGGTGCTCTATGGGATGTTCAAAGTTTCTGATATTTTTCTATAACTCAACCCTGATCTGTACTTCTCCACAACTTTGTCCCTGACCTGTTTGGAGAGCTGCTTGATATTCATGGTGCCGCTTGCTTGGTGGTGCCCCTTGCTTAGTGGTGTTGCAGACTCTGGGGCCTTTCAGAACAGGTGTATATATATATACTGAGATCATGTGGCACTTAGATTGCACACAGTTGGACTTTATTTAACTAGTTATGTGACTTCTGAAGGTAATTGGTTGCACCAGATCTTATTTAGGGGCTTCATAGCAAAGGGGGTGAATACATATGCACGCACAACTTTTCCTTTATTTATTTTTTATACTTTTTGAAAGAAGTTATTTTTTCATTTCACTTCATCAATTTGGACTATTTTGTGTATGTCCATTACATGAATTCCAAATATAAATCCATTTAAATTACAGGTTGTAATGCAACAAAATAGGAAAAACGCCAAGGGGGATGAATACTTTTTTAAGGTACTGTACCTGAATGACTAGTCCATATCTCAAATTCTCAGAGACAGATTTCTATTATTACTATTTCCTGTATCCACCACTGTTTAAATAACTGTGGTTTAACTATTATCTTTTCTCTCTGGCTACGCCCACTTCTCCTGATTCTCACAAATACAGTCAACGAGTCAAATCCACATTTGACACACGTACGTCTACATTTGGTTAATATATAAATATTATTCTAATTATTACTTTATCAAATCCCTAGTAGTCGACAACACACACATAAAATTCATCATATTTTCATATATTCACATAATCCATATAGAACGTTAGAAATCCTTAGGTACTCACATCAACCAATCCCTTCGTGTTTTTTTAATGATTCTCAATCGACACAAATCAGCTTCTTCAAACATACTCCCAGTGGAACCAAAAAACCAACAACTTTAGTTTCCAGGACACTGACCTTCCTGTCATGGGATCCTCAACAGTTCTCTAACCTTCCGGAAACCCCGGCAAAGTCAAACCTCCCAGAAAATATATACTTTCCGCTACTCTCTAAAATAACATCACGCTCTCAATACCACTCCTTGATATACAGTGAGGGACAAAAAGTATTTGATCCCCTGCTGATTTTGTACATTTGCCCACTGACAAAGAAATGATCAGTCTATAATTTTAATGGTAGGTTTATTTGAACAGTGAGAGACAAAATAACAACAACAAAATCCAGAAAAACGCATGTCAAAAATGTTATAAATTCATTTCAATTTTAATGAGGGAAATAAGTATTTGACCCCCTCTAAATCAGAAAGATTTCTGGCTCCCAGGTGTCTTTTATACAGGTAACGAGCTGAGATTAGGAGCACACTCTTAAAGGGAGTGCTCCTAATCTCAGCTTGTTACCTGTATAAATGACACCTGTCCACAGAAGCAATCAATCAATCAGATTCCAAACTCTCCACCATGACCAAGGCCAAAGAGCTCTCCGAGGATGTCAGGGACAAGATTGTAGACCTACACAAGGCTGGAATGGGCTACAAGACCATCGCCAAACAGCTTGGTGAGAAGGTGACAACAGTTGGTGCGATTATTCGCAAATGGAAAAAACACAAAAGAACTGTCAATCTCCCTCTGCCTGGGGCTCCATGCAAGATCTCACCTCGTAGAGTTGCAATGATCATGAGAAGGGTGAGGAATCAGCCCAGAACTACACGGGAGGATCTTGTCAATGATCTCAAGGCAGCTGGGACCATAGTCACCAAGAAAACTATTGGTAACACACTACGCCGTGAAGGACTGAAATCCTGCAGCGCCCGCAAGGTCCCCCTGCTCAAGAAATCACATATACAGGGCCATCTGAAGTTTGCCAATGAACATCTGAATGATTCAGAGGAGAACTGGGTGAAAGTGTTGTGGTCAGATGAGACCAAAATCGAGCTCTTTGGCATCAACTCAACTCGCCGTGTTTGGAGGAGGAGGAATGCTGCCTATGACCCCAAGAACACCATCCCCACCGTCAAACACGGACGGTGGAAACATTATGCTTTGGAGGTGTTTTTCTGCTAAGGGGACAGGAGAACTTCACCGCATCAAAGGGACGATGGACGGGGCCATGTACCGTCAAATCTTGGGTGAGAACCTCCTTCCCTCAGTCAGGGCATTGGAAATGGGTCGTGGATGGGTATTCCAGCATGTCAATGACCCAAAACACACGGCCAAGGCAACAAAGGAGTGGCTCAAGAAGAAGCACATTAAGGTCCTGGAGTGGCCTAGCCAGTCTCCAGATCTTAATCCCATAGAAAATCTGTGGAGGGAGCTGAAGGTTCGAGTTGCCAAACGTCAGCCTCGAAACCTTAATGACTTGGAGAAGATCTGCAAAGAGGAGTGGGACAAAACCCCTCCTGAGATGTGGGCAAACCTGGTGGCCAACTACAAGAAACGTCTGACCTCTGTGATTGCCAACAAAGGTTTTGCCACCAAGTACTAAGTCATGTTTTGCAGAGGGGTCAAATACTTATTTCCCTCATTAAAATGCAAATCAATTTATAAAATTTTTGACATGCGTTTTTCTGGATTTTTTTGTTGTTATTCTGTCTTTCACTGTTCAAATAAACCTAACATTAAAATGATAGACTGATCATGTCTTTTGTCAGTGGGCAACCATGCAAAATCAGCAAGGGATCAAATACTTTTTCCCCTCACTGTACTATGATGGGCATTGATGTACAGAACCACAAGATAATGTTACATCATAGCTTATTATCCAAACTTATATCAAATGATCATACATATTTCTATAATTTATTATGCACACTTCAGATTAAAATTAATGTATTTTATCCCTCTTTTTTTAAACTACTTTTTTTTGGATTCTCCTTATCTGTCCATGCTGATATATCACTGTGCTATTGTTCCACAGAGAAAATCCTAATTTACTTAACATCCCTTCGCGCAGTGTCTGATTTTCTATACTTTTAGTAGAGACTTGTTTTAAATGCGGATTTGTCTGTAATAATTTTATCATTACCTTTCTCTCTCTTCGAGGTAAATGAAGCTCTGATTTATTCTTAATTGTAATTGCTTTGCCAGACACCTGTCTACTGAGTTGACTCCCCGTTGTTTTTATTATTAGTTCATGCAATATTAGTAAGTAAATATGTGAATCAAATCCCTATCTTATATTTACTACAATTTGTTTGTCTATTTTGTCATTGGTGCCATGATTCAACATGCTTAATTGTATCTGCTCGATTCTTTATGCCGTATGAGTTATTGTTCTCGCTCTCTCCTGAGCGTTTTGAGTACTTCACAAAGGACTATTTCTCTCTTATAGGGCTTTTACAAATGACTCTAACCTTTAACAAAGCTTGTTGAGGACTTGAACCTCGTAACAAAGGACTCTAACCTTTACTCAAACTTAACACTTTATGATGATTCTTACACACCAAAGGACTCAAACCTATATTTTCCATCTTTATAATATCGTGCACATTAAAGGACTCAAACCTATATTTTTCTATCTTTATAATGTCGTACACATTAAAGGACCCTGCGCCCAATCTTGTTAAACCCAATCTCCTTCTCCTCTGTTGTTTTTTACTCATTACTCTGAACACACCCTGTTTTGAATCATAGCACCATGTCATTGTCTAATTTGATATTTCTCCTCACATATGTTTACATACTTGAAAACCACTCATCTATTCCCCTCAAAAAAATATTGAATTTTAAACGTTCTTTACAGCTCAGCTTTACCACAGATAAGCAGAATTTAACATAATCAAAAAAATGAAAGTCTGCTTACCCGTCGGCTCGACCGTGAACTGTATCCTATTCGTTATACGCCAATCTGTTATGATGGGTTTCTCTGGTACCAAGGAATTCAATATGCAAGAAGATATGTAACACTTAGATGGAGAGTTGATACATGTATTTAATATTACGGTACCGGATTCACATAACAAACTGCACGAGTTGTCCATTGCTATCTGAATGATAGGCATACAAAATCTCTCAGTTTATATACTGCTTTGCAAGCTAATTCTATCCAACAGTTGCCAACCATTATTGGGTGTCACTCCCAACTACAATAGTATCACCCTAGATGGTATCATCTTCTCCCTAGTCAGGACATTCCATCACATACGCATTCTAAAATTAACATCAGTGGTCCCCCAGCCTTCTTGGAACGCAGACCTTCTGGCACCCACCAGTGACATAAATAAATGGAATGTCATCATCCTCAAAATCCTATGTAACCCGTAATATCAAACACATTAACAAATCCTGTGTAAAACACGTCATATCACATGGTTACCACAGCATTCTGCAGCGATACTCCATCCCATCTGGTTTGGGCTTAGTGGGACTATCATTTGTTTTTCAACAGGACAATGACCCAATACACCTCCAGGCTGTGTAAGGGCTATTTGAGCAAGAAGGAGAGTGATGGAGTGCTGCATCAGATGACCTGGCCTCCACAATCCCCCGACCTCAACCGAATTGAGATGGTTTGGGATGAGTCGGACCACAGAGTGAAGGAAAAGCAGCCAACAAGTGCTCAGCATATGTGGGAACTCCTTCAAGACTGTTGGAAAAGCATTCCAGGTGAAGCTGGTTGAGAGAATGCCAAGAGTGTGCAAAGCTGTCATCAAGGCAAAGGGTGGCTATTTAAAGAATCTCAAATATAAAATATATTTTGATTTGTTTAACACTTTTTTGGTTACTACATGATTCCATTTTTGTTATTTCATAGTGTTGATGTCTTCACTATTATTCTACAATGTAGAAAATAGTAAAAATAAAGAACAACCCTGGAATGAGTATGTGTGTCCAAACTTTTGACTGGTACTCTATTTGTGATATTTTGACAGCAACAATTATTGGCGCAACACCTGTCATTAGCGCAAAGAGGCAGGCCTTCTATGAATTAACACGTTGTAGGTGTAAGGAGGGCTTGATCACTCATTGGCAAATGCAAACCTGCTCCAAAAGCTTTTTAAGTTGTGTATTTACGGTGTTTAATGTTCTGTTGTCGTAAACTCCAATTCAGCAGGAGGGCAGTTTATTAAATAGTATACAGTAGCCTACAGTAGCCTAACCCCTAGTTATTAACAAACATGCATCAAGCTTTTTACATAGAAATATAGTTGGCTTCAACATGGAAATACAGTATAAGGCTACACATTGGACAATCCAAACTTTTCACAGAAGCTGGACAAACATAATATCCAGTGTAAAGAAAAAAGGGGAAGGTCTGTTGTTTTTCTGCTCCCAAAGGTGGTATTTAAAAAAAACATTGATGATAGGCTACTGATAAGGTTACTGTGCGCTTCCGCTGGCAAAATCGATGCCATAACCAACTGCCTTACTGCTAAAACCAGCTTTTATTTGATCTTAAATATCCCCAGTTGCGCTGCCTGAAATTGGCACTTTAGCACACATTTTTAAGGACACACCTCAAATATTTCCAACCCTCCCACCTCAGCGCAAGCAAGCTGATGTTAGACAGGTAAATACCAACACTGGCACAAGGGTTGGAAAATAGCAGAGTGCCTATTTTTACAAGTCGAAATTGCCAACGAGTGTGCATTTGAAATTTATGCTGCCTTTACACTAGAAATAGAGCCCCCTGTGTTAGTTCATGGATAGCCCTGCAAAGGCCTAGGTCATATTGGTGAGGAGTAATTTTTTTGTGTGTGATTTTATTGAACTGATAGGATAGTGGAGAGAAGACAGGAAAGCTTTGAGGGCAGTGGGCCGTGTTGTACCAGGAGTTGTGTGTTGATGTTGTGCATTTTGTTAAAGGTGTGTGTTTTGGCTGAAATTGTCCATTGTAGAGGAAGGGGAGGGGGGCTAGTAGATTATTGAGAGAATGGAGCATGATTGTCACTGAGTTTATCTGATGTACGTATGTAAGTACGATTTGTCTGATGTACCTTCCCTTCCCCCTGTTGCCCCGTTGCACACCCTGCTGCCTGCCAATAGCGAGACACATTTTACTGTGATGCTTGTCTCTCTCTCTCCACCATTGTTTACATTCTTGCCTGTCTCCTGGTTGTCTTCAGCAGGGTGGGGGAAAACCTTGTGCAAATCTCAAAGGACACCCTATTCCCATTTATTTAATTTTGCCAGACTTGTTAAAAATTGTGCGCTATAGGGAATAGGGTGGCATGGCTCTGGTTAAAGGTATATAGGGAAAATGGTGTCGCTTGGGATTGCAGACGTTTTTGCTGTATCCTAGTTCTTGACCTTTCTCCCGAAGTATGCTCCTCCCTAAAAAAAATTATTCAAAGATGTCTTACACCAGTCCCTTTCTTTCAAATCCATGAAGGGAAGTGGACAAGTACACACGTAGGACAAGTGCACACTTTACTCTACATCCATGTAGAGTAAAATAAGCGTATATTTTGGGCGCTGATGGGGTACGACAGTAGAACTAAGCTCATGAAGCATTTATAAGTCATATTATTTAAGAATCAATAGGTACAGTGGGGAGAACAAGTATTTGATACACTGCCGATTTTGCAGGTTTTCCTACTTACAAAGCATGTAGAGGTCTGTAATTTTTATCATAGGTACACTTCAACTGTGAGAGACGGAATCTAAAACAAAAATCCAGAAAATCACATTGTATGATTTTTAAGTAATTAATTTGCATTTTATTGCATGACATAAGTATTTGATACATCAGAAAAGCAGAACTTAATATTTGGTACAGAAACCTTTGTTTGCAATTACAGAGATCATACCTTTCCTGTAGGTCTTGACCAGGTTTGCACACACTGCAGCAGGGATTTTGGCCCACTCCTCCATACAGACCTTCTCCAGATCCTTCAGGTTTCGGGGCTGCCACTGGGCAATACGGACTTTCAGCTCCCTCCAAAGATGTTCTATTGGGTTCAGGTCTGGAGACTGGCTAGGCCACTCCAGGACCTTGAGATGCTTCTTACGGAGCCACTCCTTAGTTGCCCTGGCTGTGTGTTTCGGTTCGTTGTCATGCTGGAAGACCCAGCCACGACCCATCTTCAATGCTCTTACTGAGGGAAGGAGGTTGTTGGCCAAGATCTCGCGATACATGGCCCCATCCATGCTCTTACTGAGGGAAGGAGGTTGTTGGCCAAGATCTCGCGATACATGGCCCCATCCATCCTCCCCTCAATACGGTGCAGTCGTCCTGTCCCCTTTGCAGAAAAGCATCCCCAAAGAATGATGTTTCCACCTCCATGCTTCACGGTTGGGATGGTGTTCTTGGGGTTGTACTCATCCTTCTTCTTCCTCCAAACACGGCGAGTGGAGTTTAGAGCAAAAAGCTCTATTTTTGTCTCATCAGACCACATGACCTTCTCCCATTCCTCCTCTGGATCATCCAGATGGTCATTGGCAAACTTCAGACGGGCCTGGACATGCGCTGGCTTGAGCAGGGGGACCTTGCGTGCGCTGCAGGATTTTAATCCATGACGGCGTAGTGTGTTACTAATGGTTTTCTTTGAGACTGTGGTCCCAGCTCTCTTCAGGTCATTGACCAGGTCCTGCCGTGTAGTTCTGGGCTGATCACTCACCTTCCTCATGATCATTGATGCCCCATGAGGTGAGATCTTGCATGGAGCCCCAGACCGAGGGCGATTGACTGTCATCTTGAACTTCTTCCATTTTCTAATAATTGCGCCAACAGTTGTTGCCTTCTCACCAAGCTGCTTGCCTATTGTCCTGTAGCCCATCCCAGCCTTGTGCAGGTATACCATTTTATCCCTGATGTCCTTACACAGCTCTCTGGTCTTGGCCATTTTGGAGAGGTTGGAGTCTGTTTGATTGAGTGTGTGGTCAGTTGTCTTTTATACAGGTAATGAGTTCAAACAGGTGCAGGTAATACAGGTAATGAGTGGAGAACAGGAGGGCTTCTTAAAGAAAAACTAACAGGTCTGTGAGAGCCGGAATTCTTACTGGTTGGTAGGTGATCAAATACTTATGTCATGCAATAAAATGCAAATTAATTACTTAAAAATCATACAATGTGATTTTCTGGATTTTTGTTTTAGATTCTGTCTCTCAGAGTTTAAGTGTACTTATGATAAAAAATGACAGACCTCTACATGCTTTGTAAGTAGGAAAACCTGCAAAATCGGCAGTGTATCAAATACTTGTTCTCCCCAGTGCATTCGGAAAGTATTCAGACCCCTTCCCTTTTTCCACATTTTGTTACGTTACAGCCTTATTCTACAATAAATTAAATTAAATGTTTTCCTCATCAATCTACACACAACACCCCATAATGAAAAGCAAAAACCGGTTTTTAGAAAGGTTTGCAAATGTTTTACAAATAAAAAACTGATACCTTATTTACATAAGTATTCAGACCCTTTGCTATGAGACTCGAAATTTAGGTGTTTCCATTGATCATCCTTGAGATGTTTCTACAACTTGATTGGAGTTCACCTGTGGTAAATTCAATTGATTGGACATGATTTGGAAAGGCATATACCTGTCTATATAAGGTTCCACAGTTGAAAGTGCATGTCAGAGCAAAAACCAAGCCATGAGGTCGAAGGAATTGTCCTTAGAGCGCCGAGACACGATTGTTGTCAAGGCACAGATCTGTGGAAGGGTACCAAAAAATGTCTGCAGCATTGAAGGTCCCCAAGAACACAGTGGCCTCCATCATTCTTAAATGGAAGAAGTTTGGAACCACCAAGACTCATCCTAGAGCTGGCCGCGCAGCAAATCTGAGCAATCGGGGAGAAGGGCCGTGGTCAGGGAGGTGACCAAGAACCCGATGGTCACTCTGACAGAGCTCCAGAGTTCCTCTGTGAAGATGGGAGAACCTTCCAGAGAGACAACCATCTCTGCAGCACTCCACCAATCAGGCCTTTATGGTATAATGGCCAGACGGAAGCCACTCCTCAGTAAAAGGCACATGACAGCCCGCTTGGAGTTTGCAAAAAGGCACCTGAAGGATTCACAGACCATGAGAAACAAGATTCTCTGGTCTGATGAAACCAAGATTGAACTCTTTGGCCTGAATGCCGAGCATCACGTCTGGCGGAAACCTGGCACCATCCCTACCGTGAAGCACGGTGGTGGCAGCATCATGCTGTGCGGATGTTTTTCAGCGGCAGGGACTGGGAGACTAGTCAGGATCGAGGGAAAGATGAATGAAGCAAAGTACAGAGAGATCCTTGATGTAAACCTGCTCCAGAGCAGTCAGGACCTCAGACTGGGGTGAAGGTTAACCTTCCAACAGAACAACGACCTTAAGCACACAGCCAAGACAACGCAGGAGTGGCTTTGAGTGGCCCAGCCAGAGCCCGGACTTGAACGTGATCGACCATCTCTGGAGAGACCTGAAAATAGCTGTGCAGCGACGCTCCCCATCCAACCTGACAGAGCTTGAGAGGATCTGCAGAGAGGAATGGGAGAAACTCCCAAAATACAGGTGTGCCAAGCTTGTAGCGTCATACCCAAGATAACTCAAGGCTGTAATCGCTGCCAAAGGTGCTTCAACAAAGTATTGAGTGAAGGGTCTGAATACTTATGTAAATGTGATATTTCAATTTCTAAAAATCTGTTTTTGCTTTGTCATTATGGGATATTGTGTGTAGATTGAATAAGGCTGTAACGTAACAAAATGTGGAAACAGTCAAGGGGTCTGAATACTTTCAGAATGCGCTGTATCATCAATTTAATGGTCCAAAAATGTATGTACTAATCGCAGATTACCCCTTTAACTGCAGCCGAAAATAGAACCCCCTGTGTAAGTTCATGAATAGCCCTATAAAGGCCTAGGTCGTATTTGTCTGGTGAGGAGTTATTTTTTGTGTGTGATTGTATTGAACCGATAGGATAGTGGAGAGAAGACAGATAGTGACTGTGTGTTTGTGTCTTGCAGGGCGACCAATGTAATGTATCTTGCATGACAGTGACTGTGTATTTGTGACTTGCAGGGGGACCAATCGGAGGGACTATGTGGGGGGCGAGACTGTTCCACCTGCCAGTGTTTCCCTGCCAATGGAGCCCAGGTAAGACTCCTTATACATACAGTACACTCTGTCCAATCACAACATAGACCACAGTGTGACATCCCATACCACACATTCCAACCAGACATTTCCATAAACCACATAAGGGGTGCTCAAGCCTTGGAGTATGTAATTGAAGTGATGAGGCAGAAATTTCCCTTCAGTTGAAATGCTGACGTGTTTTCAGAACAAACTTACGTCAGAACCTTCATGCAGCCCTAACCGTCAGAGTCTGAAACCAGTTTGGATGTATGGTTTATGTGAATGAAACAGCTGGAGTGTTTATAACCCCATGAGCAAAGTGTCACAACGTTGTCATATCAAAGGAATTCTAATAAAACAAAAGCATACTACTGCAGCTTACCTGAATGAATTAAGTTATTTACATAATATGGGACTATTATGTTTAGTACCCGGTATGCTCATACATTGTAAAACCAAGTGTTTAGGGATCTGAACACAAAACGTAATACTTTTCTGTAACACTTTGTAAGCGCGTCAAAGCATTTAGAATTTCAATGAAAACGTGTCACAGTGTTTAGATTGTAAACACAATCTTTTGAAACACATGAACACGTTTATTCAGCACAAGACGTGTAGGGTTTAAAGCTGTATTTGCATATTTCCCAGTATGCCTTTCGAGTGAATGTGAGAGATACTCACCCATGACTGTGATTGTTAGTGACAGAAACATGGTTGTTGCAACTCCTATTCCCGTTTATGACCACATATTATACATGTCATAAGGCCTTTAGTTATGGCCTAGTTATCCTTGAGATTGTGGTCTGAAAATCCTTGCTCATGTGCCACATCAGACCTGCAAGTCATAATTGTAGTTTGTGAAGTGATTAGTAATTCCTATCGGAATCCAGCCAGAGTGTCACACCCTGGCTCTGGGACTCATTATGTTGAGCCAGGGTGTGTGCATTCTATGTGTTCATGTTCTATGTTGGGTGTCTAGGTTGTCGATGTCTATGTTTGTATTGAGTGACTCCCAATCGGAGGTAACGAGTGTCAGCTGTCGGCTCGTTATCTCTGATTGGGAGCCATATTTAAACTGTCTGTGTTCACCTTGTGTTTGTGGGTTTTTGTTCCGTGTTCAGTCATTGTCGCTGTGGACTTCACTATCGTCATTTGATTTGTTGTTTTCGTGGTTGCTTTAAGTTAATAAAGTCAACATGTTCGCTCAACACGCTGCGCCTTGGTCTCCCTCATTGGACGGTCGTGACAGAAAAACCCACCATACCAGGACCAAGCAGCGTGTCCAGGAACAGGCAACCTGGACGTGGGAGCAGCGTCGGAGGGTCGAGAGGCAACCCCAATAAATTTTTAGGGGGGGGCACACGGCATGGACGACGGGGCTGACGGAGGCAAAGATGGGGCGAATCCAGGAGGCCACCAGGCCAGGGGTACACCGCCCTGTACGTCCTGTGCAGATGCCTCACACAGAGTGTGTGAGGGCAGTCATTCAGCCAGGACGGGTGGTGGCCGCTCTTCACTCCAGGCCTCCTATCCGTCTCCACAGCCCGGTTCGGCCTGTCCCTGCTCCACGCAGCAAGCCTACGATGTGCGTCGCCAGCCCGGTCCGGCCTGTTCCTGCCACCCGCACCAAGTCTACGGTGCGCGTCGCCAGCCCGACCCGGCCTGTTCCTGCCACTCGCACCAAACCTACGGTGCGCGTCGCCAGCCCGGTCCGGCCTGTTCCTGCCACCCGCACCAAGTCTACGGTGCGCGTAGCCAGTCCGACCCGGCCTGTTCCTGCCACTCGCACCAAACCTACGGTGCGCGTCGCCAGCCCGGTCCGGCCTGTTCCTGCCACCCGCACCAAACCTACGGTGCGCGTCGCCAGCCCGGTCCGGCCTGTTCCTGCCACCCCGCACCAAACCTACGGTGCGCGTCGCCAGCCCGGTCCGGCCTGTTCCTGCCACCCGCACCAAGTCTACGGTGCGCGTAGCCAGTCCGACCCGGCCTGTTCCTGCCACTCGCACCAAACCTACGGTGCGCGTCGCCAGCCCGGTCCGGCCTGTTCCTGCCACCCGCACCAAGTCTACGGTGCGCGTCGCCAGCCCGACCCGGCCTGTTCCTGCCACTCGCACCAAACCCTACGGTGCGCGTCGCCAGCCCGGTCCGGCCTGTTCCTGCCACCCGCACCAAGCCTACGATGTGCGTCGCCAGCCCGGTCCGGCCTGTTCCTGCCACCCGCACCAAGTCTACGGTGCGCGTCGCCAGCCCGACCCGGCCTGTTCCTGCCACTCGCACCAAACCTACGGTGCGCGTCGCCAGCCCGGTCCGGCCTGTTCCTGCCACCCGCACCAAACCTACGGTGCGCGTCGCCAGCCCGGTCCGGCCTGTTCCTGCCACCCGCACCAAACCTACGGTGCGCGTCGCCAGCCCGGTCCGGCCTGTTCCTGCCACCCGCACCAAGTCTACGGTGCGCGTAGCCAGTCCGACCCGGCCTGTTCCTGCCACTCGCACCAAACCTACGGTGCGCGTCGCCAGCCCGGTCCGGCCTGTTCCTGCCACCCGCACCAAGTCTACGGTGCGCGTCGCCAGCCCGGTCCGGCCTGTTCCTGCCACCCGCACCAAGTCTACGGTGCGCGTCGCCAGCCCGACCCGGCCTGTTCCTGCCACTCGCACCAAACCTACGGTGCGCGTCGCCAGCCCGGTCCGGCCCGTCTCTCTTCCACGCACCAAGCCAGGGGTGCGAGTCGTCAGCCTGGTAAGGCCCATTCCTCCTCCACGCACCAGGCCAGGGGTGCGTGCCGTCAGCCTGGTAAGGCCCGTTCCTCCTCCACGCACCAGGCCAGGGGTGCGAGTCGACAGACTGGACCAGGGGCGCATTGGGGGGTGTATTGTAGGGTGGTGGTCAAGGCCGGAGCCAGAACCGCCACCGAGGAGGTATGCCCGCCCCGCCCTCCCCCGGTTTGGGGTTTTTGAGGCGTGTCGCAGTCCGCGCCTTTAGGGGGGGGTACTGTCACACCCTGGCTCTGGGACTCATTATGTTGAGCCAGGGTGTGTGCATTCTATGTGTTCATGTTCTATGTTGGGTGTCTAGGTTGTCGATGTCTATGTTTGTATTGAGTGACTCCCAATCGGAGGTAACGAGTGTCAGCTGTCGGCTCGTTATCTCTGATTGGGAGCCATATTTAAACTGTCTGTGTTCACCTTGTGTTTGTGGGTTTTTGTTCCGTGTTCAGTCATTGTCGCTGTGGACTTCACTATCGTCATTTGATTTGTTGTTTTCGTGGTTGCTTTAAGTTAATAAAGTCAACATGTTCGCTCAACACGCTGCGCCTTGGTCTCCCTCATTGGACGGTCGTGACACAGAGGGAGGATATCCAACAATTGGAATATTTGATCACTCCCAACCTGCACTTAGAATGACTGCTAAAGGTAAAATACTTAATTAACAAGACTACCTAAACCATCTTAACTGGAATAACCATCTCAATCTTTATAAAAACCTGTTTTTGCTTTGTCATTATGGGGTATGATGTGTAGATTGATGAGGGGGAGGGGGATAGAGAACAAAGAGGGGTGTTAAAATGGTCCCAGTGTGTTTCTGGGGTAGAGAGAGGTAAAACACAGCCCAGTGAGTGTGTTAATGGAGGAAAGAGGCTTATAGTGTGACACAGCTAATGGGATTAGCGTTGTTCCATATCAGGGGCGATATCCCTCACTGCACTGCACACACATACAAACACACACACAGACCCCGCCCTCTACCCACCCTGTTGAGATGTCGGCACACTGACCTAGATGTGTGCCAGCCTGATGAGCCTTAGCACGCTCGCTCCCATTCAGGTGTGTTGCCATCGCAGGTCTATGTTGTAAATACTATGCAAATGTTTATCCCCCCACAACACATTACAGCAATATTTCAGCTTCACGCCTGCTGACACATTTTCAGTTAAGCTTATGGGTAGGCAGTGGTGAAAAAGGTACCCAATTGTCATACTTGAGTAAAAGTATAGATACCTTCATAGAAAGTTACTCAAGTAAAAGTGAAAGTCAGCCAGTAAAATACTACTTGAGTAAAAGTCTAAAAGTATTTGGTTTAAAGTATCAAAAGTAAATGTAATTGCTAAAATATACTTAAGTATCAAAAGTAATAGTAAAAAAATCATTTAAAATTCCTTATATTAAGCAAAGCATACGGCACCATTTCCATGTTTTTAAAATGTATGGATAGCCAGGGGCCCACTCCAACACTCAGACATTATTTACAAAAGATGCATTTGTGTTTATTGAGTCCGCCAGGCCAGAGGCAGTAGGGATGACCACGTGTTCTCTTGATAAGTGCTTGAATTTGACACATTTCCTGTCCTGCTAAGCATTCAAAACGTAACGAGTAATTTTGGTTGTCGAGGAAAATGTATGGAGTAAAAAGTACAATATTTTCCTGTCAAAAATATAAATAGTAAAGTAAAGTACAGATACCCCAAAAAACTATACTATACTTTAAAGTACCGTATTTTCCGCACTATAAGGCGCACCGGATTATAAGGCGCACCTTCAATGAATGGCCTAATTTAGAACTGTTTTCATATATAGGGCGCACCGGATTATAAGGTGCATAGAATAGAAGATACTGAAGTCAAACGTTTGACTGGGGTTGCGTTATGCATCCACTAGATGGAGCTGTGCTAAAGGGAATGTCAACAAAACAGTCAGATAAAGTCAAACTTTATTAAGCGTTCTGACAACTCCGTTCACTCCCATGGTAAGGTTGTTCAAACGTTAATGTGCATATTAACAATATCTCCCAGCCTTGCTCACTCTTCTCCCAAACGTGGAGGGGAACTTTTCCCTGATTCAGTAAACACGTAGTAAAAGAAACAGTCTGATACCACTAAATCAAACGTTAGTGCATAACTCAACATTGTTCAGTTACGTATAACACGTAAAGCTTTCCCCGTCCACGAATCCCTCAAATTCTTCTTCTTCAGTGTCCGAATTGAACGGAAACTCCTGTTTAGTCTTCTTTACTTGGCGCAGGTCATCTTCTTGCTTCCTCCACTTCCGTACCATTGATTCATTAATGTTGAATTCTCTCGCTGCTGCTCTATTCCCATATTCTACTGCGTGACCGACAACCTTGAGCTTGAACTCTATGTCGTAAGCGTGTCTCTTGAAAGGTGCCATTTTGGGGTCTTTATACACACACAAGTGGTGTGGGACTGTGAGTAAGCACAGTACCTGTGTTTACTGACTACGGTAGCCGTAATGCTGCAAGCGGTGCGGCTTTGTAGTTTACCAGTCGTACTGAAACATTTCATTATTATTAAATTGTTTTTATTGGTTTTTCATACTGAAACATTTTGACAGAGCGCCTTGAGCGCCGTGTACAACCAGTATGGATCAACCAATTAACCAATTGATCCATATATAAGGCGCTCCGGATTATAAGGCGCACTGTCGTTTTTTGAGAAAATTAAAGGCTTTTAAGTGCGCCTTATAGTGCGGAAAATACAGTATTTAAACTTAAGTGCTTTACACCACTGTGGGTAGGTACTAGGTATGAAAGCTTATTGTCAATGAGAGTCGGAGAGGTTTAGCTAAATGGCCAGGCTGTTTTGCGTACTCTGGAATGTGGCAGTGTAAAGGCACAGATGCCACAGAGGCAGCCAGATTCCCAATAATATCCTTTAACAGAAAAGTGACACATTTACTGCCTCCTTGTAAAGCTGAAGAGCACAAACACAGTGAGACGTGCAGTAAGTGAGTGTGCACAGGTGCTCAAAGAAACTTCAAGAGCCAAGGTAGACAAGACACAAACGCATGCTTGCACGCACAGACATGTAGACAGAATACACACACACGCATACGCATGTACACACACGCACCCATGCATGCATGCATGCGCGCGCGCACACACACACACACACACACACACACACACACACACACACACACACACACACACACACACACACCTGTTCATTGATGGAGTGCCCTTTCAGAAGGCCTCCTCTTTAATCAGTCTATAGTGAAAGGGGGAGCCGCTGGTGCAAGGGGACCAGAGACATCCCTGGAATGTGGCCGGATGAAGAGCTCAGTCGTAAATTAGTAATGATCCTGTTCTCACCAGATTCCTACAGTCACCAATGATTACAGCGTTAACACACAGCCACCAATGAATACAGCGTTAACACACAGCCACCAATGAATACAGCGTTAACACACAGCCACCAATGAATACAGAATATAGGCACAGCCCTTAGTCCTAGCACACAGCCACCAATGACTACATGTTAATTTATTCATGTCTGCAAATAGTGTCAAAAAAGTAAATAAATACACCCAGTATTGTAAATTAGGCATATCTAAAAAATATTTTTTAATACGAAAATACCTGATATACTAAGAAAATGTGAAAGCATTACAGGAATAAATGCCTGAACTCCATGTATTATTGTCTCTGCCAGTACAATATTTTATGTGCTATAATTTAGTTAATATCTTCATCCATTGTACAACTGTTAGATTGATCAGAATTGTATTTTGTAATCTTTTAACAATTTTGACAATCGTTGCTAACTACAGGCACATCCCCTAGCCCTAGAACCCAGCCACCAATGACTACACTACCACGAGCGCACAACCAGCAATGGCTACAGGCCTTACTCCTACCACTGACGCACTAACACACAGTCACCAATGACTAGAGGCCCAGCTAGCACACAGCGACAAATGGCTACAAGCCTTGTTCTTAACGCTAAAGGCCTGCTACACCATAGACTCTTAACTTTTGCAGAGCATGAGACTCTCCCCTTAATTTCAATTAACCTTGGGCGTTAGCAGCACGGCTCAGTGTAGCTCCCCTGTAACACACAGTCATGTTCTAGAACATCTAAGATACCTGGGGTGTTTCTCAATATGCATACTACCATGCTCCACACTCTCATTTTCGGAATTTGTTCTCCGAGGATGTTCTTGTGAGGACGAGAGTGTGGAGAACGCATAAAATGTTAATTGAGAAACACTCGCACTCCATGCTTATCCCCGCCTACAAAGAAAGACTCAAGAGGGATGTTCCAGTGGTCAGGTCTGTACAGTGTTGGTCCGACCAATCAGAATCCACGATCCAAAACTGTTTTATCACGTGGACTGGGGATAACATCAGGGAATACGTCGATTCAGTCACCGGTTTCATCAAAAAATGCATAGATGATGTGATACCGATAGTGACTTTCAAAACTTACCCGAATCAAAAACTATGGATTGATGGCAGCGTTGTAGGGAAACTGAAGGAGAGAGATGCTGCTTATAAACACAACAAGGTGACTGGGGACAATAGTTTGGTTAAACAGCACCAATACGACCTATGCAGATCCATCAAGATGATGAGACACAAGTATAGGGACTTAGTGGAGGAGCAATTCAGCGGGTCGGACACGAGGCGTATGGGACAAGGTGGAGGAGCAATTCAGTGGGTTGGACACGAGGCGTATGTGGCAGGGGCTCCTAACAATCATGGATTACAAAAAGAAACGCGGCCCTACCGGACGAGCTAAACACATTTCTCTCACACTTCGAGCACAACGATGACTCTGAGCTGCCGAGTAGAGCCCCAGAAGACAACGAAGGCTTCATACTTACGGTTTCCACGGAGGATGTATGTAAGTCATTCAAACGTGTTAACCCTGAGAAGGCTTCCAGCCCAGACGGCATCCCTAGCCACGCCCTCAAAGTATGTGCAGACCAGCTGGCTGTTGTGTTTTTGGACATTTTCATCTCTCTCTAGCTCAGGCTGCTACCTCCACCTGCTTCAAGATGTCAACTATCATCCCCATGCCCAAGAAAGGAAAAGTAACTGAACTGAATGAAACCATCCCATAGCACTCACCTCCGTCATCGTGAAACGCTTCGAGAGGCTAGTCAAAGACCACATCACCTCCTCCCTCCCTGACACACACAACCCTCTCCAATTCGCCTACCGTCCTGACAGATCCACAGACAGCGCAATCGCCATTGCACTGCACACTGCTCTCACCCACCTGGACAAAAGGAATGCATATGTGAGGATGCTGTTCATCGACTACAGCTCGGCCTTCAATACCATAGTGCCCCCTAAGCTCACCACAAAGCTCACGGCCCTGGGAATGAACTCCTCTCTATTGGGTCCTGGACTTCCTGACGGGCCATCCCCAGGTGGTGAAGGTAGGTACCCACGACTGCGTGGCCCCGTACAGTTCCAACTCCATCATCAAGTTCACTGATGACACGAAAGTAGTAGGCCTGATTACCACGAACGACGAGACGGCCTATAGGGAGGAGGTAAGCACTCTGATGCCGTGGTGCCTCTCCCTCAAATTCAGCAAAAATTCAAGTTCAGGGTGGCAACTTAAATACCTTCAATTGTCCTTAATGCTGATGCTGGGTTGAAAGTTAATGAAAAGTTTGTTTTCTGTAGAGAATCTGTAGGTGGCAGATTCATTGGGAACCTGAATCCAGGCAAGAGACATGGTCAAGGTCACACACCTTTTTATGAACTACACAGAAGACACTAGCAACTCATTAATGACAGCTATGGTAGTTAAATATTGAGAGCTTATCCAGTCCACAGAGCAAAAATTACACCAGGACCAGAGCTGTGTGCCACACACTCACACACACAGACTTTGGCCTCTCTCCTCGATTTCCACAAGAAGTAACTGTCTGGCCTCTCGACACCTCAACACATTCTTACAACTGCGACAAAACACACTCTAGCTGACACACCTGTCATTATGTATGATTTTTCTGGTAAATACAGGTAAATGCTTCTTTGAAGTTATGTAAGATTTGGTTAAATGTTGGAGTTGGAACCACTACTTGTTCTGGTGGTGGGTGGACTGGTCAAGGCCTGGTAAGAGGCTATAGGAGCTACTAACTTGTTGTATCTGAGTTGGTTAAATGTTGGAGTTGGAACCACTACTTGTACTAGTGGTGAGTGTACTGGCCTGGTCAAGGCCCTGCTTGCGGAGGCCTGGTGAGAGGCTGTAGGATCGACTATCTAAGTTGTATTTGGACAGCTGGGGCGCGGCTGTAATTCGCTTTCATAGCCTCCATGGCCGGGCTCACACAATGGCTGTTGTGACATGGACTCAATGGAAATCAGGGGTCTTAGTGATTTTCACAGGCCTGCGAGCTGGGAGAAAGACAGGGGCACACAGCGTGTTCAGCACTGAGCTTCTGTCACATCCACTCTGAACACGCCAGTCAACACCGGCTCTATTCCCTAGTGCTGAACACACTCCCACAAAGACAAAGACACACACAAGTAGACACCCACGCATACAGTACATGTTCCCCGTCATACACTTTTCGAATCCAGACACATACAGACACAAACACTTCCTCACAATTTAGTTTAACTCACTAGCATAAACATTACAGTTCTATTCAAGGAAAACACACATTTTTACACTCACACTGTGTGACTGTATCCACTGGGGTATTGGTTGACACTGTGGCTAGAGTGTGTGTGTGGGAATAACCTGCTACAGTATAAAGTAAGTCAGCGCTGTGCCTCACTGGTATAGACCTAGACCCATAGAAATAGAACAACTTCCTGCTTTACTCTTATGGGTAGCTACACCCACTATGGCCGCCGGTCCACCCATCACAGAACATTTACTTGAATGGGAATGTCTGTTCTAGTAATTATATTTCTCTGCCTGTAGACCATGGCGACTGGAGACTAGACTCTAGAATCAAATATTAATCAATATTTTAATCAATGTGTGTGTGAGTGTGCGTGCGCTTGCTGCCCCCTACTACCCCCTGTGATTTGAATGGGACACACCTAAACTCCAAAGTCTTCTGACTATGTAAAATCATTACATTGACCTATTGAATGTCTTTGAATGCATCATTTAATCTTTATAGAGATTACTGCCACCACCAATCAGTCACAGAAATAACCTATACTGTATGTTGTCGCAGTTGGTTTTTACCGTGTTTGGTTGTCTGCAAAGAGATAATCTCGGTTAACCCAGAACTAAAATCTTGAGCAATTTGGTCAGATGCTTATGTTAAGTTGTCTGTCCACGAGATATTAGCAAGGAGAAGAAAGTAAATAGTCCTAGACTACCTGTTAGTACTCTGTTATATACTGAACAAAAATATAAACGCAACATGCAACAATTTCAAAGATTTTACTGAGTTACAGTTCATATAAGGAAATCAGTAAATTGAAATAAATTCATTAGGCCCAAATCTATGGATTTCACATGACAGGGAATAAAGATATGCATCTGTTGGTCACAGATACCTTTAAAAAAGGTAGGCGCGGCCTCCCGAGTGGGGCAGCGTTCTAAGGCGCTGCATCGCAGTGCTAGAGGCATCACTACAGACCCGTGTTCGATCCCAGGCTGAGTCGCAGCCGGCCACGATCGGGAGACCCATGAGGCGGCGCACAATTGGCCCAGCGCTGTCCGGGTAAGGGGAGGGTTTGGCCGGCCGGGATGTCCTTGTCCCATCGCGCTGTAGCGACTCCTTGTGGTGGGCCGGGCGCATGCACGCTGACTTCGTCGCCAGTTGTATGGTGTTTCCCACAACATATTGGTGCGGCTGGCTTCCGGGTTAAGTGAGCAGTGTATCACGAAGCAGTGCGGCTTGGCAGGGCCGTGTTTTGGAGGACGCATGGCTCTCGACCTTCACCTCTCCCGAGTCCATACGGGAGTTGCAGCGATGGGACAAGACTGTAACTACCAACTGGATATCACGAAATTGAGGAGAAAAAAAGGGGTAAAAAGTACCAAAAAATTCTAATAAAAAATACTGTGCCTTTAAAAAAAGGTAGGGGTGTGGGTCAGAAAACCAGTAAGTATCTGGTGTGACCACCATTTGCTCATGCAGAGCGAAACATCTCCTTTGCATGGAGTTGATCAGGCTGTTGATTGTGGCCTGTGGAATGTTGTCCCACTCCTCTTCAATGGCTGTGCAATGTTGCTGGTATTGGCGGGAACTGGAACACGCTGTCATACACATGGTGTGACATGCTCAATGGGTGACATGTCTGGTGAGTATGTAGACCATGGAAGAACTGGGACATTTTCAGCTTCCAGGAATTGTGTACAGATCCTTGTTTGTTGTCCATAGCTTATGACTGCCCATACCATAACCTGACCGCCATCATAGGGCACTCTGTTCACAATGTTGAAATCAGCAAACCGCTCGCCCACACGACCCCATACACGTGGTCGGCGGTTGTGAGGCCGGTTGGACGTACTGCCAAAATCTCTAAAACGACGTTGGAGGCGGTTTATGGTAGAGAAATTAACATTACATTTTCTGGCAACAGCTCTGGTGGACATTCCTGCAGTCAGCATGCCAATTGCACTCTCCCTCAAAACTTGAGACATCTGTGGCATTGTGTTGTGTGACAAAACTGCACATTTTAGAGTGGCCTTTTGTTGTCTCCAGCACAAGGTGCACCTGTGTAATGATCATGCTTTTTAGTCAGCTTCTTGATATGCCACACCTATCAGGTGGATGGATTATCTTGGCAAAGGAGAAATGCTTTCTTCAAGTGCAGTTGCAAAAACCATCAAGCGCTATGATGAAACTGGCTCTCATGTGGACCGCCACAGGAATGGAAGACCCAGAGTTACCTCTACTGCAGAGGATAAGTTCATTAGATTTACCAGCCTCAGGAATTGCAGCCCAAATAAATGCTTCACAGAGTTCAATTAACAGACACATCTCAACATCAACTGTTCAGAGGAGACTGTGTGAATCAGGCCTTCATGGTCGAATTGCTGCAAAGAAACCACTACAAAAGGACACCAATAAGAAGAAGAGACTTGCTTGGGCCAAGAAACATGAGCAATGGACATTAGACTGGTGGAAATTTGTTTTTGGTTCCAACCGCTGTGTATTTGTGAGACGCGTTGTGGGTGAACGGATGATCTCCGCATGTGTATTTCCCACCATAAAACATGGAGGAGGAGGTGTTTTGGTGTAAGTGTGCTTTGCTGGTGACACTGTCTGTGATTTATTTAGAGTTCAAGGCACGCTTAACCAGCATGGCTACCACAGAATTCTGCAGCAATACGCCATCCCATCTGGTTTGGGCTTAGTGGGACTATAATTTGTTGTGGAACATTCAGTTCAGAAATAAATGTATGTTGAAGAAAAGGCATGTCTCTCTGACATGCCAGCTTTATTTATGATATATGTGACCGACTGGCTCCGTTCGGTCTAACGTAGCAACATTTTATATTGTGTTTTATACATTGGATAAAAGTAGAGAATCAGAGCTAGAAAATGGAATAACATACACTACAGTTGAGGAACAATGGAAAAGTAATTCTGCTTTGAAAGTTGATCAACTTGTAACCCCACTTTTGAGAAAATGGCTCTTGAATGTTTTGGTACACCCATTCACCCATTCAGCTTCGTTCACACCCTCTTAAGCCTTAGCCCCACCCATCTCTTTAAGGATTCACATGTGAGGCCGTGTGCTATGCAGAGTGAGTACGGTAGTGTAATAAACAACCAAAGATTTCAAGACTAAATGTTGGATTATACTACATCTATCGACATGTCTGTAGACAGTTGTCGCAGTGACATCATGAACATTCTATTGTCGTCCGACATCAAACTTGTCGTTGTCATTATGAAAAAGTATAAACACAAAAACTACCGGCTGCATAATCAGCCTTGTGGTCTAAAATAACATAACTGGTGTATTTTAACATCTGTTTAAAAATGAATTTAGTATATGTCAAACTAGCAAACAAGGCAACTAAAAGCAACTTTCTAAACAATGTTTTGGTTAGTTTCTAGCTTGTTAGCTGGCTAGCTAAGGTTAAGTTAGCTGGCTAACCAGTTCAAATAATGACCATATGATATAGCTGACAATTTCTTAACTTTAGCTAATTTGTATTCATTATTACAGGAAAATAAACTCCCAACAAGATCATTATCTACAAGTTAATGGTGAGCTAAGTACAGAAAATAGCTTAAGGTTGTGAGCGTGATGAAATAAAAGCAGGCCATTCTACCGGAGAATTTTTTAACTTGGACACTGTCTCTTTGGCCTAAGGTTATATCTTAATTTGACTTTGGTGCAGGTCATGTTGTTCTTCACATTACCGTCTCTGGTAAACACACAGTATATCAAATAAAATCAAAGTGTATTTGTTACATGCACAGGATACAGAAGGTGTAAATGGTACAGTGAAATGGTTACTTGCATAGTGGAGTGTTTTGTTTAGACATGTAGCTAGATTGCTAGCTAGCTAAGCAATGAACCACAATCCCAACTCAAAACGTTACTACCTTGCATGAATCTGCTGGTAGCTAAAGGTAACCAACTAGCCAGGCTCAATGTTAGCTAGCTAGCTAACATTAGGCAATAACTAGCAATGCAAATGTATCTGAGATACGAATAATATTACTACACAGATTATACACGTAATGTTAGCTAACAAGCCAGCCAGCTAATGTTAGCTAGCTAGTTAACAGTACGCTTTAACCTGCAATGAAAACTACTTTCTGACAAAATTAGAAATGTATAATATCTGAAAATGTAGCTAGCTAGACTCTCTTACCCGTATACAGACTCTCTTACCCTCTTCAAACAGTATCCTAAATAATCCTCCTCCTCACCTCGATCCCCCCACCCCCCACCCCCTTCTAGCTCTTACTCTACTGACAGCTCCGTTATTGAGGGAAAATGTACTTTCTATGCCTGTGATATGTGGTAGTCCCACCTAGCTATCTTAAGGTTAATGCACAAACTGTAAGTAGCTCTGGATAAGAGCGTCTGCTAAATGACTAAAATGTAAATCTAATGTATTTATAAAGCTATTTTTACATCAGCAGATGTCACAAAGTGCTTATACAGAAACCCAGCCTAAAACCCCAAACAGCAATGAAGATGTAGAAGCACGGTGGCTAGGAAAACCTCCCTCCGCAGGAACCTAGGTAGAAACCTAGAGAGAAATGAGGCTCTGACGGGTGGCCAGTCCTCTTCTGGCTGTGCGGGAGGAGATTATAAGAGTGCATGGCCATTAATCCGAACTCATCTCTCGGCATGTCCAGTCCATCCATTATCTCAGCCAATGATGGCTAGCGGGAAGGTTCCTGTCTTTTTCCGTGGCTAAACCAACTAGGCTCGTAATTTAACAATTGTATTTGTTTATAAAGATGGCATACCAGTTTGTTAATGCACATGAAAGTTCATATGTTCAAGAAGGCATTTCTGACATAAAAAGCATTTTGATAAAAAAATTATGTTTAAGTTCAAATGCATCTCCTGCAAAGTAGTGACGCGCAACATACGGCGAGTTTCCTGAAACGAGTCACATACAGTGCATTCAGAAAGTATTCAGACCCCTTGACTTTTTCCACATTTTGTTACGTTACAGCCTTATTCTAAAATGGATTGAATTGTTTTTTTCATCATCAATCTACACACAATACCCCATAATGACAAAGAGAAAACAGGTTTTTAGAAATGTTTGCTAATGTATTAAAAAATAGAAAACAGAAATATACATTACCAGTCAAAAGTTTGGACACACCTACTCATTCCAGGGTTTTTCTTTCTTTTCACTATTTTCTACATTGTAGAATAATAGTGAAGACATCAAAACTATGAAATAACACATATGGAATCACGTAGTAACCAAAAAAGTGTTAAACAAATCAAAATATATTTTCTATTTGAGATTCTTCAAATAGCCACTGCTATTGAATGCTTTGCACACTCTTCACATTCTCTCAACCAGCTTCATGAGGTAGTCACATGGAATGCATTTCAATTAACAGGTGTGTCTTGTTAAAAGTTAATTTGTGGAATTTCTTTCCTTCTTAATGCGTTTGAGCCAATCAGTTGTGTTGTGACAAGGTAGGGGTGGTATACAGACCAAGTCCATATTATGGTAAGAACAGCTCAAATAAGCAAAGAGAAACGGCAGTCCATCATTACTTTAAGACATGAAGGTCAGTCAATACGGAATACGTCAAGAACTTTGAAAGTTTCTTCAAGTGCAGTCGCAAAAATCATCAAGCTCTATGATGAAACTGGCTCACATGAGGACCGTCACAGGAATGGAATTTTCAGCAGGACAGTGATCAAACACACTTCCAGGCTGTGTTAGGGCTATTTGACCAAGAAGGAGAGTGATGGAGTGCGGCATCAGATGACCTGGCCTCCACAATCCCCCGACCTCCACCCAATTGAGATGGTTTGGAATGAGTCGGACCGCAGAGTGAAGGAAAAGCAGCCAACAAGTGCTCAGTCTATGTGGGAACTCCTTCAAGACTTTTGGAAAAGCATTCCAGGTGAAGCTGGTTGAGAGAATGCCAACAGTGTGCAAAGCTGTCATCAAGGCAAAGGGTGGCTATTTGAAGAATGTCAAATATAAAATACATTTTCATTTCTTTAACACTTTTTTTGGTTACTACATGATTCCATATGTGTTATTTCATAGTTTTAATGTCTTCACTATTATTCTACAATGTAAAAAATAGTAGTAATAAAGAAAATCTGTGGAGTTGTTATGTTCAGTACGTGTGTTCCACGACACGCTAGCAGAGTGGAACTAACGTTCCATGGAGTTGCATTATTTTCCAGAGAACGCATAGAACCCCGAGTTGATTATTCCTTTCATACCATGGCTGTAACTTAACAAATTTATGCTACAAATGTGTTCATTTGCAGGTAGAAATGTGTTCAACATCCACTGAAGTAGCTAGCAAGTTTACTAGATGGCAACAGTAGTTGCCTTGGTATCCAAACAAACAGACTTGCTAGTTTAGCTAACCAAACCATCAGTCCTAGCTTGCTATTATGAAAATCGAATTCAACAATGCCAATAATGTTTTCAATTTGACTTTTGCTTTCAAAAGCAGCTCCAACATAGAACATGTAAGAACTATAGCCATTGAATTATACTGTTCAAATATACCGTGTCTTATAGGGAATTATACAACTGGTGGGTCTAATCCTAAACCTGATTGGTTAAAACTGCATTCCAGCCAGTGTCTATTACACAAGTTACCACCGGCTAAATCTATGACGTCTATTTACTCTGTTCCATCTGACTGCGCAATCCACTGTCTCATCAGCCCAGCCAGGCCATTTATAAACTTGATCTCCACTATAAAAAGCATCTAGACATTTAGACTAACATTTCGTTTTCAACAGTGGAGACTTGTATAAACCTTGCTGTCTGTCTCTCCGACATTTGCAACATTGTTTCTATATTCAAATTCGATATTCAGCTGTCCCATGGTAATGAACTTGTCGGGATGAGACAGACAGGTAGGCAGCTTTTCTCAGCCAGTCGAAATCATGAATCAGCATCATTTTTATAGATATATACAAAGAACTATCAATAGAAAACAGATCAAATGAAACGAAGTGCAGCTAGTTTGCAGTCTTTCCAGCTTCAGTTTGATGTGATTGTGTTAGCTGTGTTGTTGGCTAGCTTTCAAATAACATTGTCCTGATGAGAGAGCACATTTTCAATGCCAGGTGAAATTGTGTATCATTAGCTCATTGTTATGGATGTATCCAAATAAATGTCACTAGAAAACAGCCTAAACAAATGCAAATGCAGCTACTTTGTTTTTATACTGGCTTCACTGTTTGACGTGACTGTAAGTTAGCCGTAGTTGGCTAGCTAGAAAGCAAGGGATAAGAACGTTGCCACCCAGTATGGCAACATGGAACATTTAGAATGAACGACTGGGTTGCGTCCATAGACACAGAACAAAAATATTGAACGACTGGGTCGCATCTCTGGCAACCGAACCGATACGATAGAACAAACAACCAGCAACCCTAGATTTGTGCCGGGACTATATCTTGTGGAAAGATGAAATAGTATGAAAAAATTCAACAAAATAATGTTTTTAATGAAATTATGTCAATCATTATTTGAATATTTTGGTAACCCGTTGTATAAAAGTGACAATGCCCTCGAAGCCGGTGTTAGGAAGATATAATGCCATGGTTTGACACGCTAGCCGTGGCCTCTTGCTCGCTAGTGCTTTAGCAGCCCCCGAACTACCTCCGAACTATCCTATTGCTGTTCACCGGACCTTATGATAAGTCAGCTATACAGCTGATGTCTGCTGGACTGTTCCTTTTTACGTTACCGCATCCTGTTTATGTTTAGCCTCAGCCCAAACTGTGTCGTCATTACCAGCTGTTGTCTTAGCTCTCTCAAATTACACCTGTGATTGCTTTATGCCTCTCTCCCATCTCAATATGGTTAGCTTATTGTTGTTTTGGTTATTTCTAATTGTACTATTTCCATGTAGATCCCCCAGCCCAGCTAAACCTGCCTTAGTTAGCTCCTTTGTCCCACCCCCCATACACGCGGAGACCGACTCAATTGGTGCCTCCAGTGATGCTATCTCTTTCATTGTTACCCAACGCTTAGGTTTACCTCCACTTTACTCATATCCTTCCATATCGTTGTCTGTACATAATGCCCTGAATCTTTTCTACAACGCCCGGAAATCTGCCCCCTTTATTCTATGTACCCAACGCACTAGAAGACCAGTTCTTAAAGCCTTTAGCCGTATCCTTATTATAGTCCTCCTCTGTTCCTCCGGTGATGTAGAGGCTAACCCAGGCACTGCAGCCCTTAGTATCACTCCTACTCCCCAGGCGCTATCATTTGCTGACTTCTGTAATCGCAAAAGCCTTGGTTTCCTGCATGTAAATATCAGAAGTCTACTTCCTAAGTTTGAGTTATTCACTGCGTTAGCACACTCCGCCAACCCTGATGTTCTAGCAGTGTCTGAATCCTGGCTTAGGAAGGCCAAAAATTCTGAAATTTCCATCCCCAACTATAACATTTTCCGTCTAGATAGAACTGCCAAAGGGGGTGGAGTTGCAATCTACTGTAGAGATAGCCTGCAGAGCTCTATCATACTATCCAGGTCTGTGCCCAAACAATTTGAGCTTCTACTTCTAAAAATCCACCTTTCCAGAAATAAGTCTCTCACTGTTGCTGCTTGCTACAGAACCCCCTCAGCCCCCAGCTGTGCCCTGGACACCATATGTGAATTGATTGCCCCCCATTTATCCTCAGAGTTCGTACTGCTTGGTGACATAAATTGGGATATGCTTAATACCCCGGCCATCCTACAATCCAAACTAGATGCCCTCAATCTCACGCAAATTATCAACGAACCTACCAGGTACAACCCTAAATCCGTAAACATGGGTACCCTCATAGATATCATCCTGACTAACTTACCCTCTAAATACACCTCCGCTGTCTTCAACCAGGATCTCAGCGATCACTGCCTTATTGCCTGCGTCCGTAACGGGTCCGCGGTCAAACGACCACCCCTCATCACTGTCAAACGCTCCCTAAAACACTTTAGCGAGCAGGCCTTCCAAATTGACCTGGCCCAGGTATCCTGGATGGATATAGATCTCATTCCGTCAGTAGAGGATGCCTGGTTGTTCTTTAAAAGTAATTTCCTCTCAATCTTAAATAAACATGCCCCATTCAAAAAATACAGAACTAAGAACAGATATAGCCCCTGGTTCTCCTCAGACTTGACTGCCCTTGACCAGCACAAAAACATCCTGTGGCGTACTGCATTAGCATCAAATAGCCCCCGCGATATGCAACTTTTCAGGGAAGTTAGGAACCAATGTACACAAGCAGTCAGGAAAGCAAAGGCTAACTTTTTCAAACAGAAATTTGCAAAACTCCAAAAAGTTTTGGGACACTGTAAAGTCCATGGAGAATAAGATCACTTCCTCCCAGCTGCCCACTGCACTGAGGCTAGGAAACACTATCACCACCGATAAATCTACAATAATCGAGAATTTCAACAAGCATTTTGCTACGGCCGGCCATGCTTTCCACCTGGCTACCATTACCCCGGCCACCAACTCTGCACCCTCCGCTGCAACTTGCCCATGCACCCCCTGCTTCTCCTTCACACAAATTCAGACAGCTGATGTTCTGAAAGAGCTGCAAAATCTGGACCCCTACAAATCAGCTGGGCTAGACAATCTGGACCCTTTCTTTCTAAAACTAGCCGCCAAAATTGTCGCAACCCCTATTACTAGTCTGTTCAACCTCTCTTTCGTAACGTCTGAGATCCCCAGAGATTGGAAAGCTGCCGCGGTCATCCCCCTCTTCAAAGGGGGTGACACTCTAGATCCAAACTGTTACAGACCTATATCCATCCTGCCCTGCCTTTCGAAAGTATTTGAAAGCCAAGTTAACAAACAGAACACCGACCATTTCGAATCCCACCGTACCTTCTCCGCTATGCAATCCGGTTTCCGAGCTGGTCATGGGTGCACTTCAGCCACGCTCAAGGTCCTAAACGATATTATAACCGCGATCGATAATAGACAGTACTGTGCAGCCGTCTTCATCGACCTGGCCAAGGCTTTCGACTCTGTCAACCACCGCATTCTTATTGGCAGACTAAATAGCCTTGGTTTCTCAAATGACTGCCTCGCCTGGTTCACCAACTACTTCTCAGATAGAGTTCAGTGTGTCAAATCGGAGGGCCTGTTGTCTGGACCTATGGCAGTCTCTATGGGGGTGCCACAGGGTTCAATTCTTGGGCCGACTCTTTTCTCCGTGTATATCAATGATGTCGCTCTTGCTGCTGGTGACTCTCAGATCCACCTCTACGCAGACGACACCATTTTGTATACATCTGGCCCTTCATTGGACACTGTGTTAACAAACCTCCAAACGAGCTTCAATGCCACACAACACGCCTCCAACTGCTCTTAAACACTAGTAAAACTAAATGCATGCTCTTCAATCGAACGCTGCTGGCACCCGCCCACCCGACTAGAATCACCACTCTCGACGGGTCTGACCTAGAGTATGTGGACAACTACAAATACAGTGGGGAGAACAAGTATTTGATACACTGCCGATTTTGCAGGTTTTCCTACTTACAAAGCATGTAGAGGTCTGTAATTTTTATCATAGGTACACTTCAACTGTGAGAGACGGAATCCAGAAAATCACATTGTATGATTTTTAAGTAATTAATTTGCATTTTATTGCATGACATAAGTATTTGATCACCTACCAACCAGTAAGAATTCCGGCTCTCACAGACCTGTTAGTTTTTCTTTAAGAAGCCCTCCTGTTCTCCACTCATTACCTGTATTAACTGCACCTGTTTGAACTCGTTACCTGTATAAAAGACACCTGTCCACACACTCAATCAAACAGACTCCAACCTCTCCACAATGGCCAAGACCAGAGAGCTGTGTAAGGACATCAGGGATAAAATTGTAGACCTGCACAAGGCTGGGATGGGCTACAGGACAATAGGCAAGCAGCTTGGTGAGAAGGCAACAACTGTTGGCGCAATTATTAGAAAATGGAAGAAGTTCAAGATGACGGTCAATCACCCTCGGTCTGGGGCTCCATGCAAGATCTCACCTCGTGGGGCATCAATGATCATGAGGAAGGTGAGGGATCAGCCCAGAACTACACGGCAGGACCTGGTCAATGACCTGAAGAGAGCTGGGACCACAGTCTCAAAGAAAACCATTAGTAACACACTACGCCGTCATGGATTAAAATCCTGCAGCGCACGCAAGGTCCCCCTGCTCAAGCCAGCGCATGTCCAGGCCCATCTGAAGTTTGCCAATGACCATCTGGATGATCCATAGGAGGAATGGGAGAAGGTCATGTGGTCTCATGAGACAAAAATATAGCTTTTTGGTCTTAACTCCACTCGCCGTGTTTGGGGGAAGAAGAAGGATGAGTACAACCCCAAGAACACCATCCCAACCGTGAAGCATGGAGGTGGAAACATCATTCTTTGGGGATGCTTTTCTGCAAAGGGGACAGGACAACTGCACCGTATTGAGGGGAGGATGGATGGGGCCATGTATCGCGAGATCTTGGCCAACAACCTCCTTCCCTTAGTAAGAGCATTGAAGATGGGTCGAGGCTGGGTCTTCCAGCATGACAACAACCCGAAACACACAGCCAGGGCAACTAAGGAGTGGCTCCGTAAGAAGCATCTCAAGGTCCTGGAGTGGCCTAGCCAGTCTCCAGACCTGAACCCAATAGAAAATCTTTGGAGGGAGCTGAAAGTCCGTATTGCCCAGCGACAGCCCCGAAACCTGAAGGATCTGGAGAAGGTCTGTATGGAGGAGTGGGCCAAAATCCCTGCTGCAGTGTGTGCAAACCTGGTCAAGACCTACAGGAAACATATGTTCTCTGTAATTGCAAACACAGGTTTCTGTACCAAATATTAAGTTCTGCTTTTCTGATGTATCAAATACTTATGTCATGCAATAAAATGCAAATGAATTACTTAAAAATCATACAATGTGATTTTCTGGATTTTTGTTTTAGATTCCGTCTCTCACAGTAGAAGTGTACCTATGATAAAAGTTACAGACCTCTACATGCTTTGTAAGTAGGAAAACCTGCAAAATCGGCAGTGTATCAAATACTTGTTCTCCCCACTGTACCTAGGTGTCTGGTTAGACTGTAAACTCTCCTTACAGACTCACATTAAGAATCTCCAATCCAAAGTTAAATCTAGAATCGGCTTCCTATTTCGCAACAAAGCCTCCTTCACTCATGCTGCCAAACATGCCCTCGTAAAACTGACTATCCTACCGATCCTTGACTTCGGCAATGTCATTTACAAAATAGCCTCCAACACTCTACTCAGCAAATTGGATGTAGTCTATCACAGTGCCATCCGTTTTGTCTCCAAAGCCCCATACACTACCCACCACTGTGACCTGTACGCTCTTGTTGGCTGCTCCTCACTACATGTTCGTCGTCAAACCCACTGGCTCCAGGCCATCTATAAATCACTGCTAGGCAAATCCCCGCCTTATCTTAGCTCATTGGTCACCATAGCAGCACCCACCCGTAGTCTGCGCTCCAGCAGGTATATCTCACTGGTCATTCCCAAAGCCAACACCTCCTTTGGCCGCCATTCCTTCCAGTTCTCTGCTGCCAATGACTGGAACGAATTGCAAAAATCTCTGAAGCTGGAGACTCTTATCTCCCTCACTAACTTTAAGCGTCAGTTGTCAGAGCACCTTACCGATCACTGCACCTGTACACAGCCCATCTGAAATTAGCCCACCCAACTACCTCATCCCTATATTGTTATTTATTTTGCTCTTTTGCACCCCAGTATCTCTATTTGCACATAATCTCTTGCACATCTAGCATTCCAGTGTTAATACTAATTGTAATTATTTTGCACTATAGCCTATTTATTGCCTTACCTCCATAACTTGCTACATTTGCACACACTGTATATATATTTTCTGTTGTATTTTTTGACTTTATGTTTTTTTACCCCATATGTAACTCTGTGTTGTTGTTTTTATCGCACTGCTATGCTTTATCTTGGCCAGGTCGCAGTTGTAAATGAGAACTTGTTCTCAACTGGCTTACCTGGTTAAATTAAAAATTAATTAATTTTAAAAAATGATGGTGTTGCTGTGTAATAGGGGAGAGTGGGGTAAGTTGAGCACATTTTTACATTCAGCATCACTCCGTCAAGGGAAATACGCTGAGAGTACCAAACATTACGAACATCTTCCGAATATAGTTGCACCCCCCTTTTGCCCTCAGAACAGCCTCAATTTGTCAGTGCATGGACTCTACAAGGTGTCAAAAGCGTTCCACAGGCCCATGTTGACTCCAATGCTTCCCACAGTTGTGTCAAGTTGGCTGGATGTATTTTGGGTGGTGGACCATTCTTGATACACACGGGAAACTGTTGAGAGTGAAAAACCTAGCAGCGTTGCAGTTCTTGACACAAACCGGTGCGCCTGACACCTACTACCCCGTTCAAAGGCACTTAAATGTTTTGTCTTGTTCATTCACCCTCTGAATGGCACACATACACAATCCATGTCTCAATTGTCTCAAGGCTTAAAAATCCTTCTTTAACCTATCTCCTCCCCTTCATCTACACTGATTGAAGTGGATTTAACAAGTGTCATCAATAAGGGATCATAGCTTTCACCTGGATTCACCTGGTCAGTCTATGTCATGGAAAGAGCAGGTGTTCCTTCATATATTTCAGGATGTTGTGTAACCCTGGAAATAATCAGACTTCATGTAAACATTACAGTTTTGAAAACATAGCTTGCCCAAAAAGTTAAACCACCTACACATTTCTGTACTGAATGAAATATTACCACTACCTTTTCAAAACCATGTCTATCTTTATTTCCCAATTGAACACAATCACAATCACGTTTTTCTCTTTTAATAACACCTATCAAACACTTTGTACTTTTTTAAAACACGTTTAACATAGGCCAGGCCCTGTTGTTATCTCATATCCCAGTGATAATGCCTTGCATTCTGCCTGGGAAGAAAACACTTACATTTGCTCAACTTGCCATTGGCTCAGCTATTGGCTCAACTTACCTCAAGGCAAACATTTGGACTGTATTAGCCACAGCTACAAGGAAGCACTTTCATGCTATTAAAGCTTATAGAGACCCCAACTGATGTATGGAACAATATTAAAATGATCTCCTTTGGTTTAGATACAAACACCATGAAACCTCTAACGCAATAAATCCATTTGACTTTGTGAAAATCTGTTTTTTGGACCCAACTTGCTTACCACTTTTTTCATGTGATTTCTTCCCTCACAGAGTCCATGAAACGATGACCTCTTCTTAAATATTCGGTCAAATGCTACATTTTTTTGTATACTTTCCTAGAAACAATGGTGTCTCAATTTACCCCTGTGGCTCAACTTACCCCACTCTCCCCTACATAGATCATTAATTAGTTTCATATTACATTAGATTTGGAATATAAATTTCACCCAAGGAATCTCTAGTTTACAATGTTTTCAACTGAAAGTGTATTGGAAAAGGGCCCTAATGCCTAACCTGTACTTTCCTTATCGGACGTTGTCACTGTTATGGGTTTCCTCTCATTTCTAAGAAGCTTCTCTTCTACTTTCCTGCCCTGCTCCTACCTCTTTTCTGCATTGCAGGGGGTCGCCATCTTGTGGTGTATACACAAAATCACAGGCCTACACTCACACAAAGACACCGCCTAACTCAAGCTACTCATCTCTTTACTGTAACACATATGTGGAAAAAGTATCCAATTGTCTTACTTGAGTAAAAGTAAAGACACCTTAATAAAAAGTGAAAGTCACCCAGTAAAGTACTACTTGAGTAAAAAGTGTGGTTTTAAATTGACTAAAGTATCCAAAAGTCATATTAAATGCTAAAATATACAGTGCATTCGGAAAGTATTCAGACCCCTTACCTTTTTCCACATTTTGTTACAGCCTTATTCCAAAAAGGGATAGAATATTTATTTTTTCTTCACATCAATCTACACACAATACCCCATAATGACAAAGCGAAAACAGGTTTTTAGACATTTTAAAAAACAGAAATACCTTATTTACATAAGTATTCAGACCCTTTGCTATAATACTCGAAATTGAGCTCAGGTGCATCCTGTTTCTATTGATAATCCTTGAGATGTCTCTACAACTTGATTGGAGTCCACCTGTGGTCAATTCAATTGATTGGACATGATTTGGAAAGGCACACACCTGTCTATATAATGTCCCACAGTTGACAGTGCATGTCAGAGCAAAAACCAAGTCATGAGGTCGAAGGAATTGTCTGTAGAGCTCCGAAACAGGATTGTGTCGAGGCAGCTTAGTAATGACATTACTAAGCTGCTCCCGAATGTACTACGCCAGTACATATACATTGTTCTATCGTAGTCCATGTGGGTTTTAATGACATTATGAAGGGCAGCTCTGAACAGTTGAAACTGGATTTCAAAGAGCTGATTGACTCTCTGCTAGACACTAATGAAGACCAATCATATCTGGCCCTGTGCCCTCTCTGAATCGTGGCATTGAACGCTATAGCAGGATTCTTTCTCTTCACAACTGGCTACGTTATTATTGCAGCTCAATGGGTGTAACTTTTGTTAACAATTCCGATACTATTTGGAAACAAAACACGTTTTATAAGGAGGATGGGATCCACCCAAATCATTTGACTTATCAGTGACCCAAGCCCAGCTCAGTTAATCCCTACCATTGTGTCGCTGAGTCACCATAATGCTTTAGCAAATGTACATTATACCAGGGGCATTGGTAGACACAATGTAAGTAACCTAATTGATGTCACTCTAACTGCCCTGAATACCCTTTGCTGATCCTACAGCTATTGTATGCAGCAATCATGTGTCTATGAACCAGATTTATGCTGTTAGCACTGAGGCGGTGTGCCCTTGTAGGAAGTTCACTGTGTGCAGGGTGACTTCATTAACATAAATAACATGAGAATATCTACTTCTGCTAAGCTTCCCAGTAAAGCAATGAAAACAAGCAAGCATCCCAGAAAAGTGCTCAAAATAGCCCACGTTAACATATGTAGCTTAAGAAACAAGGTTCATGAAATTAATAACTTGCTAGTAACAGATGACATTCATATGCTGACTATCTCTGAAACTCACTTAGACAATACCTTTGATGATACAGTGGTAGCAATAGAAGGTTATAACATTTACAGAAAGGACAGAAATTCCAGAGTGTGGAGGTGTTGCTGTTTATATTCAGAACCACATTCCTGTAAAGATTAGAGAGGATCTCATGTTAAATACTGTTGAAGTAATATGGCTACAGGTCCATCTGCCTCACCTAAAGCCCATTCTTGTGGGAAGCTGCTATAGACCACCAAGTGCTAACAATCAGTATCTGGATAACATGTGTGAAATGCTTGACAATGTACACTACCGTTCAAAAGTTTGGGGTCACTTTGAAATGTCCTTGTTTTTGAAAGAAAATCATTTTTTTTGTCCATTAAAATAACATCAAATTGATCACAAATACAGTGTAGACATTGTTAATGTTGTAAATGGCTATTGTAGCTGGAAACGGCAGATTTTTAATGGAATATCTACATAGGTGTACAGAGGACCATTATCAGCAACCATCAGTCCTGTGTTCCAATGGCATGTTGTGTTTGCTAATCCAAGTTTATAATTTTAAAAGGCTAATTTATCATTAGAAAACCCTTTTGCAATTATGTTAGCACAGCTGAAAACTGTTGTGCTGATTAAAGTGACAATAAATTGTGCCTTCTTGAGACTAGTTGAGTATCTGGAGCATCAGCAACTGTGGGTTAGAATACAGGCTCAAAATGGCCAGAAACAAATAACTTTCTTCTGAAACTCGTCAGTCTATTCTTGTTCTGAGAAATGAAGGCTATTCCATGCGAGAAATTGCCAAGAAACTGAAGATCTCGTACACGCTGTGTACAACTCCCTTCACAGAACAGCGCAAACTGGCTCTAACCAGAATATAAAGAGGAGTGGGAGGCCCCGGTGCACAAATGAGCAAGAGGACAAATACACTCGAGTGTCTAGTTTGAAAAACAGACGCCTCACAGGTCCTAAACTGGCAGCTTAATTTCTTTCGAAAACAATGACATTTCTAAGTGACACCAAACTTTTGAATGGTAGTGTATGTGATATCAACAGAGAGGTATATTTTATGGGTGATTTAAATATTGACTGGCTTTCATCAAGCTGCCCACTCAAGAAAAAGCTTCAAACTGTAACCAGTGCCTGCAACCTGGTTCATGTTATCAGTCAACTTACCAGGGTAGTTACAACAGCACAGGAATGAAATCATCAACATGTATTGATCACATCTTTACAATGCTGCAGAAATGTGCTTGAAAGCAGTATCCAGATCCATCGGATGTAGTGATCACAATATAGTAGCCATATCTAGGAAAACCAAAGTTCCAAAGGCTGGGCCTAATATAGTGTATAAGAGGTCATACAATACGTTTTGAAGTGATTCCTATGTTGTTGATGTAAAGAATGTTTGTTGGTCCGTGGTGTGTAATGAGGAGCAAACAGACGTTGCACTTGACACATTTATAAAATTGCTCATCCCAGTTACTAATAAGCATGCACGCATTAAGAAAATTACTGTAAAAACTGTTCAATCTCCGTGGATTGATGAGGAATTGAAAATTTGTATGGTTGAGAGGGATGAGGCAAAAGGAATGGCAATAAGTCTGGCTGCACAAAAAATTGGCAAACGTACTGCAAATTGAGAAATCATGTGACTTAACTGAATAAAAAGAAGAAGAAACGACACTATGAAACAAAGATAAACGACAAAGAATGATAGTAAAAAGATTTGGAGCACGTTCAATGACATTTTGGGAAACATGGCAAACACAGCTCCATCATTCATTGAATCAGATGACTCATTCATTACTAAACCAACTGATATTGCCAACTACTTTTCATTGGCAAGATTAGCAAACTTAGGTATGACAGGACAGCAAGCAAACGCTGACACTACACATCCAAGTATATCTGACCAAATTATATGAAAGACAATAATTATCTGTGAATTTGGAAGAGGTGAATAAATGATTGTTGTCTATCAACAATGACAAGCCACCGAGGTCTGACAACTTGGATGGGAAATTACTGAGGATAATAGCCGACGATATTGCCACTCCTATGTGCCATATCTTCAATTTAAGCCTACTAGAAAGTGTGTACCCTCAGGCCTGGAGGGAGAAAATGTAATTCCGCTACCTTAGAATAGTAAAGCCCCCTTTACTGGCTCAAATAGCCGACCAATCAGCCTGTTACCAACCCTTAGTAAAGTTTTGGAAAAAATGGTGTTTGACCAGATACAATGCTATTTTACAGTAAACAAATTGACAACGGACTTTCAGCACGCGTATAGGGAAGGACATTCAACAAGCACAGCACTTATACAAATGACTGATGATTGGCTGAGAGAAATGTATGATACAAATATTGTGGGGGCTGTTTGTTAGACTTCAGTGCGGCTTTTGACATTATCGATCATAGTCTGCTGCTGGAAAAACGTATGTGTTATGGCTTTACACCCCCTGTTATTTTGTGGATAAAGTGTTACCCGTATAACAGAACACAGAGAGTGTTCTTTAATGTAAGCCTCTCCAACATAATCCAGGTAGAATCAGGAATTCCCCAGGGCAGCTGTCTAGGCTTACTTTTTTCAATCTTTACTAACAACATGCCACTGGCTTAAAGCCATTGTGTCTATGTATGCAGATGACTCAACACTATACACGTCAGCTACTACAGCAACTGAAATGACTGCAACCCTTAACAAAGAGCTGCAGTTAGTTTCAGAATGTGTGGCAAGGAATACGTAAGTCCTAAATATTTCAAAAACTAAAAGCAATATATTTGGGACAAATCATTCACTAAACCCTAAACCCCAACTAAATCTTGTAATAAATAATGTGGAAATTGAGTTGAGGTGACTAAACTGCTTGGAGTAACCCTGTATTGTAAACTGTCATGGTCAAAACATATTGATACAACAGTAGCTAAGATGGGGAGAAGCACTGCTCTACCTTCTTAACAGCAATATCAACAAGGAAGGTCCTACAGGCTCTAGTTTTGTCACACCTGGACTATGGTTCAGTCGTGTGGTCAGGTGCCACAAAGAGGGACTTTGCAATTGGCTCAGAACAGGGCAGCACGGCTGGCCCTTGGATATACACAGAGAGCAAACAATAATATTAATGTTAATCTCTCCTGGCTCAAAGTAGAGGAGAGATTGATTTCATCACTACTTGTATTTGTGAGAGGTATTGACATGTTGAAAGCACCGAGCTGTCTGTTTACATGACTAGCACACAGCTCAGACACCCATGCATACCCCACAAGACATGCCACCAGAGGTCTCTTCACAGTCCCCAAGTCCAGAACAGACTATGTGAGGAGCACAGTCCTACATAGAGCCATGACTACATGGGACTCTATTCCACATCAGGTAACTGTTGCAAGCAAATAAAAATACACCTTATGGAACAGAGGTTACTGTGAAGCAACACAAACATAGGCACAGACACATGCATACACACACGATAACATACGCACTATACACACACAGAGCTCCAGAGTTCCTCTGTGGAGATGGGAGAACCTTCCAGAATGACAACCATCTCTGCAGCACTCCACCAATCAGGCCTTTATGGTAGAGTGACCAGACGGAAGCCACTCCTCAGTAAAAGGCACATCACAGTCCGCTTGGAGTTTGCCAAAAGTCACCAAAAGGACTCTCAGACCATGAGAAACAAGATTCTCTGGTCTGATGAAACAAAGATTGAACTCTTTGGCCTGAATGCCAAGTGTCACGTCTGGAGGAAACCTGGCACCATCCCTACGATGAAGCGTGGTGGTGGCAGCATGAAATGTTTTTCAGCGGCAGGGACAGGGAGACTAGCCATGATCGGGGAAAGATGAATGGAGCAAAGCTCAGAGAGATCCTTGATGAAAACCTGCTCCAGAGCGCTCAGGACCTCAGGTTCCCCTTCCAACAGGAAGGACACAGCCAAGAGAACGCAGGAGTGGCTTCAGGACAAGTCTCTGAATGTCCTTGAGTGGCCCAGCCAGAGCCCAGACTTGAACCCGATCTAACATCTCTGGAGAGACCTGAAAAAAGCTGTGCAGCAACGCTCTCCATCCATCCTGACAGAGCTTGAGAGGATCTGCAGAGAAGAATGGGAGAAACTCCCCAAATATAGGTGTGCCAAGCTTGTAGCGTCATACCCAAGAAGAATCAAGGTTGTAATCGCTGCCAAATGTGCTTCAACAAAGTACTGAGTAAAGGGTCTGAATACTTATGTAAATGTGATATTTCAGTTGATTATTATTATTTTTTGCTTTGTTTTTGCTTTGTCATTATGGGGTATTGTGTGTAGATTGAGGTGTGGAAAAAAACTATTTAATCAATTTTAGAATAAGGCAAAATGTATCAAAATGTGAAAAAAGTCAAAGGTTCTGAATACTTTCCGAATGCACTGTACTTAGGTATCAAAAGTAAAAGTAAACACTATAAATAATTTCAAATTCCTCATGTTTAGCAAAGCAATTGACAAAAAAGGGTATGTTATTTTTTATTTACAGATAGCCATGGGGACACTGCATCACTCAGACGTAATTTACAAATGAAGCATTTGTGTTTAGTGAGTTCGCCAGATCAGAGTCAGTAGGGATGTGTTCTCTTGATAAGTGCGCAAATTTGACAATTTTCCTGTCCTGCTAAGCATTCAAAATGTAGTACTTTTGGGTGTCAGGGAAAATGTATGGGAGTAAAAATAATATGTTTTCATTAGGAATGTAGTGGAGTAAAAGTAAAAGTTGTCAAAAATATAAATAGTTTATTAAAGTGCATATACCCCCCAAAAACTACTTAACTAGTACTTTACACCACTGCACATATGCTGGATAAAAATTATATGTTCTCGTGTTATTAGGGTCTTCCTGGATATCCTGGCTTCCCTGGGCCACATGGAGTAAAGGTATGCAGCAGTTCCGTCACCGTATTCAATACAACGGTGTGTGTGTGTGTGTGTGTGTGTGTGTGTGTGTGTTGATTGTGTTCTAATTACCATGTTATCTCATATGTTCAGGGGATTCTCGGGAGCCCTGGCCTACCTGGACTGATAGGAACAGAGGGACCCAAGGTTAGCCAGCCTCACTGTAGAAAACAGTGCTCTGTGTACGGTGTCGGCATAGGTTTGAATCTGGCCTACTGCCCTTTGACACAACCTCTCTCTACCTTTCCCCACTGTCATTCTCTCTCTCTCTATCTGTTCAATAAAGTCAGAAAATACCTTAAAATATATTTCAGAAAGCATTGCTCAACTCTTAACTATTCACCATCCAATCTCACTGAGATCACCCATTTGATTATCTTTATTGTGGTGTTACTTAGTATCTTATGTGACATGACGATAATATGATATCTTTATAAATGTCTCCAAGGGGTTCCAAGGAGATCTAGGTCCCAAAGGACTGACAGAGTTCAGGCAGGTTAATTATACAGGTAAGAGCTTTGTATTCAACATATACAGTCCTCTGGACATCATGGACCCTTTAGTGACATCGTAGTAGATTAATACTCTCACTGACCCATGGATGTTACTGTGTCTTAGCTTTACAATAGACTCCTACAATGTGTTTTCTCAAGCATGGGACCTGACATCGTGATATGAGTGATGTAAAAACAAACATTCTCACAAAACTATATTTTCCAAGTAAAGAAAAAAAAACACAAAGCAGACTAAACTCCATGGTTCTCTAAGGACCTACGTTTTGTAAAACAAACAAATGTGACTCTGGTTGACAACATAAGGCTGTTTATTTCCAACATTAAGACTGTTAAGTCTGCTTCCTGTTTAGTTTTCTTGCCATGATGTATCGTGATACTGAGTTTCGTGACAACACTGTAGCAGCACTGTAGATGGAATGATGTGTAGCTTATTTCCCCTCAACATGTATTTACCAGGACGTGTACACCGAGCATGTGCTGACCAACTGGCAAGTGTCTTCACTGACATTTTGAACATGTCCCTGACTGAGTCTGTAATACCAACATGTTTCAAGCAGACCACCATAGTCCCCGTGCCCAAGGATTCTAAAATAACCTGCCTAAATGACTACCGACCCGTAGCACTGACGTCTGTAGCCATGAAGTACTTTGAAAGGCTGTTCATGGCTCACATCAACACCATTATCCCAGAAACCCTAGACCCCACTCCAATTTGCATACCGCCCCAACAGATCCACAGATGATGCAATCTCTATTGCACTCCACACTGCCCTTTCCCACCTGGACAAGAGGAACACCTACGTGAGAATGCTATTCATTGACTACAGCGCAGCATTCAACACCATAGTGCCCTCAAAGCTCATCACTAAGCTAAGGATCCTGGGACTAAACACCTCCCTCTGCAACTGGATCCTGGACTTCCTGACGGGCCGCCCCAGGTGGTAAGGGTAGGTAACAACACATCTGCCACACTGATCCTCAACATGGGGGGCCCCTCAGGGGTGCGTGCTCAGTCCCCTCCTGTACTCCCTGTTCACCCATGACTGCATGGCCAGGCACGACTCCAACACCATCATTAAGTTTGCCGACGACACAACAGTGGTAGGCCTGATCACCGACAACGATGAGACAGCCTATAGGGAGGAGGTCAGAGACCTGGCCGTGTGGTGCCAGGATAACAACCTCTCCCTCAACGGGACCAAGACAAAGGAGATGATTGTGGACTACAGGAAAAAAAAGAGGACTGAGCACGCCCCCATTCTCACCGACGGGGCTGTAGTGGAACAGGTTGAGAGCTTCAAGTTCCTTGGTGTCCACATCACCAACGAACTATCATGGTCCAAACACACCAAGACAGTCGTGAAGAGGGCACGACAAAGCCTATCCCCCTCAGGAGACTGAAAATATTTGGCATGGGTCCTCAGATCCTCAAAAAATTATACAGCTGCACCATCGAGAGCATCCTGACTGGTTGCATCACCGCCTGGTATGGCAACTGCTTGGCCTCCGACCGCAAGTCACTACAGAGGGTAGTGCGTACGGCCCAGTACATCACTGGGGCCAAGCTTCCTGCCATCCAGATACCAGGCGGGTCGGGTCTTATCCAGAGCGACTTACAGTTAGTGAGTGCATACATTATTATTTTATTTTCCCCTGCTATTGTCTCTGGTTGTTGTTTTATGTTTATGTTTTGACACTGCATGCTGGCATGGTCAATAGCCCATTTACCATTCTCCTCTTCCATTTAGTCGCCCCCTCTCTCCATATATTCAGTTCCACTCCAAGAATGGTGACAAACATGAAAAATGGCATTTTATTTAGCTTGACGACTACATTGGAAATAAGTGTTGTATAATGCTTTCATGTGTTATTTATTTTATTTTTATTTTATCTTTATTTAACTAAGCAAGTCAGTTAAGAACAAATTCTTATTTACAATGACGGCCTACACCGGCCAAACCTGGACGATGCTGGGCCAATTGTGCGCCGCCCTATGGGACTCCCAATCACGGCCGGTTGTGATACAGCCTGGAATCAAACCAGGGGGTTTGTAGTGACGCCTCAAGCACTGAGATGCAGTGCCTTAGACCGCTGCGCCACTCGGGAGCACTCGGTTATCCTCTGGGCTTTGTACTGTTTAAATATACAATGTTTGAACCCCTCAAAGTAAATAGACAATCTAATCAAATTACATTTAAGTGAACAAAGTAGAGGGCAGATTGCGAGTGGAAGCAGGTGGAAGACATGATTTCTGTAACACCCTCTTGTCTCATCCGGATCTCAACTGAGACTCACCCGTAAGGAAACTGACGGGATAGACTGATTAACTAAACGATAAATGAGAATGGGACTTTGTGGGCATATTGTGTGTGTGTCCTGGCATGACATCATCATCATTGTTTGTCTTGTGGGTCGTGGTATGTGTTACGTGGACGTCGTACAGCTTGCAGAGGTGAGCACATTGCCTGTTAAGAAATTCACTGTATCACTAAAACACCTTGATAAAACAGATTTTCATAAAACAACCGTGATAATACTTTATAAAGATATGTCACTCTCGCCAGTTAGTCTTTATTGATTTCTCGGTCTTAGAAATAAATCAAATATATGCGCAGGCTGTAACATCCATTCACACTATCCCAGATATCAAATCAACTGATCATGTTTTTCATACACTCTTAGAGAAAATGTATGGTTTAATTACTATTTACATTCAGTAGTATGACTCATCCATAATGAAAGTTGAGGAAAAAATTTGACAAAAAGTTTCTAGACATTTCTCCCACTGGTTGTATTAAAGTGAGATATGCCACCAATACATGTGATTCAGCATTAGAATCTTTAAATAATGCACTCTGGAGGACTGGGCCCAGATTCACAAAACACTTCTTACGCAAAAACATAAAAAGCTTCTTAAGAAAAAAAAAAAGTTAATAAGATGCAATTCCTCAACATATCTTAAGATTTCATGATTTTCTTATGAACTTCTCAAATATGTTCTTACAAACTTCTTAAATATCTTTTTAATATGATTGTCGCTAGGCAACTGATTTAGCTAGCTATCTAGCTAGCAATGGCAATCATGTTAGCATATTTCGTACTGACATTACTGTTCTAAAACATGTTCTTGAGTTTCAAATAATAAATACTGTAACTTTCAGATGATTTTTGTGAGTGAATTAAACATGTTCAATTGCATTCATGATCTTATTTTCTCACTGCCCTGAGTTTAAGACAAGGGTTTAGCTATCTTGGAATTAAGAACATTTCCAAGAACAAATCCAAGAGCTTTATTTTCAAGAATATAATTTATTCTTAACTTAAGGAGAAACATAAGAAATAACGCAAGAACAATTCCCATAACCTTTTTGAGGAATAGCAACTTTCCTCTATTTCTTTCTAAATCATGTCCAAACAAATGAATTGGCCACAGGTGGACTCCAATCAAGTTGTAGTGACATCTCAAGGATGATCAAATGAAATTGTATGCACCTGACCTCAATTTGGAGTTTCATAGCAAAGGGGTGTGAATACTTATGTAAATTAGATATTTATGTATTTCATTTTGAATAAATTTGCCAACATAAAATGAAAACGTTAAATTTTTTGAAATATTTAATCAATTTTGAATTCAGACTGTAACACAACAAAATGTGGAATAAGTCAAGGGGTATGAATACTTTCTGAAGGCACTGTATATGCTTATGATCGATTGTTTTCAAATACATAGCCTATTTGTCAGATAAACCCTAGCCTACAGCCCAACACATTGGTTAACTACAACTTTAGCCTACTTATAAAGTAGGGAAGATTTAAATAAAGTCTAATTCCTTTCCTACAAATTACCCACTCAATCTCTAGACCAGATTTAGACCATTCATTTGAACAGGCACTGACTAACCATGCACAATTTGTTGATCCTGTTGATGAATGTAAAGAATGTTGTTGGATTCATGCATTGCTACATTGCATTCTATTTCCAGGGTGAGCATGCTAGTTCACACGCGTAAATAAAAAACCTCCCTGTGTGATCTGGGCTTAATATTTGGTTTACAACAGTGGGGGTTTATACACTGCTCAAAAAAATAAAGGGAACACTTAAACAACACAATGTAACTCCAAGTCAATCACACTTCTGTGAAATCAAACTGTCCACTTAGGAAGCAACACTGATTGACAATACATTTCACATGCTGTTGTGCAAATGGAATAGACAACAGGTGGAAATTATAGGCAATTAGCAAGACACCCCCAATAAAGGAGTGGTTCTGCAGGTGGTGACCACAGACCACTGTGGTCACCACCTGCTTCCTGGCTGATGTTTTGGTCACTTTTGAATGCTGGCGGTGCATTCACTCTAGTGGTAGCATGAGACGGAGTCTACAACCCACACAAGTGGCTCAGGTAGTGCAGCTCATCCAGGATGGCATATCAATGCGAGCTGTGGCAAGAAGGTTTGCTGTGTCTGTCAGCGTAGTGTCCAGAGCATGGAGGCGCTACCAGGAGACAGGCCAGTACATCAGGAGACGTGGAGGAGGCCGTAGGAGGGCAACAACCCAGCAGCAGGACCGCTACCTCCGCCTTTCTGCAAGGAGGAGCAGGAGGAGCACTGCCAGAGCCCTGCAAAATGACCTCCAGCAGGCCACAAATGTGCATGTGTCTGCTCAAACGGTCAGAAACAGACTCCATGAGGGTGGTATGAGGGCCCGACGTCCACAGGTGGGGGTTGTACTTACAGCCCAACACCATGCAGGCCGTTTGGCATTTGCCAGAGAACACCAAGATTGGCAAATTCGCCACTGGCGCCCTGTGCTCTTCACAGATGAAAGCAGGTTCACACTGAGCACATGTGACAGACGTGACAGAGTCTGGAGACGCCGTGGAGAACGTTCTGCTGCCTGCAACATCCTCCAGCATGACCAGTTTGGCAGTGGGTCAGTCATGGTGTGGGGTGGCATTTCTTTGGGGGGCCGCACAGCCCTCCATGTGCTCGCCAGAGGTAGCCTGACTGCCATTAGGTACCAAGATGAGATCCTCAGACCCCTTGTGAGACCATATGCTGGTGCGGTTGGCCCTGGGTTCCTCCTAATGCAAGACAATGCTAGACCTCATGTGGCTGGAGTGTGTCAGCAGTTCCTGCAAGAGGAAGGCATTGATGCTATGGACCGCCCGTTCCCCAGACCTGAATCCAATTGAGCATATCTGGGACATCATGTCTCGCTCCATCCACCAACGCCACGTTGCACCACAGACTGTCCAGGAGTTGGCGGATGCTTTAGTCCAGGTCTGGGAGGAGATCTCTCAGGAGACCATCCGCCACCTCATCAGGAGCATGCCCAGGCGTTGTAGGGAGGTCATACAGGCACGTGGAGGCCACACACACTACTGAGCCTCATTTTGACTTGTTTTAAGGACATTACATCAAAGTTGGATCAGCCTGTAGTGTGGTTTTCCACTTTAATTTTGAGTGTGACTCCAAATCCAGACCTCCATGGGTTGATACATTTGATTTCCATTGATACTTTTTTTGTGATTTTTTTGTCAGCACATTCAACTATGTAAAGAAAAAGTATTTAATAAGATTATTTCATTCATTCAGATCTAGGATGTGTTATTTTAGTGTTCCCTTTATTTTTTTGAGCAGTGTATGAACCTTGCTGTCTGACACTGTGACCTCGGCAACAATGTTGCAATTTAGAAATTGTACCTCCACTGTACCATATAGAGTGTCCTCACGAGAGCCAGGTGAAATCATGCATCAGCATAATAATTATCGATCAAACAAACGGAAATGCAGTAAGTTTGCTGTCATTTCAGCTGCAGAGTTTGACTTACTGGTATTGTATAGCTGTAAAGTTAGCAAGGGAGAAGAACGTTTGCCAGCCTGCATAGCAACCAATCGTTGTTTGCATGGAAATTGAATTATCAATCAGATTTGTGTCCGGACAATAGCCTCTGGTGGATAGATGAAATAGTGTGATCCATTGCTAGTTTAAAACTTGTGCTTAATACGGGCAAAACAAAATACATGTTGTTTCTAAACTCTTGTAAGAATGTTTCAGATGAACTACATGTTCACTCATTAAATTGTTCTCCAATTGAACGTGTTCCTGCATATAAATACTTAGGCATTTGGATTGATATGGATTTGATGTTTTAAAAACATATAGTTGAGCTGGTTAAGAAGCTAAGATTTAAAGTTTTCTACAGAAACAGATCGTACCTTTCTCTAAGCATTAGGAAGCAGATTATACAGTCAACCTTTTTCTCTGTTCTTGATTATGGTGATATTATTTATCAAAGTGCGGCTGTTACTACTCTTAAACCTCTGGATGCCATCTACTATAGTGCCCTTAGTTTTGTTACAGGTGACAGTTTGGATACTCATTACTGCATCCTGTATCAAACGGTTGGCTGGACTTCGCTAAAGACCCGTAGATCTTGACATTACTCCCTTTCTGTTTACAAGGCCCTACTTAGTAAACGTCCGTCTTATCTATAATAATAAATAATATGCCATTTAGCAGACGCTTTTGTGACTTTGCTGTTGAAGTATAGACACCTGAGTTGTCTAACCCGTTCACAGGATTGGTTAGTTTTGATGATGGCATTTTGCATATACTCCAGAATGTCATGAAAATAAACTTAATCCCCCAAAAACATTTCCACTGCATTTCAGCCCTGCCACAAAAGGACCAGCTGCCATCATGTCAGTGATTCTCTTGTTAACACAGGTGAGAGTGTTGACGAGGACAAGGCTGGAGATCACTCTGTCATGCTGATTGAGTTAGAATAACAGACTGGAAGCTTTAAAAGGAGGGTGGTGCTTGAAATCATTGTTCTTCCTCTGTTAACCATGGTTACCTGCAAGGAAACCCGTGCCGTCATCATTGCTTTGCACAAAAAGGGCTTCACAGGCAAGGATATTGCTACTAGTAAGATTGCTCCTAAATCAACCATTTATCGGATCATCAAGAACTTCAAGGAGAGAGGTTGAATTGTTGTGAAGAAGGCGTCAGGGCGACCAAGAAAGTCCAGCAAGCGCCAGGACCGTCTCCTAAAGTTGATTCAGCTGCAGGATCGGGGCACCACCAGTGCAGAGCTTGCTCAGGAATGGCAGCAGGCAGGTGTGAGTGCATCTGCACGCAGAGAGAGGCGAAGACTTTTGGAGGATGGCCTGGTGTCAAGAAGGGCAGCAAAGAAGCCACTTCTCTCCAGGAAAAACAACAGGGACAGACTGATATTCTGCAAAAGGTACAGTGATTGGACTGCTGAGGACTGGGGTAAAGTCATTTTCTCTGATGAATCCCCTTTCCGATTGTTTGGGGCATCCGGAAAACACCTTGTCCGGAGAAGACAAGGTGAGCGCTACCATCAGTCCTGTGTCATGCCAACAGTAAAGCATCCTGAGACCATTTATGTGTGGGGTTGCTTCTCAGCCAAGGGAGTGGGCTCACTCACAATTTTGCCTAAGAACACAGCCATGAATAAAGAATGGTACCAACACATCCTCCAAGATCAACTTCTCCCAACCATCCAAGAACAGTTTGGTGACGACCAATGCCTTTTCCAGCATGATGGAGCACCTTGCCATAAGGCAAAAGTGATAACTAAGTGGCTCGGGGAACAAAACATCGACATTTTGGGTCCATGGCCAGGAAACTCCCCAGACCTTAATCCCATTGAGAACTTGTGGTCGATCCTCAAGAGGCGGGTGGACAAACAAAAACAAAAACCCACAAATTCTGACAAACTCCAAGCATTGATTATGCAAGAATCAGGATGTGGCCCAGAAGTTAATTGACAGCATGCCAGGGCGGATTGCAGAGGTCTTGAAAAAGAAGGGTCAACACCGCAAATATTGACTCTTTGCATAAACTTAATGTAATTGTCAATAAAAGCCTTTGACACTTATGGAATGCTTGTAATTATACTTCAGTATACCATAGTAACATCTGACAAAAATATCTCATAACACTAAAGCAGCGAACTTTGTGAAGACCAATTCTTGTGTCATTCTCAAAACTTTTCACCACGACTGTATATATGTGCATATTTATTTTGTATTATAAATGGCACATTTGAAAAAGAGACCTAGGTCTCAATATGTCTTCCCTGTTAAAATATAGGTTAATTATTATTATTTATTATTTTTATAATCAAAATGTTTCAAACAAGTTTTTCATGAAAATATGTAAATTAAATGTTTTTATATGTTGGTAACCGGTTTGTAAAAGCAAAAGGGCACTTCAGGAGTGTGTGGTATATGGTCAATATACCACGGCTTAGGGCTGTATCCAGGCTGTATCCAGGCACTCCAGGCACTCCAGGCTGTATCCAGGCTGTATCCAGGCACTCCAGGCTGTATCTTGGCTGTATCCAGGCACTCCAGGCTGTATCCAGGCACTCCAGGCTGTATCTAGGCACTCCAGGCACTCCAGGCTGTATCCAGGCACTCCAGGCTGTATCAAGGCTGTATCCAGGCACTCCATGCTGTATCCAGGATGTATCCAGGCACTCCAGGCGGTATCCAGGCACTCCAGGCTGTATCCAGACTGTATCCAGGCACTCCAGGCTGTGTCAAGGCTGTATCCAGGCACTCCAGGCTGTATCCAGACTGTATCCAGGCACTCCAGGCTGTATCAAGGCTGTATCCAGGCACTCCATGCTGTATCCAGGCTGTATCCAGGATCTCCAGGCTGTATCCAGGCACTCCAGGCTGTATCCAGACTGTATCCAGGCACTCCAGGCTGTATCCAGGCTGTATCCAGGCACTCCAGGCTGTATCCAGACTGTATCCAGGCACTCCAGGCTGTATCCAGGCACTCCAGGCTGTATCCAGACTGTATCCAGGCACTCCAGGCTGTATCCAGGCACTCCAGGCTGTATCCAGGCGGCTGTATCCAGGCACTCCAGGCTGTATCCAGGCACTCCAGGCTGTATCCAGACTGTATCCAGGCACTCCAGGCTGTATCCAGGCTGTATCCAGGCACTCCAGGCTGTATCCAGACTGTATCCAGGCACTCCAGGCTGTATCCAGACTGTATCCAGGCACTCCAGGCTGTATCCAGGCACTCCAGGCTGTATCCAGGCACTCCAGACTGTATCCAGGCACTCCAGGCTGTATCCAGGCACTCCAGGCTGTATCCAGGCACTCCAAGCTGTATCCAGGCACTCCAGGCTGTATCCAGGCACTCCAGACTGTATCCAGGCACTCCAGACTGTATCCAGGCACTCCAGGCTGTATCCAGGCACTCCAGGCTGTATCTAGGCACTCCAGGCTGTATCAAGGCTGTATCCAGGCACTCCATGCTGTATCCAGGATGTATCCAGGCACTCCAATCTGTATATAGGCACTCCAGGCTGTATCCAGACTGTATCCAGGCACTCCAGGCTGTGTCCAGGCTGTATCCAGGCACTCCAGGCTGTATCCAGACTGTATCCAGGCACTCCAGGCTGTATCAAGGCTGTATCCAGGCACTCCATGCTGTATCCAGGCTGTATCCAGGCACTCCAGGCTGTATCCAGGCACTCCAGGCTGTATCCAGACTGTATCCAGGCACTCCAGGCTGTATCCAGGCTGTATCCAGGCACTCCAGGCTGTATCCAGACTGTATCCAGGCACTCCAGGCTGTATCCAGACTGTATCCAGGCACTCCAGGCTGTATCCAGGCACTCCAGGCTGTATCCAGGCACTCCAGGCTGTATCCAGGCACTCCAGGCTGTATCCAGGCACTCCAGGCTGTATCCAGGCTGTATCCAGGCACTCCAGGCTGTATCCAGGCACTCCAGGCTGTATCCAGACTGTATCCAGGCACTCCAGGCTGTATCCAGACTGTATCCAGGCACTCCAGGCTGTATCCAGACTGTATCCAGGCACTCCAGGCTGTATCCAGACTGTATCCAGGCACTCCAGGCTGTATCCAGGCACTCCAGGCTGTATCCAGGCACTCCAGGCTGTATCCAGGCACTCCAGGCTGTATCCAGGCACTCCAGGCTGTATCCAGGCTGTATCCAGGCACTCCAGGCTGTATCCAGGCACTCCAGGCTGTATCCAGACTGTATCCAGGCACTCCAGGCTGTATCCAGACTGTATCCAGGCACTCCAGGCTGTATCCAGACTGTATCCAGGCACTCCAGGCTGTATCCAGACTGTATCCAGGCACTCCAGGCTGTATCCAGGCACTCCAGACTGTATCCAGGCACTCCAGGCTGTATCCAGGCACTCCAGACTGTATCCAGGCACTCCAGGCTATATCCAGGCACTCCAGGCTGTATCCAGGCACTCCAGACTGTATCCAGGCACTCCAGGCTGTATCAAGGCTGTATCCAGGCACTCCATGCTGTATCCAGGCTGTATCCAGGCACTCCAGGCTGTATCCACACTGTATGCAGGCACTCCAGGCTGTATCCAGGCTGTATCCAGGCTGTATCCAGGCCTGCCTAAGAACAGCACTTAGCCATGATAATGGTCCATATACCACACCCTCTTGGGCCTTATTTTTTAAATATAGCAGACTATTTAGAACGCATTGCTTCATTATAGCTAAGTAGTATGCATGTTTGGATGTTGGGACATAGAGGGCAACATTTTCCTCTTGCAATGACACGCGATGTGCGAAAATTAACCATAACATTTCACAAAGTTGGGATGAGTAAAATAAATTATAAGATGCAGGGCAATTGCAAGGTTCAGTAGAAGCTCCCGTCTATTTAAAACAAATGGTTAGTTTGCTCACAAGTGTCATTGCGAGTGGAAAATGTTGCAAACTGTATATTTTATTAGTATTTTATTATGTTGCTGTAAAAAAATTCCAAAACAGTCACTTAAAGTTATTTACACTTTAGTTGTGTGTGTGATGTTGTTTCAGGTTCACCAGGTGACATTGGGTACCCCGGCCCTGCCCTGCCCATGTATGCACTCACTAACTGTTAGTCGCTCTGGATAAGAGCGTCTGCTAAATGACTAAAATGTAAAATGTTTAACAGAGAAAATGAAATGTGACCATACTTTATCACTGATATATAATCAATGATGCTATTTAGGGCTAAATTGTATTTGCAACAGCTATTGTTTCAGCTCAACCCAGAATTCAACAAAAAATAGACAATACAATAGGCCTAACGTTTCAAGCTTTTGTTGATTTCAAATTGAATTATATATAAGTTTCAAGTTTTTATTGTCACGTGCACAAGTACAGTGAAATGCCTTTCTTGCTCTTTCCCAACAATGCAGTAATCACTATCAGTAGTCCTATAACTAATAAATATAAAAGTCAAGTAGAACAAAAACATACAAGGAATAGAAATAAGAGAACACGAAGTAAGTAAGCTATATACAGGACAAGGTCAGTTCCAGGGTCAGTGCCAATACCATATTTACAATGTGCAGGGATATTGGAGTGGTAGTGTTAGATATGTATAGTGGCATGGTGACTAGGCATCAATATATATGATAAACAGTGTAACAGCAGCATATATGATGATTGTATGTGAGTGTGTGTGCGTGTTATCTCCACTACGGTCCCGTCGATGTGGATAGGGGGGTGCACCCTGTGCTGTTTCCTGAAGTCCACGATCACCTCCTTTGTTTTGTTGACGTTGAGTGAGAGGTTATTTTCCTGGCACCACACTCCCAGAGCCCTCACCTCCTCCCTGTAGGCTGTCTCGTCATTGTTGGTAATCAAGCCTACTACTGTTGTGTCGTCTGCAAACTTGATGATTGAGTTGGAGGCGTGCTTGGCCACGCAGTCATGGGTGAACAGGGAGTACAGGAGTGGGCTGAGCATGCACCCTTGTGGGGCCCCAGTGTTGAGGATCAGTGAAGTGGAGGTGTTGTTTCCTACCTTCACCACCTGGGGGCGGCCCGTCAGGAAGTCCAGGACCCAGTTGCACAGGGCGGGGTTCAGACCCAGGGCCTCGAGCTTAATGATGAGCTTGGAGGGTACTATGGTGTTGAATGCTGAGCTATAGTCAATAAACAGCATTCTTACATAGATATTCCTCTTGTCCAGATGGGATAGGGCAGTGTGCAGAGTGATGGCGATTGCATCGTCTGTGGCTCTATTGGGGCGGTAAGCAAATTGAAGTGGGTCTAGGGTGGCAGGTAAGGTAGAGGTGATATGATCCTTGACTAGTCTCTCAAAGCACTTCATGATGACAGAGGTGAGTGCTACGGGCAGTGGTGGAAAACGTACCCAATTGTCATACTTGAGTAAAAGTATAGATACCTTTAATAGAAAGTTACTCAAGTAAAAGTGAAAGTCACCCAGTAAAATACTACTTGAGTAAAAGTCTAAAAGTATTTGGTTTAAAATATACTTAAGTATCAAAAGTAAATGTAATTGCTAAAATATACTTAAGTATCAAAAGTACAAGTAAAAGTATAAGTAATTTCAAATTCCTTATATTACGCAAACCAGACGGCACCCTTGTCTTGTTTTTAAAATGTATGGAAAGCCAGGGGCACACTTCAACACTCAGACAATATTTACAAAATATGCATTTGTGTTTAGTGAGTCCACCAGATCAGAGGCAATAGGGATGACCAAGGGATGTTCTCTTGATAAGTGCGTGAATTACACAATTTTCTTGTCCTGCTAAGCATTCAAAATGTAACGAGTACTTTGGGATGTCAGGGAAAATGTATGGAGTAAAAAGTACAATATTTTCTTTAGGAATGTAGTGAAGTAAAAGTAAAAGTTGTCAAAAATAAAGTACAGATACACTAAAAAACGACTTAAGTAGTACTTTAAAGTATTTTTACTTCAGTACTTTACACCACTGGCTACGGGGCGATAGTCGTTTAGTTCAGTTACCTTTGCTTTCTTGTGTACAGGAACAATGGTGGCCATCTTGAAGCATGTGGGGACAGCAGACTGGTATAGGGAGAGATTGAATATGCCCGTAAACACACCAGCCAGCTGATCTGCGCATGCTCTGAGGACGCGGCTAGGGATGCCTTCTGGGAAGGCAGCCTTGCGAGGGTTAACACATTTAAATGTTTTACTCACATCGGTCACGGAGAAAGAGAGCCCACAGTGCTTGGTAGTGGGCCACGTCGGTGGCACAAAGAGGGCAAAGAAGGTGTTTAGCTTCTCCGGAAGCAAGACATCGGTCTCGGTGACGTGGCTGCCATCTATCCACGGTTTCTGGTTAGGGTAGGTTTTAATAGTCACAGTGGGTACGACATCTCCTATACACTTCATGATAAACTCAGTTACCGTATCAGTGTATTCGTCAAAATTATTTTCGCAAGCTACCCGGAACAGATCCCAGTCCGCGTGATCAAAACAATCCTGAAGCGTGGATTCCGATTGGTCAGACCAGCATTGGATAGTCCTTAGCACGGGTACTTCCTGTTTGAGTTTCTGCCTATAGGAAGGGAGAAACAAAATGGAGTCATGGTCAGATTTGCCGAAAGGAGGGCGGAGGAGGGCCTTGTAAGCATCCCGGAAGTTTGAATAACAGTGGTCAAGTATTTTAGCAGCGTGAGTACTATAGTCGATATGTTGATAGAACTTCAGTAGCCTAGTCCTGAAATTTGCTTTGTTAAAATCCCCAGCTACAATAAATGCAGCCTCAGGATATGTGGTTTCCAGTTTGCATAAAGTCCAGTGACGTTCTTTGAGGGCCGTCGTTGGTATTGGCTTGTGGGGGGATATAAACGGCCGTGGCTATAACGGAGGAAAATTATCTTGGGAGATAATACGGTCGGCATTTGATTGTGAGGTGTTCTATGTCGGGTGAACAAAAGGACTTGAGTTCCTGAATGTTACTACAATTACACCATGATTCGTTAATCATGAAACACACACCTCTGCCCTTCTGCTTCCTGGAGAGATATTTATTCCTGTCTGCGCGATGAACTGAGAATCCCTCTGGCTGGACTGATTTCAACAGAGTATCCAGAGAGAGCCACGTTTCCGTGAAACAAAGTATGTTACAGGCCCTGATGTTTCTCTGGAAATAAATCCTTGCCCTGAGCTCATCAACTTTGTTATCCAAAGACTGAACATTAGCGAGTAATATACTCGGAAGCGGTGGGTGGTGTGCGCGCCTCCTAAGTCGAACCAGCAGGCCACCTCGAGTGCCTCTCCTCCGCCGGCGATGTTTTGGGTCGGCCTCTGGAATCAGTTGAATTGCTCTGGGGAGAGCGAACAAACGATCTGCTTCGGGGAAGTCGTATTCCTGGTCGTAATGCTGGTAGTTCTGGTGAGTTACCTCCGATCTGATATCCAATAGTTCTTCCTGGATGTATGTAATGACACAAAACATTTCCTGAGCTAATAATGTAAAAAATAATACATAAAAAACAAAATACCCTCAACATTTCCTAAGAGCTAGTCGCGAGGCTGCCATCTCCGTCGTCGCCATTAGTTGTGGGTGAACAAGGACTACAGGAGGGCACTAAACACACACCCCTGTGGGGCCTCTGTGTTGAGGGTCAGCATGGAAGAGGTGATGTTGCCTACCCTCACCACCTGGGGTCGGCCCGTCAGGAAGTCCAGGATCCAGTTGCAGAGGGAGGTGTTCAGTCCCAGGATCCCAAGCTTGGTGACGAGCTTTGAGGGGACTATGGTGTTGAACGCTGAGCTGTAGTCAATGAAAAGCATTCTCACCAGAGTAGGCTGGTGGGAGGAGCTATAGGAGGATGGGTTCATTGTAATGGCTGGAATGGAATAAATGGAACGGTATCAACCACATGATTGACTCCGTTCCATTAATTCCATTCTAGCCATTACAATGAGCCCATTCTCCTATAGCTCCTCCCACCAACCTCCTCTGATTTTCACATAGGTATTCCTCTTACCTTGGTGGGTGAGGGCAGTGTGGGGTGAAATTGAGATTGCATCATCTATAGATCTGTTGGGGCGGTATGCAAATTGGAGTGGGTATAGGGAAATGCTTACCAACCGGTCGATTGTGATCTTCAAGGCATTCTTAGTCGATCACCAAACGTTTCTGAAGAAATGATTTTTAAAAAAGAAGAAGAAAAAAAGGAGATTGACTGGTCGATCTTCAAGGCATTCCTTTTGGGGGGGTTTCGCTGTTGGCGGTAGGTGCACTTAATTCAGAAGCCCTGCGCAATGGGTAAGCAAAGTGTTCCCATTTTGAACCATTTCATTTGTCTGAAAAGACAAACCCCAGGTGGTAATTGGAGATCTGTGGCTAACTCGAGTGCGCCTACTGTGCTGGCCAATCAGATAGCTCAAATCACCATGCCTACAGAGCTTCCACGACCCCGGCCACAGCAACGGTTGATACTAGCCTACATAAGATTTAATAATTTTTTTAACCATGACCACAGACGCTGTCAATGAATACAGCGAAGAGCTGCTGTTTTATGAGTGAGTTCATGTTATATTTTTTATTCAGCACTGTCAACACTGTTTTTATTCAACACTATTACAAAACATAAAACGCGCTTCTCCCTAATTCCACTCGCGCTGCAGCTGCAATGAATGAGTAGCCAAGTGTATCGATAACCCTGCGTTTTTATTATTATTAGCAGCTCGTTGTGTCTGTTTTAATATCAAGGAAAATTTCACTTTCTCTGGTCATAGGAACAACATGAATTTGTGCATAGGGCAGATGTGGTGCGACTCGAGTTTCGCCATCAGGTAGAAGACTGTGTCCCCTCTCTCTGGTCAGCCTCACTGGAGGGAAGGAAGCAGAGAGCAGAGGACAGTGAGAGGCGGACCTTCTGCTGCTCTCTCCCTCCCTCCCTCTGCTGACACTAATGCCGTGTTCACAACAACTGGGAACTTGGAAATCGCCGACTTCAGTGCGTTCAAGACAACTGGGAACTCAGAAAAAAACTAGATCTGACTCTGGCATCTTTCTAGACCTCCGACTTTCCAACCTGAAGATCACTGACGTCATGATTTGACCTTGTTTCTTTCCGAGTTCCCAGTTGTCTTGAAAGCACCATGACCATCAGATACAGGTACCATCAGTCCAGTAAAAAAAAAAGCAAATTATTAGCAAAATATTTCAATTTATACTCAGCTGTGCCTCGCAAGTGCTACACCATCTGATCTATTTTGTAATCAAAGCTCAAGTTTGGAAATATAATATGGTCTGAGAAGAACAATATTGGCAGGCCAGGCATGTAGCCAATATGCTGTGATGATGTATTTGGCCTACTGCACAAACCTAATTCTTACAGAACAGTTTTTTTTAGGTTAATGCTACATTTTTAAAGTTATGTTTTAAAATAAACTCTGAGCAGTAGATCTCGGCTTGCTTTTTGACTACGGAAGTGATCTTGACTCAGAAAAGGTTGGTGACTGGGATGATGGAGTTGATGTGTGCCATAAACAGCCTTTCAATGCATGATTACAGATGTGAGTGCTACATTGTGGCAGGTAGCCTTAGAGTTCTTGGGAACAGGAATGATGGTGGTCAGCTTGAGTCGTGGGGATTGCAGATTGGGACAAGGAAAGGTTGAAAATGACCATGCCAGCTGTTCTGCGCATGCTCTGAGAACGCGCCATGGAATACTGTCCGGCGTCGCGGCCTTATGAGTGTTGACCAAATTAAAACCTTACGTTGGCTTCGTAAAGCGAGATCACCCAGTCAGTGGCAGTGATATTGAATATGTGTTTGGTTGTCAACGCAACCAAATATCAACATTTGAGGGAGATGTATCTTCTGCTTGGATTGTTCCATCTGTGCCACTGACTTAGTCTGACTTTAATTCCAGTTTGTCTACAAATGAATAATCAATATGTTGAATTCACGTCTCCATCTCAACCAAAAATGTAAGTTAAAGTATAGGACTAAATCAAATCACATTGTATTTAAAGTGCATTTAAAGTTTGATTTGACTTAGTCAGTGGCACAGATGGAAGTATCCAAGCAGAAGATAAATCTCCTTCAAATGTTGATATTTGGTTGCATTGTCAACCAAACACAATTCACATTATTTTGTAATACAGTAAACAGCCTAAAGTTAAGGCTATCTTACAAACTAATGTAACATACAACCTTAAAATTAGTAACACATCCATGGCCACATTTTGGGGTTACTGTAACTTTACATTTCTTCTTAAGTAATCATATAAAGCGTGCATATTCAAGATAGCATGCATAGGTCGTCGCAGGTCTGTGGAGATCTTCACAATTGCTGTAATAATCTGTGCAGAATCTCGAACGGCATTGATCACTTGCACCATGCACTTTTAATGTAATCTCAAATGCAATCCAGGTAATTTGGTTCTGCTATTAGATGAAGCACAGTGATAATATGAATATGTTGTATAAATAGCTAAACAAAACATCTGACATTGTATTCCCATTTGAATTTTGCAATGCTTTAAAATGGTTGAAAGCGCAGTGAATAACATTTGGGTGACACTAAACCAATAATCAGACATTGTTTTTCCATTGGAATTTAGTTGTGCTTTTCAGATGGTTGAAAGCATAGTGATAACACATTGGAAATACAACTAACTAACTTTTGGCTGTCTTTTTGAGTGGGAGAATATAGGTTGTAATCTCATTGATTAACGTCTCAACCAAATATTACTAAATTATCCAGGTTGAAATGATGTGGTGTGCTCAGTGGGAAATGATTCACTAATATATACTGAACAAAAATATAAACGCAACATGCAACAATTTCAAAGATGAGTTACAGTTCAAATAAGGAAATCAGTCAATTGAAATAAATTCATTAGGTCCTAATCTATGGATTTAACATGACTGTGCAGGGGCACAGCGATGGGTGGGCCTGGGAGGGCATAGGCCCACCCACTTGGGAGCCAGGTCCACCCACTGTAGAGCCAGGCCCAGCCAATCAATTAGTTTTTCCCCACAAAAGGACTTTATTACAGACAGAAATACTCCTCAGCAACCCCACCTCCGCCCTTTAACGATCCCGCAGGTGAAGAAGCCGGATGTGGAGGTCCTGGGCTGGCGTGGTTACACGTGGTCTGCGGTTGTGAGGCCAGTTGGACGTACTGCCATATTCTCTAAAACGACAATTAATGGTAGAGAAATTAACAATAAATTCTCTATAAACAACTCTGGTGGACATTCCTGCAGTTAGCATGCAATTTGCATGCTTCCTCAAAATTTGAGATATCTGTGGCATTGTGTTGTGTGACAAAATGGCACATTTTAGAGTGGCCTTTTATTGTCCCCTGCACAAGGTGCATCTGTGTAAAGATCATGCTGTTGAATCAGCTTCTTGATATGCCACACCTGTCAGGTGGATGGATTATCTTGACAAAGGATAAAATGCTCACCAACAGGGATGTAAACAAATTTGTGCAGAACATTTTAGAGAAATAAGCTTTTTGTTCGTATGGAACATTTTTGGGATCTTTTATTTCAGCTCATGAAACATGGGACCAGCACTTTACATGTTGCGTTTATATTTTTGTTCAGTGTATTTTGTGCGTAAAGGCTCTCCAAACCAGTTTTTTATGAAGTAGGTAGATTCATCCGAAATAATCTACATCAAGAGTATTTGTTTAATCTACCAATTGGTGCTGAAACTGAGACGAATATGCATATACAGATTTGGACTCATCGGTCCAGAGAATGGACTTCCAGAAACCTTCAGGTTTGTCCAGGTGGTCTCTGGTAAGACGGGCAGTTTGGTTCTTTTTTGACAGCAGAGGCTCCCTCCTAGCAACCCTCTCATGAATGGCATTTCAATTCGGTGTTCTTTTTGTATTTTGTATTTTTTTGTGTATTTATTTTACCACTTTTTCTCCCCAATTTCGTGATATCCAATTGGTAGTTACAGTCTTGTCCCATCGCTGCAACTCCCATACAGACTCGGGAGACGCGAAGGTCGAGAGCCATGTTTCCTCCGTAAACACGACCCTGCCAAGCCGCACTGCTTCTTGACACACTGCTCGCTTAACCCGGTAGCCAGCCGCACCAATGTGTCGGAGGAAACACTGTACAACAGGCGACCGTGTCAGTATGCATGTGCCCTGCCCGCCACAGGAGTCGCTAGAGCGCGATGGGACAAGGACATCCCGGCCGGCCAAACCCTCCCCTAACCCGGACGACACTGGGCCAATTGTGCATCGCCTCATGGGTCTCCCGGTCGCGGCCAGCTGCGACACAGCCCGAGATCTAACCCGGATCTGTAGTGACGCCTCAATTTTCAATTTGAGTGTAATTATTTTGATATAGCCTACACTTTCTCGCTCTGAACTTTTAACGCGGGTGGGATATATGGACGTGTGGTTTCGTGACAATGACCACAAGAGAAGCTCTGCTCACCGATTTGACAGCAGTTACACCTCCTATAGCACCTAAACAAAAGCAATGATAAGCTATGCGTTTGTCAGTTAACGCGGGTTACGGCTGTTTTACTTCATTGTTTGTAAATTCATTCAATTGATTGATTGAATCACATTCCTTTACAAAAGCAAAACAATTATTCACTATAATGCTCCCATTAAGGGTAGCTAAATATCTCTCATATATCCATGTTTTCTGACTGTCCCTGCCTGCTTTTTCTCTTTGTCTCTGACTGTCTGTCATTGTAGGAGCCCCAGGCCCATCGGGAGATGCCGGCAGCCCAGGCCTCACCACCACCTTTAACTCTGGCTTTCTGTTTGTGATGCACAGCCAATCAGACACGCTCCCTTCCTGTCCAGCAGACACGACACAACTGTGGACAGTCTGCTGTACCTGGAGGGCCAAGAGAAAGCCCACACACAGGACCTCGGTACGTTGGTCTACAATATTGTGTGTGTTTGTCTGTGAACGATTGTAACCGGTAACCTAGCATGTGTTTTCATCTTACTAGGTCAGGCCGGGTCATGTATGCGTCTCTTCAGCACCATGACTTACTCCTACTGTAACATGGGCATGTGTGACTACGCCAGCCGCAATGACAAGTCCTAATGGCTGTCCACCACAGCGACAGTGCCCATGATGCCTGTGGCGGGCCAGGACACCCAGCAGCACATCAGCCGCAGCGTGGTGTATGAAGGCCCCCTCCCCTGCTGTGGCAGTTCACAGCCAGGAAAACAGCAACCCCTTCTGTCTCCCCCAACTGGAGGAGTCTGTGGGTGGTGAGTGAGTTTAGGTGTGTGTGTGTTTGCGTGTGTCTCTGCATGTCTGTGTGTATGTGTGTGCATGCGTGTTTGTGTGTGTGTTTTGTTGTAACAGTTGTAACACGTGTGTGTGTGTGTATTGTAGCACACAGGGGCCGGTGATGAGGGTGGTGGCCAGTCTCTGACATCATCAGGAAGCTGCCTGAGGGACTTCCGTGCCCAGCCGTTCGTGGAATGCCAGGGCACGCCACTACTTCGCCAACATCTACAGCTTCTGGTTGACCAGGGTGGGCGCCGATGGACCGCTTAGCCCCTCAACGTCACAGGGCACGCTCAAAGAGGAGTGGCAACAGTGCCTCAACGTAGGCAGGTGCAACGTGTGTATGAAGGAGTGACACCGCCCACCTTTCTTCTGGGCCCGGCCACATCCCACGAGCACCGGCGCCAAAATCTCTGACCCACCGCATCCCAACGAGAACTGCATTGAAAATGCACACTCATTGGTTACCTGAGAGGCAGTAATGACACACCCCATTGATCACCAGAGAGGCTGTGACTACACTGGTTGTTTACCTGAAAGTCTGTGAACAATATTAATATTTAACTTGTTTTATGCAAGTTCATCCAATGAACATACTTGATCAACTATTCTTTGGATTTTTTTCAGCTGAATTATTTTGGCTGAACGCTCTTAATTTGTGTATTATGTTTCCAGGCTTCAGTACCTAATATTACGTGGCAGATTATCTTTTGCTCAAGACTCCCAAGTCAACAACAGAGTGGCTTCAAGCATCAATGTGGCTCATCAGACACTCAGATTCAAAAAATGTCCTCAATGAGGCAATTAATTTTGCAGCAATCACAATGCATACAGACACTGCAATTGTTACTATGTTTTTACGTACAACACTGGTCCTCACACTCTTGGAAGCTGGGACCATCCCAAAGCCTATGACATTTTCTTGGCACCCACCAAAGCCACAGTTGTGTTTGTTAGCGCAAGCAAGCAACAGAAAACGTTTTAAAGTAGAAAGCAAAAATAAGCATTTTTGATTGGAGAAGTCCATGTAGTCTCTTCCTGTTCCGTTTTCTTCTGTTTGGTGCCTAATGAACACGACTCAGCTTTTGTTTGTTACTTGCAGTAGGCTATGTGTCTATTGGTAATTTTGTCATTTTGACAGTGTTGATAGATGGTTGTATGTCCTTTTATATAGATTCTTAAGCAGACATTAAGGTACAATGTGATTTTAGTGTATATTTTATCTTCTAAATGTATCATTATCTTAATGTCGTTTTTGATATTTTATAGTACCTTGGTTTCATGTCCACATGATCTGAAACACTAGCACAATTCCACCTTCTTTGAAGGCTATAGACTACAATATGTCACAGTTATCACCCCCACCCTCTCTACCCATCCCCCTCTCTTTCCCTTGGTAGACAGCACACACTACTATAGGTCCAGCAAGACTGTCCATTACCACTGAACCTTATTTACATTTACATTTTAGTCATTTAGCAGACGCTCTTATCCAGAGCGACTTACAGTTAGTGAATACATATATATATATATTTTTATACTGGCCCCCCGTGGGAATCGAACGCACAACCCTGGCGTTGCAAACGCCATGCTCTATCAACTGAGCTACATCCCTGCCGGCCATTCCCTCCCCTACCCTGGACGACGCTGGGCCAATTGTGCGCCGCCCATGAGTCTCCCGGTCGCGGCCGGCTGCGACAGAGCCTGGATTCGAACCAGGATCTCTAGTGGCACAGTTAGCACTGCGATGCAGTGCCTTAGACCACTGCGCCACTCAGGATTATTATTGTCCATCTTTATTATAAGTGCCTGTCACTCACCTGTCTGTACCGCCCCCTACCGCAGTTTGTTGTTAGCTAGATAGATGGTTTATTGCTGTCTGTAGTTCACCACAAGCATGCAATTCACTCACTTAACTGACTCATTCTCCCATACCTGAATACACATTAATACCTTAAAGGGTATATACCTTAAAGGGTATACCTAAAAGCAGTATAGTATTTACTTTATCTCTAAACTGTATAGCTTGTTGAACCATGCTTTAGTTTAGATGGTACACATTTCTCTCATTATCGGGCCTCCTCGTCATTTAATTGGGCTTCCTTTTCAAATCAAATCAAATCAAATTTTATTGGTCACATGCGCCGAATACAACAGGTGCAGACATTACAGTGAAATGCTTACTTACAGCCCTTAACCAACAGTGCATTTATTTTAAACAAAAAAAGTAAGAATAAAACAACAACAAAAAAAGTGTTGAGAAAAAAAGAGCAGAAGTAAAATAAAGTGACAGTAGGGAGGCTTTATATACAGGGGGGTACCGTTGCAGAGTCAATGTGCGGGGGCACCGGCTAGTTGAGGTAGTTGAGGTAATATGTACATGTGGGTAGAGTTAAAGTGACTATGCATAAATACTTAACAGAGTAGCAGCAGCGTAAAAGAGGGATGGGGTGGGGGGCAGTGCAAATAGTCCGGGTAGCCATGATTAGCTGTTCAGGAGTCTTATGGCTTGGGGGTAGAAGCTGTTGAGAAGTCTTTTGGACCTAGACTTGGCACTCCGGTACCGCTTGCCGTGCGGTAGCAGAGAGAACAGTCTATGACTAGGGTGGCTGGAGTCTTTGACAATTTTGAGGGCCTTCCTCTGACACCGCCTGGTATAGAGGTCCTGGATGGCAGGAAGCTTTGCCCAAGTGATGTACTGGGCCGTACGCACTACCCTCTGTAGTGCCTTGCGGTCGGAGGCCAAGCAGTTGCCATACCAGGCGGTGATGCAACCAGTCAGGATGCTCTCGATGGTGCAGCTGTAGAATTTTTTGAGGATCTGAGGACCCATGCCAAATCTTTTTAGTCTCCTGAGGGGGAATAGGCTTTGTCGTGCCCTCTTCACGACTGTCTTGGTGTGTTTGGACCATGATAGTTCGTTGGTGATGTGGACACCAAGGAACTTGAAGCTCTCAACCTGTTCCACTACAGCCCGTCGATGAGAATGGGGGCGTGCTCAGTCCTCTTTTTTTTCCTGTAGTCCACAATCATCTTCTTTGTCTTGGTCACGTTGAGGGAGAGGTTGTTGTCCTGGCACCACACGGCCAGATCTCTGACCTCCTCCCTATAGGCTGTCTCATCGTTGTCGGTGATCAGGCCTACCACTGTTGTGTCGTCGGCAAACTTAATGATGGTGTTGGAGTCGTGCCTGGCCATGCAGTCATGGGTGAACAGAGAGTACAGGAGGGGGACTGAGCACGCACCCCTGAGGGGCCCCCCGTGTTGAGGATCAGTGTGGCAGATGTGTTGTTACCTACCCTTACCACCTGGGGGCGGCCCGTCAGGAAGTCCAGGATCCAGTTGCAGAGGGAGGTGTTTAGTCCCAGGATCCTTAGCTTAGTGATGAGCTTAGAGGGCACTATGGTGTTGAATGCTGAGCTGTAGTCAATGAATAGCATTCTCACGTAGGTGTTCCTCTTGTCCAGGTGGGAAAGGGCAGTGTGGAGTGCGATAGAGATTGCATCATCTGTGGATCTGTTGGGGCGGTATGCAAATTGGAGTGGGTCTAGGGTTTCTGGGATTATGCTGTTGATGTGAGCCATGACCAGTCTTTCAAAGCACTTCATGGCTACAGACGTCAGTGCTACGGGTCGGTAGTCATTTAGGCAGGTTATCTTAGAGTTCTTGGGCACGGGGACTATGGTGGTCTGCTTGAAACATGTTGGTATTACAGACTCAGTCAGGGACATGTTGAAAATGTCATTGAAGACACTTGCCAGTTGGTCAGCACATGCTCGGAGTACACGTCCTGGTAATCCGTCTGGCCCTGCGGCCTTGTGAATGTTGACCTGCTTAAAAGTCTTAATTCACATCGGCTACGGAGAGCGTGATCACATAGTCATCCGGAACAGCTGGTGCTCTCATGCATGCTTCAGTGTTGCTTGCCTCGAAGCGAGCATAGAAGTGGTTTAGCTCGTCTGGTAGGCTTGTGTCACTGGGCAGCTCGCGGCTGTGCTTCCCTTTGTAGTCTGTAATAGTTTTCAAGCCCTGCCACATCCGACGAGCGTCAGAGCCAGTGTAGTATGATTCAATCTTAGACCTGTATTGACTCTTTGCCTGTTTGATGGTTCGTCGGAGGTCATAGCGGGATTTCTTATAAGCGTCCGGGTTAGAGTCCCGTTCCTTGAAAGCGGCAGCTCTACCCTTTAGCTCAGTGCGGATGTTTCCTGTAATCCATGGCTTCTGGTTGGGGTATGTACGTACGGTCACTGTGGGGACGACATCATCGATGCACTTATTGATGAAGCCAGTGACTGATGTGGTGTACTCCTCAATGCTGTCTGAAGAATCCCGGAAAATGTTCCAGTTTGTGCTAGCAAAACAGTCCTGTAGCTTAGCATCTGCGTCATCTGACCACTTTTCTATTAACCGAATCACTGGTGCTTCCTGCTTCAGTTTTTGCTTATAAGCAGGGATCAGGAGGATAGAGTTATGGTCAGATTTGCCAAATGGAGGGCGAGGGAGAGCTTTGTATGCGTCTCTGTGTGTGGAGTAAAGGTGGTCTAGAGTTTTTTCCCCTCTGGTTGCACATTTAACATGCTGGTAGAAATTAGGTAGAACGGATTTAAGTTTCCCTGCATTAAAGTCCCCGGCCACTAGGAGCGCTGCATCTGGATGAGCGTTTTCCTGTTGATTAATGGCCTTGTACAACTCATTCAGTGCAATCTTAATGCCAGCATTGGTTTGTGGTGGTAAATAGACAGCTATGAAAAATATAGATGAAAACTATCTTGGTAAATAGTGTGGTCTACAGCTTATCATAAGATACTCTACCTCAGGCGAGCAAAACCTCGAGACTTCCTTAGTATTTGATTTTGTGCACCAGCTGTTGTTTACAAATATACACAGACCGCCACCCCTTGTCTAACCAGAGTCAGCCGTTCTGTCCTGCCGATGTAGCGTATAGCCTGCTAGCTGAATGTTATCATTGTTGTCGTTCAGCCACGACTCCGTGAAACATAAGATATTACAGTTTTTAATGTCCCGTTGGTAGGATAACCGTAATCTTAAATCGTCCATTTTATTCTCAAAAGATTGAACGTTGGCTAATAGGATTGATGGAAGAGGCAGTTTACTCGCTCGCCGTCGGATCCTTACAAGGCATCCGGATCTTTTACTTGGTCTTTATGAAGAATTCTGTAAAATAACTTAAGGGTTAGGTTGTCGAGGTAATGGCGCCAGTCGTTAATATATCTTCACCCGTTTTAAGAGCGCTTTTCTTTTCTTGCACACTGCAAGATTCCTTACACCGATCTCCTACGTCATATCTGAACATTCAGCCTCTTGAGTCTTGACTTCAACACACTACCCAAACTAACACAAGTAATTAAGCCTTACTAGCACACACAGACAAACACTCAGTATTCAGTACACTTCATATTCATGTGTATAACAGTGTGTAAGACTGAAATTTGTAACAGTCTTTAAATGTTTCCCTGTACGCAGGGGCGGCCTGTTCAATAGGGCGATATGGGCGACGCACTGCCAAACGGGAAAAGGAAGGGATTTTTTTTCTAATCAATTATATCACGGCAACAGTAGTTATCAGTGTTGTAATCTATACGTCTGATCTGCCACAGTGCCACACTGCCACTAAATGTCGAATCAGGCTAAAGTCATGCTTCAAATGGCTCCCCCCCCTTTTGGGGCGATTTCAGTCAGGTTGAAAATCGCCCAGAAGTCTGTCATAGACTCCCATGTAAAATCTATTTTTTCAAATTTCAGAGCCTTCAATACAATCTCAATGGGTGTCTGTGGGCTTGCACTTACGCGCTTTCGTCATACGTTACGTAACCATGAACGTAACTGAGAAAAGAGCGGATTGTTTGAAAGAAGTTCCTTTTTGTCGGCGAACAAATGAAGATAAATTGGCAACGAAACAATTAGGACCTCCCAGACCAAATTTAATAATTCAACAGGTTTCTACTAAAGGCGGAAAGTCCTACACCCGAGGATTTTCCAAAAATTGGTACTGAAACGAAAAAAGACATTGCCACTCACTCAACTGGATGAGGGATACAGGCTAGCTGTCCGCCGGCACAACGATGAGGTTAGTGTTGATAATCACAAGTTTACTGGAGAACTGAGACCAAGTAGAGACTTTGGACAGGGTGGATATGGTATAATAAAGGCAGTTTATTCAGAGGTAAAGATATCTGGAATCGCGTTCACGGACCCGTTCGTCAAACTCTTAGGGAGCTATAAATTAAGCCCCATTACTTACCATATCAGATAAGAGAAATTGCTGCAGCTACATATATTTTACATCCTGGCCCTACATAGTTCACTATTTGCATCACTTACCAAAATATTACATGTGGTCATATATGCTTGGAAAGTGGAGATGCCATAGAACGTCAAAAAAGTAAACATTGCTGGAGACACATTGCCGTTTTGGAGAAGACATCGCGTTTGCTAGCGAAGAGATTTGTTGTGGCAAATGAACTTGGGCTGGGAATTGCCAGGAACCTCACGATAAGATATATGCATCAGCATTGCGAGTCTCATGATTCTATACGTATTGCGATTCGATACTGTGATTTTATTGCGCACCATATGTCTGTTGCAGAGGGATCAGAAAGCCATGAGAACGAGTTTTGATCAGTCATGGAAATAAAAGTGCTGAAAACAAATTGGCTCCCAATGTGAAAAGATTGAGAACAAGCTATGAAGGAACAATAATGGTGTTTTGGTGCAGGTACAGCCAACTAGCGCTAAAATATTGCGATATTGTCAATACAGTATATCGTAAAGTATCACTATGTAACTCGATTTCTTTCACCCCAATCCCTCAAATTAACGGTAAATAACTGAATTGTTTGCCCCACATTTAGCTAAGATGATTAGCTAGCCAGCTAAAATGTTTTATTTAGTTAGCAGTCGCATCTACAATAGTTTACTGTCAATAACATGTCTCCAAAAATGACGTGGTGTCTCCAATTGTGTTGACATTTTACAATTGCGATGCGCATCCATGAGTATCCACTTTCTGTAGCTCAGCTGGTAGAGCATGGTGCTTGTAACGCCAAGGTAGTGGGTTCGATCCCGGGACCACCCATACACAAAAATGTATGCACGCATGACTGTAAGTCGCTTTGGATAAAAGCGTCTGCTAAATGGCATATTATTATTATTATTATTATTATCTGAAGAGAGCCCCGAAACATTGTGTGCAGACATTTTATGCAATAAATGAAGTAGGTTGAATCTAGTAGTTCTGATCTTCTGATTGGTCCTGATGAGTTGGGCGAGGTCCCCTCCAGGCTACTGTCACTGTTGCATTGGCTCTGAGTCGGGTTCTCTGTCTTCAAATGTTCAGCCTAAGAGAGGGGATTTGTGTGTGTGTGTGTGTGTGTGTGTGTGTGTGTGTGTGTGTGTGTGTGTGTGTGTTTAACAGTGATGATGTGTGTGTGTGTGTGTGTGTGTGTGTGTGTGTGTGTGTGTGTGTGTGTGTGTGTGTGTGTGTGTTAACAGTGATGATGTGTGTGTGTGTGTGTGTTTGTGTGTGTGTGTGTCCTCAGAGCAAGAACTCGTGAGTTGGAAGAACTGAGAGGCCTATGGCGTGGGTGTTGTCCTTGGCCACCTGCTGACAAGGCTGACAAGATAGGACCCTTTTGTCCATTGTTATTGGATAGGAACAGAACTTATAACCAGCTCCTGACCTAAATAGATCTTAGCACAACATTTTACTCAACATATCATATTCCATATTCACTATAACAAATATATTTACTACGACATTAGCAAGAACCGCCACATCCTCAGCCGGCTAATCCAGTGTGTGAAGTTTTGCGGAGTGTTTGAGTTAGCTTTGCGAGGCAAAGATGAAACTGAGGGCTCCACCAACCCTGGTAAGCCAACACTTTTGAGATCAGTCAATAAATGCTTCTGGTATTGACTTATATGCTGCCCCTGTCTTCATGTTGTTGCTGGACATATCTTTTTTAAAATGTGTGTAGGTCACCTAAATCATCAGAAAAATTGCCCCTCCTGAGAATTTTTTCAGGAGCCGCCACTGCCTGTACGTCTTGGCATTATTTTCTGTTGTATGTAAATATGTTTGCACTGTCGAAAGAACAGGATTGCTTTCAGAGGGCAACAGAACATAACTATTGTTAAAGGCCCCATATAAACAGGGCTGAGAGAATCCACCACAGCTTTTGTACTGTTGGACTAGAGAGAACTTCACTGTGGAAGCCACAGACTCAGGAGGATGTAACATCACAGAGCGTTCACAGAAAAGTGATTGTCTGTCAGATAGAATAGGGAGTCGGTTCAGCTCCATTCATTCTATTTCTATCTGCAACATTCTGAACATTTCACATCACTGAGGCCCACTGAGGCCCTCCTCTGTGCCAATGGGAGCGCTGCGGGTGTAAATGTGCAGATGGGAAAACAGTTGACAGTATATGACCAGTCTGTCCGAAGCGGCTCTGAGTTGTTTACTGATTGACTGACTGACTTTGGTTCTGAAAAGGGAGGGAGCGTTCTTCTTCAAACCCCTCTCCCTCCTCTCTCTCAACGTGTGGTTACTCCCTTAACGTTAGAGGCATATCAAAGGTTAAGCATGGGACTCTTCAAAATCACTGTCAAAAACGTGCACAAAGCGTGCACACAAGCACAGGTAGGAAAACATGTACACAAACACACAGAAGCTGAGCCCCCTCCAAGACAATCCTCTTCTTAAACCATGTGGTATGATTTCTGTCAGCTCACTTGATCCTTATAGGATAACCCTTTCACTTACAATCCCTCTAAGCAAACCGTAGTCTTAAAAGCATCATATGTGGACTGTTTCAAGGTTAAATAAATGCATCTAATTTCCAAGTGTCATCTCAAATCAAATCCAATGTTATTTGTCACATACACATGTTTAGCAGATGTTATTGCGGGTGTAGTGAAATGCTTGTGTTTCCAGCTCCAACAGTGCAGTAATATCTAACAATTCACAACAATACACATAATACACACAACCTAAAAATAAAATAATGGAATTAAGGAATAAATAAAAATTTGAAATATTAGGACAAGCAATGTCGGAGTGGCATAGACTAAAATACAGTAGAATAGAATACAGTATATACATATATGAGATGAGTAAAGCAAAAATATGTAAACATTATTAGAGTGACTAGTGTTCCATTATTAAAAAGGCCAGTGATTTCAAGTGGCTTGCGAAAGTATTCACCCCCCTTGGCATTTTTCCTATTTTGTTGCCTTACAACCTGGACTTAAAATAGATTTTTTGGGGGTTTGTAGCATTTGATTTACACAACATGCCTACCACTTTGAAGATGCAACATTTTTTGTCTTGTGAAACAATCAAGAAATAAGACAAAAAACAGAAAACTTGAGTGTGCATAACTATTCACCCCCCCAAAGTCAAGACTTTGTAGAGCCACCTTTTACAGCAATTACAGCTGCAAGTCTCTTGGGGTATGTCTCTATAAGCGTGGCACATCATAGCGTTTCCATTGTTTTCAAAATTCAGCCAAAAAGCTCAATTTTAGTCTCATCTGACCAGAGTACCTTCTTCCATATGTTTGGGGAGTCTCCCACATGCCTTTTGGCGAACACCAAACGTGTTTGCTTATTTTTTTCTTTAAGCAATGGCTTTTTTCTGGCCACTCTTCCGTAAAGCCCAGCTCTGTGGAGTGTACGGCTTAAAGTGGTCCTATGGACAGATACTCCAATCTCCGCTGTGGAGCTTTGCAGCTCCTTCAGGGTTATCTTTGGTCTCTTTGTTGCCTCTCTGATTAATGCCCTCCTTGCCTGGTCCGTGAGTTTTGGAGGGCGGCCCTCTCTTGGCAGGTTTGTTGTGGTGCCATATTCTTTCCATTTTTTAATAATGGATTTAATGGTGCTCTGTGGGATGTTTTTTATAACCCAACCCTGATCTGTACTTCTCCACAACTTTGTCCCTGACCTGTTTGGAGAGTTCCTTGGTCTTCATGGTGCCGCTTGCTTTGTGGTGCCCCTTGCTTAGTGTTGTTGCAGACTCTAGGGACTTTCAGAACAGGTGTATATATACTGAGATCATGTGACAGATCATGTGACACTTAATTGCACATAGGTGGACTTTATTTAACTAATTATGTGACTTCTGAAGGTAATTGGTTGCACCAGATCTTATTTAGGGGCTTCATAGCAAATGGGGTGAATACATATGCACGCACCACTTTTCCGTTATTTATTTTGTTGAATTTTTATAAACAAGTTTATTTTTCATTTCACTTCACCAATTTGGACTGTTTTGTGTATGTCCATTAAATTAAATCCAAATAAAAATCAATTTAAATTACATGTTGTAATGCAACAAAATAGTAAAAACACCAAGGGGGCTGAATACTTTTGCAAGGCACTGTATATGGGGCAGCAGCCTCTAAGGTGCAGGGTTACGTAACCGGGTGGAAGCCGCCAAGTGATGTGTGTGTGATCGCCAGTGTTTAGGTAATTGTAAATGGTTACTGGAGTATTATTAGCTTCATAGTAGATCAAGTGTAGTCTTTAATGTACTGAACTAAGGGGGAAAATGCAGTGTTTATAACACAAGATATATTTAATATAAATGTTCTAAAAGATTGTATAAAATGATATAATTCCTGTTTCATATTTGCCAAGAGACAAATTCAGTATATTTGGTAATCCTATTATTACGTTCAAGTACTACAGGTCTTAAAATCATAATTGATAGTTGAAAATAATAAAATAGTAGCCCAATACATACGGTAAGAGATCAATGGCACGCCAACCGTGAGGTTAGATAGCATTGGCGCCCATTCAATAAAGCAGACACTACAAAGTGAATATTTGTCAAATCTGTCATAATTTATGTGTTCTACCAGGCCGACAGTGTGGTTACTAAAATCCGATTTGGATATATTTGGCTGTTTTCGCTACATAATATTTATACGTTTTTAAATATTATATATTTAATATTTATATTTATAAAATGACAAATGAAAATACACTCAGAAACGATCTTTTAGTATTTTGTCAATTTGTCCACTGTTAATACAATCACATTTTGTTGCATGTCAGCAGTCCAGTTTTCAAGATAAAGTCCTTTCCGTTGAGAAAAAATTATTATGCATCAAGGAAAACTTTTGCTCAACTGAATAAAAAATGTACAGTGTATTAAAGGTAGAGTCAGCGATCTGACATAGATGCACAAAGTAAACAGCATAGTGGGTACATTTCCCCAACAACTAAGAGCGTTGGAGCGCGAGTCTAAACTTCTCTGCTGTTTTGGTCCCGTGGCTACCACGTTCTAAGAGCGTTAAGCGAACCAGTGCATGTGCGCAGATACTGTATGTGACTGAGTGAGAGCGTAGTCTTGCATCTTGCTCATCGCAATATCTGCAGTACTGCTCGTGCAACGTCATTTCACAGATTCTACCTTTAACAGTGGACTGATGGACAAAATACGATCGTTTTTCAGTGTAGTATTCCTTGAGGAAAGAGATATTTTTATCCTCCAATGAACCAGTGGTCCAGCTTGGTCAGTCAGTGGTCAGTCAAAGTGGTCAATCCTCTGGAGCCGCCACCTCCTGATCTCCTCTGCTGTCAGTTCTCCTGGGATGTTGAAACCATATGAGGTTTGTCCTCTGAGCGGAGCCCCCTAAGGGACATAAGAACAAACAGAAAACTCTTCTGACCTCTTCCCTTTTTCCAAATTTTGTTACGTTACAGCCTTCTTCTAAAATGGATTAAAACATGTTTTTTTCTCATCAATCTCTGGTTCAACAAAGTACTCAGTAAAGGGTCTGAATACTTATTTAAATGTGATATCAGTAATTGATTTTTAATACATTTGCTAAAATTTCTAAAAACTGTTTTTTTCTTGGTCATTATGGGGTAATGTATGTAGAATCATGAGGGAGAAAAACAATTTAATCAATTTTAGAATAAGGCTGTAACGTAACAAAATGTGGAAAAAGTCAAGGGGTCTGAATACTTTCCGAATGCACAAAAGAATGCACCCCTTCAAATTAGTGGATTTGGCTATTTCAGCCACACCCGTTGCTGCCAGGTGTATAAAATCAAGCACACTGTCATGCAATCTCCATAGACAAACACTGGCAGTAGAATGGCTTTACTAAAGAGCTCAGTGACTTTCAACGTGGCACCGTCATAGGATGCCACCTTTCCAACAAGTCAGTTCGTCAAATTTCTGCCCTGCTATAGCTGCCCTGGTCAACTGTAAGTACTGTTATTGTGAAGTGGAAACATCTAGGAGCAACAACGGCTCAGCCGCAAAGTGGTAGGCCACACAAGCCACAGAACGGGACCGTCGAGTGCTGAAGCGCGTAAAAATCGTCTGTCCTCGGTTGCAACACTCACTACCGAGTTCCAAACTGCCTCTGGAAGCAACGTCAGCACAATCACTGTTAGTCGGGAGCTTCATGATATTGGTTTCCATGGCCGAGCAGCCGCACACAAGCCTAAGATCACCATGCGCAATGCCAAGCGTCGGCTTGAGTGGTGGACCATTGGACTCTGGAACAGTGGAAACACGTTCTCTGGAGCGATGAATCACGCTTCACCATCAGGCAGTCCGACAAACAAATCTGGGTTTGGCGGATGCCGGGAGAACGCTACCTGCCCAAATGCATAGTGCCAACTGTAAAGTTTGGTGGAGGAGGAATAATGGCCTGGGGCTGTTTTTCATGGATTGGGCTAGGACCCTTAGTTCCAGTGAAGGGGAATCTTAACGCTACAGCATACAATGACATTCTAGACGATTCTGTGCTTTCAACTATGTGGTAACAGTTTGGGGAAGGCCCTTTCCTGTTTCAGCATGTGCACAAAGCAAGGTCCGTACAAAGCAAGGTCGATATCGGTGTGGAAGAACTTGACTGGCCTGCACAGAACCCTGACCTCAACCCCATCGAACACCTTTGGGATTAATTGGAATGCCTACCAGGCCTAATCACCCAACATCAGTGCTCAACCTCACTAATGCTCTTGTGGCTGAATGGAAGCAAGTCCCCACAGCAATGTTCCAACATCTAGTGGAAAGCCTTCGCAGAAGTGTGGAGGCTGTTATAGCAGCAAAGGGGTGGGACCAACTCCATATTAATGCCCATGATTTTGCAATGAGATGTTCGACGAGCAGGTGTCCACATACATTTGGTCATGTAGTGTGTAGTATTTTAGGGAAATATCAAAGTTGGCCTATAAGCAACAACATCCTCGTTCATAGGCTGATTATATTATGGATTGTCACTGATAATTGTCCCCATTTTAATCTTGTCTCTTAGCCTCTCGTTAAAGTCATGCAAAGTAGTATATATTGTATGTGGAAATGCTAATAAGCATACTCTCTTCCATACCTCTCCTTGACACTCCCATTTTATGCTCCACCTACACAGTTCCAAAGTTTTACAGGATCCGTGCAGACACAAATACAGGTGACACAAAAATGCCAAACTCGTCATTGCACAGGTTTTTGAGCTCGTTGCGCATGTTTTAGCGTGAGGAAAATGTTGCCCACAGACACACACACACAAACCTGCTATTTTTTTCATGATGATCTTCAGAGGACCAGCGGTGTAGAGAAACCCCACCAGGATGCCTGCCAGGTGTCCCACAAAGGAGGTCCTGCACAGAGGAGCGTGTTACCACCTGGCTACAACACACACACACGACTCCGTAATTAAACATATGCACAGCAAACTACTTTAGGGAAACAAGATCTGTTCTGTCAAGATGAGCACTGTTATTACACTACCATACACACACTTCTCACATGACGGACACTGTATAAACAGACACTTATCAGGCATTACAGACCCGCTAGTGAGGTTGTGCACTCTCCTAGGGGAGAGTGGGGTAAGTTGACAATTTATTACATTCAGCATCACTCCGCCAAGGGAAATATAGTATTCTTTCTAACAAAGATATCTACATATATTTCAAGCTGTTGCGTATCCCAATAAATAATCGGAATTAATGTAAACATTACAGTTTTGAAAACATAGCTTGTCCAAAAAAAGTGTTCTCTTGGCACAACTTACAGGGTATGGCGTAAGTTGAGCCGCGGGACAAGGTAAATTAAGCCGCCTACACATTTCTGTACTGAATGAAATATTGCCGCTTTATTTTCCAAACACAATTCAACACTTTTTGGTCTTTTAATAATTTAAAGCGTATTTTAACACAGGCTTACCTCATATTTCAGTGATAATGCCTTGCATTACACCTTGGAAGAAAACACTTAAATGTGCTTAACTTGCCATTGGCTCAATTTACCCCAAGGCAAACATTTTAACTATATTAGCTCACACAGCTACAAGGATGCACTTTCATGCTAGGTTTAGGACCTCATATTGAAGCTTATACAGACCCCAACTGATGTATTGAACAATCTTAAAATGATCTACTTTGGTTTAGATTTTTAAAAATAAAAAATAAAAAATAAAAAAAATACAAGAATCATGAAACCTCTAACACAATACATTTATTTGACTTGATGAAAATTAATTTTTTGGACCTAACTTGCTTACCACTTTTTCCATGTGGTTTCTTCCTTCACAGACTCCATGAAATGATGACCTCTTCCTAAATATTTAGTAAAAATATCGATTTTGTGTATGGTTTCCTAGAAACAAGGGTGTCTCAACTTACCTCTTTGGCTCAACTTACCCCACTCTCCCCTACATAGAGCATTATATGTTTTGTATAAACATTTCATTTAGAACTATTTGACAGAGCCCTCTATTGTGGATAATAAGAGACTGTCTAGTGAACTTACGATGAACCCTGGGCCGTGTTCATTTGGGCACACAACGGTAAAAAATGTAAAAACTAAAATGAGCATCTCTTATTGGAAACGTGTGAGAGCTGGACTGGGAGAAAAGTCTGTGTGTCTGACTACTCCTGCGACAAAGGAGAACTCACCCCGGTGACGTTACGTGAATCAGCACCAGCTCGACCCAGCTGGCGTAGCGATTGGCCACTAGGACGCCCATCACGTAGGAGACGCCTCCTGGGTGGTAGTGGTTACTCAGCATTTTCAGACGAAAAGCACTCCTACAACACAGGACAGACAGCTCAGTCTCACCATGCCACTCACAGCACAGCATGATTGGGGTCAATTCAGTTTTCAATTCAGGAAGCAAATTCACAGAGTTGAAAAACAGAGTTGACCCCAACTTTTTACTGACCAACAGAGGCCCATTCACTTTTAGGCTAGGTCTATAACTATGACCTTGGGGTTTTCCTGGTCCAAAAAATCCCATGGCCCAAACTATTGTGAGGATGGACAGAAACCTTCCTCAGCAGCATAACAACAAACACACTGACACTGTAGCTAGCTAGTACCTGAGAAGCCGACTGCACACTGTATACTGTAAGAGGGGTCCTGGGTGATCGCCGAGAGCCCTATCTCCCGCAGCAGATAAATCATGCCCGTCAGCAGGGAGAAAACAGCCAGCAGGCAGGCATAGAAGCTGCTGCCCAACCGGGGCTCCAGCTTGACGCCCTTCCACAGGAAGGATGCCATGTTGAAGTACAGGTGCCAGTCGTCTAGGTGGTGCAGCGGCGACAGTCCCCACGCCAGTAGGCTTGCACACCTAGAGGTAGACGTTGAGGCCCAGCACAAGAAGAGGTAGACGTTGAGGCCCAGCACAGCCAGCGTCACAGAGGGAACATTATCCACCCCCACCTGGAAGACCTGGGAGGCCAGGAGGATTAGGCCCAGCTGACCTCCCCCTCTGTCGGTTACGCATCCTCCTCACTCAACTGCGGTAGCTCAGCCTGGAGTAACACACAAACAAATATGTACAATGAAATACAAAACCATACAACTTTCTTTGTCCATTGTGAAACAGAGATCTGTCATTTTTACCCTCCCCCCTCCCCCCTCCCTTGAGTAAGGTTAAGTGCCTTACTCAAGGGCACAATGGCAGTAGGTGAAACCTGAGATGTAGGATATTGGATTGTTTTACAGAAGGAGCTAGAAGGATCTCGAAGACATTGTGAAAGAAACATTCTATTATACTCCCAGATAATCAGTAGTAATGATAATGACCCTGGCTCTTATGAATTCCGCTTGGGAAGTTCACCCTAATCATCCAGAATTCCGCCTGTGACATTCTCTACCACGAGTTCTAACAAGGGCACTGTTATTTGGATTCAATGCTGACTTCACAAACACTACCGTCGCCTCCATGATGGGTCAATTGTCAGCTGTGGTGCAGAGAGAGCATTGTGCTCCAGCCAGCTTCCTCCAGACTTTACCACAAACACCCACCACAGAGAACAAGGGCACACGCATGAAATAATCCTATAGTATACTATAGATGGGTTAGCTGACAACGTCACGGAAACAATGTGCACGCTTCAATGGCGCAAAAGTCTGCATGATTGTTGTGATTCTGGAAGGCCAGATAGCTAGCAACAATTACAAGAAAGCTGCCATGAGGGGAATCGTAGGTGTTATCTTGTTCTTGATACCATGTCTTGTTTTGAGGTGTTTTGACTGATGTCACGTCTATGCTAATATGGCTCAAATTCGCTAGCTCGCTAACCAACAACTGTAACGATGTATTTGAGAGAAAACAAGTGTTCATTGTGCAAATGTATTTATGTTTTCAATTTTCTATATATATACACATGTTGTCAACACTGTTAGAAATTGCGTAATTCAAATCTGGTATTGGAATAAGAATCAAGAGATCTTCAATCCAAGCTTAATTTATTATATGCAAAATGTATGTATGATAAGTATGAAGGTTCGTATATACGGGTCCACTGAAATACCTCGCAGGGCACTCAGAGAACTAAACCATTGTTTACAGGTACTTTCTCAAATACTCTGACAGAGAGTTCCCACCTCTTCTGTTGGCCAATCAGAGTAAAGGACTGAGTGTGGTTTAGACTTTACTCAGCCAATCCGTTGGCGCACGGGTTAGTCCCACCCCTTGGCGCTCCACCCCTTGGCGCTCCACCGTTCCCAGGCATAAGTTGCTATCCTAATAACCTGTGGAGTCAGCACCCAAAAGACACCCCTCCAATCTGTACTCCATGTACCCACGTTCAAGGACGGTTTCACAGACAACAAAGAGAGAGTGTTCGTATCTGTAAGAAATACAAGTCTTATCTGTCCTACCCCTAACGTTCCTTACATGAATCACAGCCTGTTATGTGAAACAATTTATATCAGTATTGTACAAACCTATGCTCCTCATTAATGCATTCCTTCTAAGTTTTTCATCACATACAGATCCAATTATGAGAAAAATAGAACCCAACAACACCCTTACAAAAAAACATTGCAGTCAGAGTGCAGTTAGAGTGCAGTATAACTGCAGTATGTTTCAAATACTGCGTCCAAAATAACACAGTTGACTACAGTTACTGCACTTTTAATGCACATTCAAAAATGCAATCTTTATTTGTAAGGGCAATCTAAGCCAACCCCGTCTGTTTGCCCCATAGTTGCTCACGCGTCGGTTTTGTTCAACCTGTCTATGGTATAAATACTGTAGTATTCACAGGACAAAAGTCTGCATAAACACTAGTGAATACTGTACTATTTAGTGTAGTGTTGCGGACATGAATGTAGTATACTGTAGGATTTATAGTTTACTATAGTATAAGTACTTGTATAGTATAAAAACTTGAGTATATACTATAGTAATTACTGTATTGTTTTTGCAGACTGTAGTATACTGTAGTATTTACTGTAGTGTTCTTGCAGACATTACTGTAGTATTTACGATAGTGCTTTTGTTTTATTATCTTTGACATAGCAATGGGGTCTTTCTCCTTGAGGAAACCTACTCGACAAAATACTCAAAGAGCACATTTTCCATAACCTGTAGGTAGGTAGGACTGAGGTCTAAACGGATAACTCAGAGGTTGTGCTCTTTTCTATAACCTGTAAGGAACATAATATATAGTCTATACTTGGCATGTAGGCTTCTCACTTATGGGTGGCACAAATTAGGATATGAGGGAAGGGAATGGGCAGGGTTATATGCAAATTAAATACTGTAGTGTATACTGTATACGAGGGGCGTAGGCATGGGTGAGCCAGGCCCTCCCAATCAGATTGAGCAAAAACAAATAAATAATACATTATTATTACAAAAATACTCATCAGCAAAGGCATCATTTTCCTCCTGAACTAACATGAAATGCGAGAAGGCGGAAAAGAATGGGGAAAATATGCGTACTTTCTTTGTAAAACACAAATTTCACAATGATGCTAGTGGCTAATGCCTAGGAATGCTAGCTACTTCCTGATGATACACAAACTCAGAAAGTGAGAGGAACATTTTTCCACCTTCTCCCCATTAAAAGCTACGATATGGGGCGGCAGGTAGCTTAGTGGGTAAGAGCGTTGTGCCAGTAACCGAAAGGTCGCTGGTTCTAATCCCCGAGCCGACTAGGTGAAAAATCTGTCGATGTGCCCTTAAGCAAGGCACTTAACCCTAATTGCTCCTGTAAGTCGCTCTGGATAAGAGCGTCTGCTAAAATGTAAATGTAACTTTTTGGGTGACCTGGCAAAATTCACATAGAACTGTGAGTTATAGATCTGTCATTCTCATTGAAGCCAAGTCTAAGAAGTGATAGATCTGTTCTATGTGTACTATTTCTATGCTTGCCGTTTTAAAATTTCGTTTTGCTTCTTTTCCTTTCGGCTTTGCACACCAACTTCAAACAGCTGAAAATACAATGTTTTTGGTTATGGAAAATATATTTCACTTAGGTTTACATGGTACAAGGATTCTCTACTCTATACTTGCTTGTTTTGTCACATAAACTGAAATTAGGCAAACTAGAATTTTAGCAACCAGGAAATGAATCAATGGCTGTGCAATTTCTGCAAAGGGCATCTTTAAGGAGGAAAATTATGCATTTGCAGCCTGAATGGAGGATGCTTTATGTAGGGGCCGGTCCACTGGGGAGTGAGTGTATTACCGGGAATGTACATCAAGCTTAGACGATAGTGCAGATCTGGGCTACGATTATGCCTACATTCCTCCTTAAGACTGTCAAAAAGCAGAGCAATAAACACAAAACACGTTTATAAAATGTAAAGAATATAGCTAGCTAGCTAGCTAGCTTTCATACTGGAGCACACAAAAAACAGACCTTGACATTCAACTTGAAATGAGACACATATCACATATAGTTGATAGCTGGCTGGTTGATTTTCCCCAAAGTTGTAACTTACTCCCTGGCATCGCGCTGATACAGTAGGTCTTTGATTTTATCGCTGGTATTGTTGGTCTCGTTGTAATCTTTTCAGTCTTCTGGCCAACAAAACACGTATTAAAGAGCACCAAGGGATACTGGGGTTTACTTACGCATAAGGAAACACGGTAACCCTTTAATGAAACGTCATCATATCGCTGTGTAATCAGATTAATATAATTGACCATGTGATCATAACAGGGTCGTATGGGCACACCGTACAAACCATAATAAAACTATTTGGAACGAAAACGAGCGTTTCTTATTAGACAGGGTCAGGTTAGTCCCTCCCCGTTTGCTTTCGTTTGGTTTCTAGTGAATACAACCCCTTTCTGTGAGAACGTTCAGTGGCATTACCATATCGCACCACAACATGGCAGTGTCATACAGCAGCATCAGACAACTGGTTCAGACAACATTGTTATAGCACGCCACACACTCACACTTTTCCCATTCTTTTGTATCTCTCTATGTGGTTCACTTCCCTGTCAAAATAAAGGTAAAAAAATAAACATATCATGTACTGAAGAAAATGTATCAAAAAGTATTTGCTAGTTCTGTATGCATAGTTTTTTGTAGCATCATCTTATGTTTTCTTTGTTCAATAAAAGTATAAAATATATATATACATATATATCTAAACAAAAAATATGTGTTTTATTGTCACATATACCAGATAGGTGCAGTGAAATGTGTTGTTTTACAAGGTCACCCTTACAAAAAAAGAGAGCAGTTTTGAAACTGCAGTAAAAGTGCAATAACTGCAGTCGACTGTGGTATTTTGGACGCATTAATTGCAGAATAATGACTTGTGAACTACAGTTATACTGCACTGTAACTGCAGTCACTGCAAAATTACTGCAGTAAAAAAAACACTTATTTTGGACGCAGTATTTGAAGCATACTGCTGTTATACTGCCTTCTAACTACAGTTAAACTACAGTGTACTGCAGTTATACTGCACTCTAACTACAGTTAAACTACAGTGTACTGCAGTTATACTGCACTCTGACTACAGTTAAACTACAGTGTACTGCAGTTATACTGCACTCTGACTACAGTTAAACTACAGTGTACTGCAGTTATACTGCACTCTAACTACAGTTAAACTACAGTGTACTGCAGTTATACTGCACTCTGACTACAGTTAAACTACAGTGTACTGCAGTTATACTGCACTCTGACTACAGTTAAACTACAGTGTACTGCAGTTATACTGCACTCTGACTGCAATCTTTTTTCGTAAGGGCAGCCATAGCAGTACGGAACCCCTGGAGCAAGTTAGGGTTAACTTGTACACTTGACTTGTATTTAACATTATAGAATGTGTACAGAAACAACATCACCATAACCCCTCCAACCTACATGTTCTTCAGTGTTCTTGTTCTTGTTCTTGATCTTGTTCTTCTTGTTCTTCTTCTTCTTCTACCTGACATTTTCGTAAACCTAGAACCATCTGGTTGCTCTCTTCTTTCCATCTGTCCCTTGTCTATGTCTTGGTTTCTCTTTCTCCTATTGAACTATGTATCTGACCCTCATGGTGTGTGTCTGTGTGTGTGAGTGTATTTGTATTTATTATGGAACCCCATTAGCTGCGGCCAAGGCAGACCTGGGGTCTAGTAAAATTAAGGCAATTTTACATTTTTTACATTTTAGTCATTTAGCAGACGCTCTTATCCAGAGCGACTTACAGTTAGTGAGTGCATACATTTTCATACTGCCCCCCGTGGGAAACGAACCCACAACCCTGGCGTTGAAAACGCCATGCTCTACCAACTGAGCTACAATAAAACATTACAATAAATTCACAACATATTTCACAACACATTAAGTTTGTGCCCTCAGGCCCTTACTCTACTACCACTTATCTACAACACAAAATCCATGTGAACGTGTGTGTATTGTGCATATGTTAGCGTGTGTTTGTATGCATGTGTCTGTGCCTATGTTTGTGTGGCTTCACTGTCCCCGCTGTTCTATAAGGTGTATTTTTTTCTGTTTTTAAATCTAATTTTACTGCTTGCATGAGTTACTTGATGTGGAATAGAGTTCTATGTAGTCATGGCTCTATGTAGTACTGTGCGCCTCCCATAGTCTGTTCTAGACTTGGGGACTATGAAGTGACCTCTGGTGACATGTCTTGAGGGGTATCCATGGGTGTCTGAGCTATGTGCCAGTAGTTCAAACAGAGAGCTTTCAACATGTCAATATCTCTCACAAATACAAGTAGTGATGAAGTCAATCACTCCTCCACTTTGAGCCAGGAGAGATTGACATGCATATTATTAATGTTAGCTCTCTGTGTACATCTAAGGGCCAGCCGTGCTGCCCTGTTCTGAGCCAATTGCAATTTTCCCAAGTCCCTCTTTGTGGCACCTGATCACACGACTGAACAGTAGTCCAGGTGTGACAAAACTAGGGCCTGTAGGACATGCCTTGTTGATACTGTTGTATCAATTTGTTTTGACCATGACAGTTTACAATCCAGGGTTACTCCAAGCAGTTTAGTCACCTCAACTTGCTCAATTTCCACATTATTCATTACAAGATTTAGTTGAGGTTTAGGGTTTAGTGAATGATTTGTCCCAAAATACAATGCATTTAGTTTTTGAAATATTTAGGACTAACTTATTCCTTGCCACCCATTCTGAAACTAACTGCAGCTCTTTGTTAAGTGTTGCATTCATTTCAGTTGCTGTAGTAGCTGACGTGGATAGTGTTGAGTCATCCACATACATAGACACACTAGCTTTACTCAAAACCTTGCTCTCTCTCCATGTGAGAGCCCTCTCTTTCTATGCCACTGAAAAGCAGCCACTTGTCTCAGTATGTTCATATATGAATGGAGGGGCTATCTCTAATTTGGTCTACTTGTTAGTCATTTCTGTCTCACAAACACACTCCTCTCAATGCACCGACACTGCACATAAGAGCATGGTCAGAGGCTGATGTTCATTTCAGCCAATTTATTCACAGCACATACTACAGTGGGTAATGTATTTCAGAACATTGTACAGTACTGTCACTTCTGACATTATGAAACAAAATACTTTGTATCCTATAAGCAGTATCCAGTGGCATGTCATTATTAAAGATTGAAAAAAGTAAGGGGCCTAGACAGCTGCCCTGGGGAATTCCTAATTCTACCTGGATTATGTTGGAGAGGCTTCCATTAAAGAACACCCTCTGTGTTCTGTTATACGGGTAACTCTTTATCCACAATATAGCAGGGGATGTAAAGCCATAACACGTAGGTTTTTTCAGCAGCAGACTATGATCGATAATGTCAAAAGTCGCACTGAAGTCTAACTAAACAGCCCCCACAATCACAATCATCAATTTCTCTCAGCCAATCATCAGTCATTTGTGTAAGTGCTGTGCTTGTTGAATGTCCTTCCCTATACGCGTGCTGAAAGTCTGTTATCAATTTGTTTACTGTAAAATAGCATTGTATCTGGTCAAACATTTTCTTTGCACAAAAAGGGTTGGTAACAGGCTGATTGGTCGGCTATTTGAGCCAGTAAAGGCGCTTTACTATTCGTAGGTAGGGGAATAACTTTTGCTTCCCTCCAGGCCTGAGGGCACACACTTTCAAGCAGGCTTAAATTGAATATATATGGCAAATAGGAGTGGCAATTTTCCATCCAAGTTGTTGGCTTGTCATTGTTGATAGACAACAATAATTTTTTCACCTCTTCCACACTCACTTTACGGAATTCAAAATGACAACGCTTGTCTTTCATAATTTGGTCAAATGTACTTGAATGTGTGGTGTCAGCGTTTGCTAATCTTGCCAAAGAAAAAATCATTAAAGTAGTTGGCAATATCAGTGGGTTTTGTGATGAATGAGCCATCTGATTCAATGAATGATGGAGTGGAGTTTTCCTTTTTGCCCAAAATTTCATTTAAGGTACTCCAAAGCTTTTTACTATCATTCTTTATGTAATTTATGTTTGTTTCATAGGGTAGTTTCTTCTTCTTTTTATTCAGTTTAGTCACATGATTTCTCAATTTGCAGTACGTTTGCCAATGGGTTGTGCAGCCAGACTTATTTGCCATTTCTTTTGCCTCATCCCTCTCAACCATACAATTTTTCAATTCCTCATCAATCCACAGGAATTTAACTGTTTTTTCAGTCATTTTCTTAATGCGTACATGCTTATTAGTAACTGGGATAAACAATTTTATAAATGTGTCAAGTGCAGCGTCTGGTTGCTCCTCATTACACACCACGGACCAACACATATTCTTTACATCAACAACATAGGAATCACTACAAAACGTATTGTATGACCTCTTATACACTATATTAGGCCCAGCCTTTGGAACTTTGGTTTTCCTAGATATGGCTACTATATTGTGATCACTACATCTGATGAGGTTGGATAATGCTTTAAAGCAAATTTCTGCAGCATTAGTAAAGATGTGATCAATACATGTTGATGATTTATTTCCTGTGCTGTTTGTAACTACCCTGGTAGGTTGACTGATAACCTGAACCAGGTTGCAGGCACCAGTTACAGTTTGAAGCTTTCTCTTGAGTGGGCAGCCTGATGAAAGCCAGTCAATATTTAAATCACCCAGAAAATGCCTCGCTCCAACAGTATCTGTCCGACAGAAATCTGTCTGTCCCCCTGAAATCTTCATTCAGAACCCGTCCTGGCAAGGCCCCTTAATCCTTCCATTTCACAGGCTAAATGGGCCCAGGGATAATCATTCCTGACCAATGAGATCACCGCTCAACAGCCATTATGTGAGCACTTCCCCAACACCAGTCCCAACCATATACAAGCATGTGCACGGACACACACACTGGCACACGCATGTGTACACGCACACCAGCACACTCATGTGAATGCACACACATACAAATGCACACGCGCAAGCGCTCACACATGCACACGCGCGAGCGCTCACACACACAAACAGACACACACACCACTGACAAAGACACACCATTGACTTACAGTATATATATATATATATATATATATATATATATATATATATATATATATATATATATATATATATATATATATACACAGTGTGATCAAAACATAATATTGAGTTGCACCCCCTTTTTGTCCTCAGAACAGCCTCAATTCTTAGGGGCATGGACTCTACAAGGTGTCGAAAGCGTTACACAGGGATGCTGGCCCATGTTGACTCCAATGCTTCCCACAGTTGTGTCAAGTTGGCTGGATGTCCTTTGGCTGGTAGACCATTCTTGATATACACGGGAAACTGTTGAGCGTGAAAAACCCAGCAGCATTGCAGTTCTTGACACACTCAAACCGGTGCGCCTGGCACCTACTACCATACCCCGTTCAAAGGCACTTAAATCTTTTGTTGTCTTGCCCATTCATTCTCTGAATGGCACACATACACAATCCATGTATCAATTTAACCTGTATCCTCCCCTTCATCTACAATTATTTAAGTGGATTTAACAAGTGACATCAAGAAGGGATCAGAGCTTATTGAAATTCTCGATTATCGTAGATTTATCGGTGGTGAGTGTTTCCTAGCCTCAGTGCAGTGGGCAGCTGGGAGGAGGTGCTCTTATTCTCCATGGACTTTACAGTGTCCAAAAACTTTTGGAGTTAGTGCTACAGGATGCACATTTCTGTTTGAAAAAGCTAGCCTTTGCTTTCCTAACTGATTGTGTATATTGGTTCCTAACTTCCCTGAAAAGTTGCATTTCGCGAGGGCTGTTCGATGCTAATGCAGTACGCCACAGGATGTTTTTGTGCTGGTCAAGGGCAGTCAAGTCTGGGGTGAACCAGGGGCTATATCTGTTCTTAGTTCGGAATTTTTTGAATGGGGCATGCTTATTTAAGATGGAGAGGAAAGCCCTTTTAAAGAACAACCAGGCATCCTCTACTGACGGAATGAGGTCAATATCCATCCAGGATACCCGGGCCAGGTCAATTAGAAAGGCCTGCTCGCTGAAGTGTTTTAGGGAGCGTTTGACAGTGATGAGGGGTGGTCGTTTGACCGCGGACCCATTACGGACGCAGGCATATCTGCTTAAACATGTATGGGCTGCGTCTCAATCCACCACATCCGCCTATGTCGGCCTTCCGCATCGGCGGTGGAAAGTGGCAGAGCTACAGTGCTGTTTGTCAGACCCGATGACATCCCGAAAATCAGTCTTCTCCCGAAAATGTCTGTAGCGTCTGAATGTTTTGGCCTAAAAACTAATATGACCACTCTATGGAAAGATGAGACTTTCACGAACACAATGGTATCCATTTTGTTCTACGACCCCCACAAGTGTCACGGGACTCATCTGAAGGTAAAATGAATGGAAGTATGGAAGTAGTTTTGTGCCCCTCCAAAACAAGGTGTTAAATATCTGTATATATAAATGAAATCTGTATATATAAATTAAATTAAATAGTTCCTGTGCTTTCTTATATCTCCTAGATATAGGACAGACACTTATAAACCTTATTCCTTATGATACATTTTTGGACTATCTGTTTTGTTATTTATGAAACTGTTATTCAATGTGTTTCTATGGGCTATAGCAGTAAAGGCCAAATTCTATATTTTATCAAGTAATACAATTAAAAATAAAATAGCTAAATGATCCATGGTATGACCAGTCCAGGGTTACTAAGGTAGTCTGTGGTGGAACATAGAGTTTCAAAACATGCTCTGGCCTCCGATCGGCAGGAATATGTGTGGTGGTAGTGGTCATAGTAGAGCCAGCATGGCTGCCTGCCTGCATCACAAACAGGCCAGCCAGGCAGGCAGGCCTAGAAGGCTGGCAACCCAACAGACAAAGATTGGCTGATCCCCGTCCACTTGGCCCAAGCCCCTGCTTGTGTTGGTCAATAGGAGGGAGGCAGCGCTTTTGGGGACGCTGGCCTTTGATCTGCCTAGGCTGTCACACTCACTTGTCCCTGGCTATGAGTGGAAATAATGACCCCAAAAAGGGCCACCCCAGGAGGCCCCCGCCACAGCCCTGGCCCAGCCAGGCTAGGCCATGCACCCCCTCACCCACCCCCTCTCATGACCAATAACAGGGTCACACCTCGCCCACCCCCCTCGCCCTCGTGGGTGTTATTAGGGTCACTCCAAACCCTGTCACTCTATACTGAAGGAAAGCCTGTGGCAGTCACTAATCCTAAATCAGACACTGCATTACTGGCCCACCAAACTAAATTGAATTTTACCGTGGCTTGGAGGGACAGTGCTACACCTATTTGTGTCATACGGACGCAAGTTTTACAATGTGCATGCTCTACTGAATACTATAATTATTTTTATAATCTGATTTGTAAGGTTGTTTTTCCTGTAATAAATTAATTAAAATGCAACTTTGAAATATTCTTATGATGCATTCTAACACACCTGCCATACACCTGCCAATATTAGGAAATCATGATTCAAGTAAGACATGGTTTGGTGAGAGATGACAAAATAAAAAACACGTTTATTTATCAAAACATCATAGAAATTAGTGTGGATTTGCCTGCAGAAGTAGCCAAAATTCTTGAAAATTCTGGCGACACAGAAAGCGGCCACCATGACACCTCTGTGTAATATCTTGGTGATATTCATAAATCAGAATGAGACAGAATGTAAGCTGGATGCTGGTTACTTTATCAAGGTCAACTTCAAGTTGACCATTTAACAGAATCCCAAATATCAGCCTGTAGCTTTAACGATGTAAGTCTTCTGTCAGTGTAGGCGGTTAGTATCTGATAATACGCATAGAAAGTGGATACGCATGGATGTGCGTCACAATGGTAAAAGGTAAACACAACTGGAGACACCACGTCATTTTTGGAGACATCCCACTGGGCACACACTGGTTGAATCAATGTTGTTTTAGCGTAATTTGTCAACATATTGTGATGTGGAATCAACGTGGAAAATACATTGGATTTGAAAAAAGTCATCAACCAGTACTGTTTTCATCTAATTTCAACCAGCATTGTAAACACTGAAATTAGGGTAAAACTTCAACTTCAATACATTGACTTAACCTGACTAACAAGTTGTTACATCAATCTAATTTCAACATAATCATCAGAACTATGAATTTGTTGAAACTGCGTTGAACATTTTGAGAGAGGTTGGGTTTATGTAGGCTATATTGACATCTGATTTGCCCAAAGGACACCATCATTTCAATGTGAGGCTAGGTATACTATCATTTGTACATGGTTGTTTGGATCTTTGGAAGTTTCTAAGTAGTTACCATTAGCCCTACAAATAGAATGCCAAATTCATGATAATGACACGGCAGTGCTACTTTAACTAACAATATAGTGTAAAAGCGATTGCTAACTAACTAACGGTCCCCTGTAGCTCAGTTGGTAGAGCATGGCGCTTGCAACGCCAGGGTTGTGGGTTTGTTTCCCACGGGGGGCCAGTATGAAAATGAATGCACTCACTAACTGTAAGTCGCTCTGGATAAGAGCGTCTGCTAAATGACGTAAATGTAAATCCTTTTAGCTCCCAAGCTAATCAATGTAGCTAACTGTTGGGCGAAACAACTTATTTATCGTTATTTAACCATCACAAATCTCTTTGCTAGCAAGTGCGACGCTGGCGCCATAAGTGCAAGGTGTTTCCAGCAATATTTACTTTTTGACGTTCTATGATGTTTCCTGTTTCCAAGCGTATAGTTTAGCAACATATCAAGCTTCTCATTATGGGCAATGCAGTACTTTTGATTGTCTCTTTCTATCTCCACCCACATTATGCATGTCAATCTCTCATGGCTCAAAGTGGAGGAGAGATTGACTTCATCACTACTTGTTTTTGTAAGTAGTGTTGGCATGCTGAATGCACCGAGGTGTCTGTTTAAACTACTTGCACACAGCTCGGACACCCATGATCGGACACCCTGTGAAGAGACACACACACACACACAGGCACAGACACACATACACATGATAAGACGCACTCTACACACACGTACACATGGATTTTGTATTGTAGATATGTGATAGTAGAGTAGTGGCCTTAGGGAACACAATGTGTTGTGAAAAGTGTTATGAAATGTAATGTCATGTAATATTTTGAATTGTATATAACTGCCTTAATGTTGCTGGACCCCAGGAAGAGTAGCTACTGCCTTGATTCTACTGCTTGCATTAGTTACCTGATGTGGAATAGAGTTCTATGTAGCCATGGCTCTATGTAGCACTGTGCACCTCCCATAGTCTGCTCTGGACTGTAGGATTGTGAAGAGACCACTGGTGTGTGTGTGTGTGTGTGTGTGTGTGTGTGTGTGTGTGTGTGTGTGTGTGTGTGTGTGTGTGTGTGTGTGTGTGTGTGTGTGTGTGTGTGTGTGTGTGCGTGCGTGCGTGCGTGCGTGCGTGCGTGCGTGCGTGCGTGCGTGCGTGCGTGCGTGCGTGCGTGCGTGCGTGCGTGCGTGTGCGTGGCTTGGTTGGTTGGTTCTTCTATTCTTGTGGGGACTTGAACCCCCCCGAAAGTCCCCACAAGGATAGTAAAATAGTAAAACAATGAAAATTCACCCTCGTGGGGATATTTCCCACGTCCCCATGAGGACAATGGCTATTTTAAGCTTAGGGGTTAGGTTTAGGGTTAGGGTTACAATTAGGGTTAGGGTTACAATTAGGGTTAGGGTAAGGGTAAGGGGTTAGTGGTTATGTTTAGGGTTAGGAGTTAGGTTTAGATTTTAGGTTTTGAATGGACATTTATTTTAGGTCCCCACGAGGATAGAAGAACCTAACGTGTGTGTGTGTGTGTGTGTGTGTGTGTGTGTGTGTGTGTGTGTGTGTGTGTGTGTGTGTGTGTGTGTGTGTGTGTGTGTGTGTGTGTGTGTGTGGACGTGTTTAACTATTCTTGTACCACAAGGAATAGTAAACAAACAAACATTTGACCAACTGGGAACATTTTGTTAGTCCCCACGAGGTCAAATGCTATTTCTAGGTGGTTTAGGGTTAAGGTTAGAATTAGTGTTAGGGTTAGAATTACGTTAAGGGTTAGGGTTAGGGTAAGAGTACGGCTTAAGGTTTAGGTTTAGGGTTAGGGAAAATAGGATTTTGAATGGGGCTGAATTGTGTGTCCCCACAAGATTAGCTGTACAAGACCGTTTGTGTGTGTGTGTGTGTGTGTGTGTGTGGGTGGGAGGAAGTGGCTCCACTGGGAGGTCAGGGAAGGGTTAAGGAGGCTGGCTGTTCTGTTGGTATGGGGGTAGCCCTGGAAACAGGAATGGAATGTTGAGACCTGTTGTTCCTGGTGGGTACAACACAGAGAGCAGGGGCTTGTGGGGGATCTGCAGTACAGAAGGGCTCAGGATGGGGGCCAGGAACAGCACATGTCTGGCGGTCGTCCTGGTAACAAGGCCCACCACCCTGACTGGCCAGTTGGTCGGCGTGTGTGGCGTGACATACACACACACACACACACACACACACTCTAAAAATCAGACTCACACTCAACCACGCCAACAAGGTAAACACATGAGAACTCCCTTAGACATTGACTGATATTCACACAAGCTTGTAAAATTACAAGCACGAATGTTAACCAAACAGTTTATAGATTAAAAAGAGTAAACACATTGATACTCCAATTGCTATCACACCCCCATACATGCTCAAATTTAATCCATACAAAGAGTTTCACTCAAACTTTGCACAATTTCATTGCTTATAAGTACATGTCACATACTGTCCTATATATTTCCCCCCTTTGTGTACAAGCCCTTTTTGTGTGCATTTTGTAGTAAACATTCTGTTTTCAGTTAAGTATTTTGTGTGTTTTAGTACCTTGGCATGATTTTCTATGGTTTGCTGTCCCTCCTTTTGTGTTTTCTAATTGATTGATTATAGATCCCTCCCCTTTGGTTGGTCTCCATGGGGATAAGAATTGCTCAGGGCCGCCACACCTGGGCCTGATTGAGTAATGATGTGACGAGTACAGAGTATACGAAGAGGCAGGACGCAGATGCAGGAATTAACAAGGTAAAGGTTTACTTAACAATGAGAAAGAGAATGAGAAAAAGCGAGTAAACGACACGACGCTAACAATGACACACAACAATGAACGAACAGTCCAGGGCTATATAGTGGTGGTGATGAGATGAGGTGATTAGGGTGCATTGGATTTCCATTCCTGTGTTTGCCGAGGTGGTGCACTCAGACTGGTGGCTCAGTAGACCGGCGAATCAGAGTGCCAGAGGGGAGCAATGGGAGGAGATGTGACAGTACCCCCCACCCCGGACGCGCGGTCGGTCAGGGCGGCGACGGTGGAAGTCCTGAATTAGGTTGGGGTCCAGAATGTCCCCAGCCGGAACCCAGCTCCTCTCCTCAGGGCCATACCCCTCCCAGTCCACCAGGTAACGGAGCCGTCCCCCACGGAACCTGGAGTCCAGCAGATCCCTCACAGCATTCGCCGGACTCCCGTCAATGTCCAGGGGCGGAGGGGGCATACCCCGGGGGACGGCATCCGCCAGAGAACCAGGAACCACCAGCCTGAGGAGAGACACATGAAAAGTAGGTGAGACACGGTAGTGAGGGGGAAGGAGCAGCCGGTACGACACCTCATTCATCCGCCGGAGGACCTTAAACGGCCCCACAAACCGGGGGCTCAGTTTCTTGCAGGGCAGGCGGAGAGGGAGGTTTCGAGTGGACAGTCAGACATGATCACCAGGCTGGAATACGGGAGCCTCACTGTGGTGGTGGTCAGCTTGGTCCTTCTGCCGACGAATGGCCCTCTGGAGACGGACATGAGCGGCATCCCAGACCTGTCCGGCCCTGTGGATCCACTCGTCGACAACGGGTGCATCGGTCTGGCTGGGTGTCCAAGGGGCCAGAGCCGGCCGGTACCCCAGGACGCATTGGAAGGGAGTGAGCCCCGTGGAGGAGTGAACAAGGGAGTTCTGGGCATATTCTGCCCAGGGAAGAAACCTCGCCCACTCACCCTGCCGGTCCTGACAGTGGCAACGAAGAAACCTCCCCAGCTCCTGGTTCATGCGCTCCACCTGCCCATTTGACTGAGGCCTATACCCGGAAGTGAGGCTGGCCGTGGCCCCAATCTTCTCCAGGAAAGCTTTCCACACTCGGGAGGTGAATTTGGGGCCACGGTCCGAGACGATGTCCTCCGGAAGTCCATAGTGCCGGAAGACCTGTTGGAACAGGACCTCAGCGACCTGGAGAGCAGAAGGTTAGTGGCAAAAACCTGCATGATTTTGAGAACCGATCTACGACCACCATGACTGTGGTGAAGCCGTCAGAACGTGGGAGATCGGTGACAAAGTCTATGGACAGGTGTGACCAAGGTCGCTGAGGCACTGGTAGAGGAACTAGTTTGCCTGCCGGGGCGTCCTGAGGTGTCTTTGTTTGGGAACATATGGAACAGGAGTTAACATAGTGAGAGACATCAGAAGCCAAGGTGGGCCACCAGTATTTTTGTGCTAGAGAATGCAGGGTGCGCGTAATACCGGAGTGCCCTGCCGTAATGGTGGTGTGCACCCAGATCAGCAGGCAATCACGGACACCGGTGGGTACATACACGCGCACCAAATTCCGGTGGTCAAATTTCGGTGGTCAGTAAGAATCCGGAATGGATGGACTGCGCCCTCCAGCCAGTGTCTCCATTCCTCCAGCGCGATGACCACCGCCTACAGCTCCCTGTCTCAAACTCCATAGTTCCTCTCTGCGGATGTGAGTTTTTTACAGAAAAAGGCACAGGGATACATCTTCTCTGGCTTACCGTGCCGCTGGGAGAGGACCGCACCCACGCCCTCCTCCGATGCTTCCACCTTTAGGATGAAAGGACAAGATGGATCTGGGTGTTTTAGGATGGGCGCTGTGGTGAACCTCTTCTTCAGCCTCTTGAAGGCAGTGTTAGCCTCAGGGTTCCAGGCCAGCTTCTGAGGCCTACCCTTAAGGAGAGAGGTGAGCGGCGCGGCTATGGAGCTGAAGGACCTGATGAAATGTAGGGCATGACGCAGTATTCATAGTGGCCTGAGGTAGTGCTGAATGCCATCTTCCACTCATCTCCTTCCCGGATTCGGATTAGGTTGTTGGCACTCTTCAGGTCCAACTTGTTAAGTACCAGGCCCCTCGTAGCTGCTCGATGGCCGACGGAACCAGAGGGATGGGGTACCGATACTTGGTGGTGACTGCGTTCAGCCCCCTGTAGTCAATGCACGGCCTCAATCCTCCGTCTTTTTTGGTCACGAAGAAGAAGTTGGCGGAGGCAGGAGAGGTAGCGCGTCTGATGAACCCCTGTTTCAGGGTCCCCGCCACATACTTATCCATGGCCTCAGTCTCCGCCATGGAAAGGGGGTAAATGCAACTCTTCGGGGGGTGTTGTCCCTCCAGCAGGTCAATGGCACAGTCCCAGGGCCTGTGAGGAGGGAGACACGTAGCCTTTGATGAAGAGAAGACATCGGAGAGATCTGCATACTCACGTGGAATGTTGGGCTTGAGGGAGGACTCTGGACTCTCCACTGAGTCAACAAACCACCGGCAGGCAGGTCTTCCGGCATGAGGTGGACCAGGCTGTGATGCTCTTGGTGATCCAATTGATGGTGGGGTTGTGTAGTCTGAGCCAGGGCAATCCCAAGACGATCCGGTGAAGGGGTGACGTGACGATGTGGAATGACAGCTCCTCATGGTGTTCCAGTAGTGTGGGAATGGTGATGGTGATGGGGAGAGTGACGTGCGTAATGGTGCCTGATCCAAGTGGTTTATTGTCCAGCGAGGTGACGTGTAGTGGAGAAGGCAGTGGCACAGGTGGGTAACCCCCATTCAGAGACCAGCTCCCTATCTATAAGGTTCCCAGCTGATCCAGAATCTATCATTGGGGAAATGGAAGAGAAGGAATAACCAGTCACTGTTATCGGAACTAAAAACAATTGTTTTGTTATAGGAGATGGCATAACACTCATGGAGCGGCTACGGGAGTCCTATCGCCTAGATTGGGAGCCGCCAGGAGATCTGTAGTCTGTGGTGGTGTAAGGGGTGCTGCCCACCTCCATGGGTGAGGACTCGGAGGCAGGGCAGCTTCCATAGCTCAGATGGGGTGAGCGTCGAGGCTCCGGGAGGTGTTGGGAACGCCGTCTGTCTCTCAACATGTTGTCAAGACGGATGGACGTGACGAGTTCTGTCTTGATGTCCTCCCGTAAGCCTCTCCTGAAGGTCGTGCGCAGAGCACGCTCATTCCAGCCGGAAGACGTCGCCACTGTGCGTAAGCTCAGAGTGTACTCGGATGCGGGCCCCTCTCCCTGTTGTAGCTGGAGGAGACGCTCACCCCTGTCCTTTCCCTCCATGGGATGATCAAACACCTCCCTGAACCGAGCGAGGAAGGTGGAGTAGGGAAGTGCCATGGCCTCACCTCCTTCCCAGACTATCCTGACTTGGTCAGATTGATATGCCCCAGGCTGACGCGCCAGATAAAGTGAAACCTGTAGGAGGAAGCTGCTACATTTAATAGTTTTACCGTCATAGTGCTCCGGTAGGGCGAGGGTTCCCTCAGAAGTGGGTGATAGCACGGGAACAGGTGGATTGGGTGCACTTGCCGCTCCCTGAGGTGGAACTGGAGTGCTGGGCAGATTATGCAGAGTTTGGAGCACTTCCTGCATGGCACCGTTCAACTGGGCAAGCTGCTGCTGGTGCTGGTCGAGGCACTGGGAAACTCCTGCTCCATCCATTTTCGTAAGTGGTGTGTATTTCTGTGATGAGTACTGAGTATACGAAGAGGCAGGACGCAGACACAGGAATTAACAAGGGAAAGGTTTACTTAACAATGAGAAAGAGAAAAACAAAGAGCGAGTAAACTACACAATGCTAACAATTACACACAACAATGAAAGAACAGTCCAGGGCTATATAGTAGTGGTGATGAGATGATGAGGTGCAGGTGCGCTGGAGGTGATTAGGGTGCGTTGGGTTTCCATTCCTGTGTTTGCCGAGGTGGTGCGCTCAGACTGGTGGCTCAGTAGACTGGCAAATCAGAGCGCCAGAGGGGAGCAATGGGAGGAGACGTGACACATAAAAAGGAATTTCCAGTTCACTTCAGGGTCTGCAAAGCGCTTTGCCTGGAACCATATGCCCAGCAGGAAAGCGACGGGGGTTGAGCTGTGTACCAAGGGGGAGCTAAAGGTTTTCCACCACGACAGGAGTAGAACAGTTGCGTTTGGGGGTCGTTTTTTTCTGTGTGTGGCCACTGCTCATGCTCACAAAATGTTGGTGCCCGGAGAAGACACACGTTTCCGAGGTGAGCAGGACGATTATGAGATGGTGTTATGTCGGGATGCCACCGGGTCGCAAGCAAAGTCAGGAGAAGAGGAGCATTGGGACAAGGACACAGAAAGGTGGATTTCTGAGGAGGAATGGAGGGGGAAAAGAGGAAGAAGAGGTTGAAGAGAATGAGGAAAGCAGAGGTTGGATTTGAATTTGAGGAAGCTGCCGATAGAAACGGAGATAGGGTGTCAAAGAAGATTGCTGTCAAGTGCAAACAGAGTGAAGCGTGCACCAAGTTCTGGAGGTTAAATGGAAGTGAATGGAAGGTGTGGGTTGGAAGTTGTGGTGAAAACCTCGGAACCCGAAACTGGCATCAATGGACATGATAAAGAAGAATCTGGTCTAGTAGGAGTGACATTTTTGGAGAAAGTGGATCCTTGCCTTTTGGTGGTTCCATTTGTGGTTTCAGGGTGAGTGGGAAAGGAGTTGGGTGCAGTTGAATCAGTAAAGGTAAGATGTAGTGGGCTCTGTGTCACGCAACTTGGGTCAAGATCTGTTTCTTGCATTGCTCTTAGGAACAGGTCATTATTGAAAGGAGTGATTTCTGGGGTGTGGAGGTGGAGCAATTGAAGTTGAAGATTCCTGGTGTTTGTGATGCCCGCCGTTTGGTGTGACGCAGACCCAGTGATGAGGGTGGTGAAACACAGGAGTCAGTCCTTTTGAATTTTGAGTCAGAGTCTTTACCCAACAAAGTCATGTTAGGATATATCAGTTATCCTGTTAGAGCTTTTATGCCAAATCCACTGCACTGTTTCAGGTGCAATGTTTATGGTCATGTCGCAGCAGTTTGTAGGAGGGAGATTCCAAGATGTGGGAAGTGTGTAGGGGGGGCATAGGATAGAGGAGTTTGTCGTTTCGGTGGATAAAGTTGTGTGTCAACTGAATGGGTACCATGTTGTTGGGGATTGGAAGTGTCATGTGCGAGAGAGGCAGGTTGAGGTGGCTAGAGTCAGAGTAGTGCAGAAGGTGTCATATGCTGAGGCAGTGAAGAAAGTAGAGGAGGATGGGTCAACGGTGAGGGATCCTGAGAGGATCCCTGTGAGTAGTAGATCTGCGCCAGCACAAAGGGATAGGCCAACGAGTGATATATGCTTCAATAAGGTTGGCTTCTTAGCGTTCATAACAATGGTTATCAACTGTACCACAGGCATGGAACGTAAATCACAGAAAATATGTGCTGCAGGTAAGTATTTGGGTATATGAGATACAGGGTGTGTTGAGTGGTGGTGTCTTGTCCTACTAGGCCGTTGGCATGGGGCAGGAGCAGATAGGGTCAAAGTAATGGAATGGGGTAATTGGCTTTTAACGAGTGTAGGGTTAGTTAGATTTTTTTTTCTATTCTTTTTTGTTTTGTTTTATTATTTTGTATAATTTTTTTCCCATTTTGTGTCACAAAATGTAATGGATTTATATTCTAGTCCTGTTAGGGGTGGTAATGCAACATATTGGATGCCAACTGCCGTTAAACTCAGAAGAAGAAGACTTCAGGTCCTGCTGTTGGAGGAAGAACTGCATGACTACCGTAGTGCTGCTGCCACTCTGTGACCACTAGTGATAGCAAAACAAAGCTTCCTGAAGTATTGAGGCACTCCAGCCAATTGTGTAGCAAATAGGTTCATTACGCAAGGCTTTGAGCAACAGTGTACACTAGTGGCACCTGCTGGTCAAAATAATTTAGAGCAGCCAAATTATTATAGATGACGTCCCACGCACGTGCGCAGTGTAGCCTTTTTGTCTTCTACCGAAACCAATACCAAACCAATCAGGTCATTGTTCGGCGAAAACGAAGATTCGGACGTCATTGATCACATGTTTCTGATAAATTGATACAGGCATCAGCACACTGGTTTGAAGTACACTGCTTAGTGATTTCGATGCATGCCTCGGAGTTCCAGTATCAAACCTAATATCACTAGCAACCAACATTACAACTCCACCGACTACCTGAAGCCAGAGGAGGCGCTATGTCGACAGCGTTCTCTAATCCCCAGAGAAGGGACGGTTGACTCCTTATTATTGAATGAGTGTGGTTGAATCATTATTTCAGAACGCTCCCTCCTTCCCCGTGCTTTCTTCTCGCCTCTGTGTGGCCAGCTTTGGATCGGTGGGTGCAACCAATGGGTGACGAGAGACGATGACTGGCAACCATTGTACTATGCACAACGAGTGACTAACGAGAGACTGACAGGTGGTGGCCATCTTGTTACGCAAGGACAGTATTAGTGTGAATGGTGTAAACCCTGAGACTGATCATGCATTCTATTGTATAAGTTATATGTTTGCATTTAGATTTAAATCCATGGGGCGGCGCACAATTGGCCCAGCGTCGTCTAGGGTAGGGGAGGGAATGGCCGACAGGGATGTAGCTCAGTTGGTAGACGGGGGTATGAAAAAAATAAAAAATAAAATAATGTATGCACTCACTAACTGTAAGTCGCTCTGAATAAGAGCGTCTGCTAAATGACAAAAAAGAAAAAAGAAAAAAAGAAAAAAAAAACGATTTTCCACTTGGCGTAGTTACCTAGGTTTGATCATGTGATGAATGTTATTAATCTACAGTGCTATGAAAAAGTATTTGCCCCCTTTCTAATTTTCTCTACTTTTGCATATTTGTGATACTGAATGTTATCAGATCTTCAACCAAAAGCTAATATTAGATAAAGGGAACATAAGTGAACAAATAACACAACAATTACATATTTATTTCATTTATTTTATAAACAAAGATATGCAACACCCAATTCCCCTGTGTGAAAAAGCAATTTCCCCCTTACACTCAATACCTGGTTGTGCCACCTTTAGCTGCAATGACTCCAACCAAATGCTTCCTGTAGTTGTTGATCAGTCTCTCACGTCGCTGTGGAGGAATTTTGGCCCACTCTTCCATGCAGAACTGCTTTAACTCAGTGACGTGTGGGTTTTCAAGAATGAACTGCTCGTTTCAAGTCCTGCCACAACATCTCAATTGGGATTAGGTCTGGACTTTGATTAGGCCATTCCAAAACTTCCAATTTGTTGCTTTTTAGCAATTTTCACGTAGACTTGATTGTGTGTTTTGGATCATTGTCTTGCTGCATGACCCAGCTGCTCTTCAGCTTCAGCTCACAGACGGATGGTCTGACATTCTCCTGTAGAATTCTCTGGTACAGAGCAGAATTCATGGTTCCTTCTATTAAGGCAAGTCGTCCAGGTCCTGAGGCAGCAAAGCATCCCCAAACCATCACACCACCACCACCATGCTTGACCTTTGGTATGATGTTCTTACTGTGGAATGCAGAGTTTGGTTTTCGCCAGGCATAATGGCGTCCAGAAAGTTGACTCAAGTTTGCCAAAAAGCACCTGGATGATCATTGTCGTATCGAGTGAGTGGTGGCAATTATTGCTGATGAACAAAAGGAGTCTGCTCATACTGAACGTTGATCATAAGGTTTATTCAGACCACAAGCTTCAGCATGAGTGACAGGTGACATGAGACCTGGAGAGTGACGCCTCAGAATGGCTGCTCGTTCTGCCTTTCTTCTTCGTTTTCCCCCCTATTTATAACCAATGATGCTCCCTCTTCTGGCCAATCCCGTCTCCCCTTTCTACAACACACTTCCGGTCTGTTGTATGTGACGTTACACCTAAAACATTCCCTCTTGATACTAACATAAACAACATTCCATTTCTTCATGAAAAACATTTAACACCATCATAATCTTAATACACTACATATTCCCCCCTTTCGAGACAAACTAAACGTCTCGAAAACAAACAGAATAGGATTATGACCAGTAACAATTTCTTATTGAGTATCTTTAACATTAAACCAAAAACATTCTTCTCTAGAGTGTAAATACCTTTCTATGCAATAACTGTTTATGAAGTGTGAATACATTACTATGAAATATGAACAAATCTCTATGGAGTGTAAGAGCGAAAAACTGTCCGGCAACCTTCCATCCATCAATCAAGACAGTAAAATTCTCTCACGGTCCCTCTGCCCCAGGCAACCACCTTCGGTACTCCAGATAACCTCATAAACCATGTAAATGCATTTGAAACTATGATGCAATTAAATACACATGTAAGCCCTTGCAAACAAAATCCTATCCAAAAACATCCACTTGTAAGGCTGGTCAACCCATTGGACCTTACAGTGAACCTCTCCCTGCCTAACCTCTCTGTCCCTAAACACCACCGAAATAAACAAAAACATCTAAGATCCTCACATGTATTCAATAACATCAAACATCATTCTACAAAAATTAATACCTAAGAATATGACACAATTATGTATTACACATGTCTATATTTCATTGCAGACACTGGAATGTAGTCCACTACACTTCATCTCCCCGTAGTCTCCTCTTCCAATGGACTGTTGATGATGGAATCGGCCACACCCTCCTTGTTTCATCTCCTCCAGTCATATTGTCCTTTCATATTGTCGTTGTTTGAGTATTTCAATCTCCATATGTTCCCCCAAATGCTTCTGAAAGAAAAGGAAAGACCAAACAGTATCTTTCCCAAAAAAACACTTTCAAATTGAACATCAATATCAACTAAGAATATAGAAATGATATATAAATGATGTATGAATCACATAAACCCATTCCCCCCTTTGATTCATAAATCATACTACAAATCACACTAATATTGAATTTTTTTTTGAAAAATCATCAAATAATCAAAAATGATATTTATCCATCAGTTCCACTTGTCCATCTTTATCCAGATCAGGAACAGTCAACACCGGCATCTGAGTGTTGTCTCCAGGCCTCACTCTCCAACCTATCTCAATATCATAGCTTTCTCAAAGATCAGTAACAAATTACAAACATCACACAGTGTTATCAAAGCTGAAACTAAAATCTGACCCATCACTGCCCCTACTGGCCTAACTGATCTTGCAACCAAGTCTTCTCAGATCTCCCAAACACATCCCTTATATTCTTCAATGCATATATAACTATCTGAACTATCTGGACTCAAAGTATAACTATTATCATCAATAGGATCTTCCCAAATGTTACACCATACCATGGAAAAAAAATCCCCCCTTCTCCCTTAGATTCATCCTTCAATGATAGGCTTGAAGACTATGACATGTAGCCATGTCACCCTTTTAACCCTAGATTTAGCTGTGTCCGGTGCTATCCCTCCTATAATGATAAAAACCTCATATGGAAGCTTCAACGTTGACATGTAACAAAATCCTGTCCATCCATAATGTAAGAATATATATGCTTTATCACCACAAACCCTCCAAATATCTCTAAAATTCCCCATAGTCACATTGTCCGGCAAAAGCTAATCTTTTAACCATCAAAGTCCTGTTGTTCCTACTACCTGGTACATAAAAATTACATTATATTTGTCATCTCTAACCTTATGTTCATGCCTACCCAAAGTTATCATATAGTCATCACAATCTGATATTCCCATAAACATACCCCTTACCTCATATGTTTTATTAGAACAAAAACAACTTTTAGCCCTCCATGGTTACACCTCAAATGATTCAGGGTTTGCTTGTTACCTGATTTTACTTTCCATCTAACAAATGCACCCAAGTTAATTCACTTAACCCAATTACACCTAAACCTAGGCTTAAACAAATGTTTTGACAACGACATTATTTTATCTGTTACTGACTGTTGCTGCTGATACCACAGTCATGACAACGCATAAGATTGACACATACTTGATAGAGGTCGAACGACCGTCTCTAACATGTTTGACTGGAATTCTAACCAGACATGGACCCTCAAGATTCCTCACTGATATTACAGAATGAGCTGCTGGAACCTGCCCATCTATCTCTAATTTTCACAACAGAAGAATCAAACCACTCCCTTTAGTTTCTCTCTTCCCTAACGAGCGGTACTGCAGATACCTCTCCTTGTCTGTCATTAAAATCAAAGACCTCATCCTGTCCTCCATGATGAATCTATATTCTCTCTACTACTATCTGTTCTCTTATTTTAACCCTATTCGTACTATCATTGACAGCACTCTCCATCCGTAACATAACCCATGAGTCCAAAATTCCCCATTTAATTTCAGAAAAGTTGTTGTCGATGTCATACTCCCTACATTTGCTAATGCCATCGTATCATTAATCCCTTCCAAAGTTACCATTAAAGTAGTTGACTTAATTGCTGTATCAACCCTAATTACTTCTAGTGCAAAAGTTCCCATTATCCTATGTGTATTATCTACTGTTGGAGTGACTACTGTAATCTACTCTTCCTGAACTCCTTTGGTGACTGTGGAACTTCAACAGATTTCAAATCTTCCATCATAGGCATCACTTTACGAATTACATAGCCTTTTAACCAATAATTCTTAACCGGAACAAATTTTAATGCTTGCACTAGATAAGTACACATATATTCTCCCTGACCTTTCTCTGTAACATTACGCCAAATAAGTGAACAGTCACTCCTAACCTCTTCCACTTCATATCGTTGTACAAACTATCCCTCCTTTGACTAGGGGACACCGCTTCTACATCTGGTCCTGATAACAATACTTATTCTCCATAATTATCTCTCCATATGGGAGAAACGTCCCCATCCTAACCCTAATAAGTATTCTTTCCCCTAAAATTGGTACTGGAGCTATTGGTTCCCTTATAATCAAATGCGATATATTTATGGCTTTAATAACTATCAATGTTGAAAGAGTTAACTTGCTTCTCACTGTTTTTATAATAGACTGAAGTGTTAATGTCCTTAGTTACTTCTAGTTTTCCCCAAAGAAAAGTTGTCTTTGCTTGTACTTCCATCTATCACCACTAGTGTCACTTTTTCCCCAAATCTCAGTCCTTTCTCTAATCCCTGACTTTCAAACTTTTGATTATAAAAAATACACCTACAATTACCTTGATCTTCCTACTCTAAAGTGTCATTCACCATTGTTCTCTCTCTTACTACTAACTTTGAAACTTAGCTTACTGTCTTAGAGTTCCTTCAACCTAGTCCTCCTAACTTATTTTAATCTAATCTTTTCCTCCTAACATTTAAAAACATTTTCCACTAATTTATTCACAAAATCCCTTTACCACCAATTTTTAGAATACGTGATTGGGAAAGTCCCCACCTGTTTTTGACTTCTTTACACACAGACTTGGCAAACGACTAAACACCTTTTAGCCTAGCCTGAAATCTCTTAGTGTAAGAATGTAACCCAGAATAAACAGTCACCCCTTTTAACTTTTCAGACAGATTGTCTAATAGACAGTCGTCTAGTGTACATCGTATTGTACAATTCAATTTAAACAATGCATCTCTTCCCAACACTGCAATAACAGTATCTTCTAATATTAGTACCTTAAGAGTAATTAACTGTTTTACTACCTCAAATCCCTATCCTAATTAGTTATCAATTAGTGAGATGTTTAACCTCTTTAGGCTGAACCCAGATAAGTTTTTCCACTATTCACCATCACTTCTAATGGTCGGTTTTTACTTCAATTGTTGGATATTTTGTCTTCTTCTCTAATCGGTGCTATCAACTGGCACCCCCCTTCCGGATCTTCTAGGCACTCTAGAATCTTTTAGGGTTCACCTGGAGAACAGGTGATCTTGAATTGCCCCTGTATCTTCCTTAAAAATGTTCTCTGTTTTCCCTCCTGACTTGTTGCACTCACAGGTAAAGTAACCAACCTGTCCATAATTATAACAGTCTTCTGAAAGTTGCTGGAAGTGTAGCTGAAATCTTCCTCCTCCTTCTATTTCTTCTCGTCCTCTTCCTCTCCAATTCTGTGTCTGTCCAGAAACTGGCTGTGGATATGGAACATCTGGTACCCCCCTTGGCTGGTACAATTGCATTTGATATTGTTCAGTTGAAGCTGTAACAGTGATTGTTGATTTGGTTCACTCTGATTCTTCATAACCAAAGCTTCTCTTCTCCACCCGTTGTATGATTGAGTTCTCAGAGTTTCTTCGTCCTGTTCTTTCTTCTTCTCCAATTCTTGGGATCCTCTCAGCAGTTTCTCCTCTTCTGTATCTTCAGCTGTGTTACTTCTTCTAAACTATTTGCTTTATCCAGGCATGATAAACATCGGTCTATATCTCCTTCTATTTCTTCTTTGCTAGTCATTGTATGATAAAATCCTCTTGAACATAAAGCACCTTTAATCTCCAAATCTTCATCGCTATCTTCATCTTTGCTTTCATCAGAGATCAAATCTCGTGTATCCTTCTTCCTTCAACTTTCATCAGAGATCAAATCTCTAGTATCCTTCTTCTTTCCTCTCTTGCCAACTTCCTTCTGATCACAGAGTCATATCCACCCATGCATGACCTCTCTCAATCACTCTCATCTTCATCATCCTCGTCCTCTTTAAGTTTCATCCTCCTTAACCTCCCTCTTTTCTTCCAGACCTCACATTTTCTTCCTTCTGGAGTTTTGATTCATCTTCATCGTCGTTTCTGCTTGTCCTCTATCTATTATTCGTCTTCATCTCTGATGCAACAATCACCCTGCTGGATGATCACTGAAAGCTGAGGATAAACATCCCTAAGCTCTACTTTTTGCTGAATCCGTATGTGAGAAAGGTGTACTAACTTCTGCCATTAGTTTTTCTAACACTACTTTCTAACACTACTTTAGTTAAAGGATTACTATTTTTCCCCTATATCAATCGGTGTAATCACCTTCATCTAGCCTTGCTGTCCTTTCTCCCCATTGTAACTACTCTTTTATATTCCTTTATTATGAATTATCTTATTTTAGACTGTATAGCCTATGGCTTCCCCCCTGTAATTATTAATATAAAACTAACAACTCCAAAAAAAAAAAAATCCCCCCAAAAATCAAATCAACTAAAATATGAATATGAAAAAATTCAATTAAATGTTTTATTCAAAAACCATTTCTAATTAAAATAAAAAAATCAATCAAAAAAATCAATTAAAAATTATGAATAATTTAAAACCAATTTTTTATTCCTATATCACCAATTTATCAATTAGTGTTGGCTATCTTACCACAACCCATCAAATGCAAATGTAAGTTAGTCAACTTCAAAGCAATCCCCAAAAACAAAGCCTCTAACCCTTCAATACTACAATTCCCATAAACCCCCTTGCTCTATAGGCACCTAATTATCTTAAATTTACAGAATAATGTCAGTCCTTGATTCCCAACACAATTCCAATCAAACCCCAGTGATACACAGAGCTTCCAAAATGCAATTTTTAATGAAACATTTGCCAAGCCTATGTAAAATTGTCATAACATCACATATTTTGTTAGGATGATTTTGTGAACTAGCCTGATATCTGATCCTCTGCCTCGTCACACCTTGTCACGTGACGCACGTCAGTCACACGTTAGCCCCTCCTCTCTCCTGTCGTATCGTCCTATTGCTCCTCTCATATGACAGAAAAACAGAGACACAGAATAACATTTTAGTAGTTAATGCAATCACTGAGTTATCTCAACCATATTCAACCTTCCTTCGTTCACCCATTATTCACTCTAAGACTAACCCAGAACTAAATAGATCGCTCAAAAACATTTTTATTTTATTTTAATCCGTCATTTAATTCAATTCATTATACTCCGTCACCATATATCTAATTTATAAATTCAATAGGTCACAAAACAAGTTTCATCTTTAACCATCGCCGATGTAACAACTAGAATACTCGTGTCCAAATATCTCTTTGTCTGTGTGTTTCTCTGTCTCCCCCTGCAGCCCCCAGATGGGACCTATGACCTTTACCCACCATTTTGTTTTGTAGGCTTAGCACAACCGCATGTCGTAGTTTTAGCCCCGTAAAATCAAGCGCATGCGCACATCCACTTAACCCCATGCTTACCACACTAGAGAACGCCCGCGTTCTACCTCAGTTCTCTATTTTACCCCTATAGCCAGACAATAACACATAACAGAACTCACATTTGCGTAGAACTTCTTTCAGTCCCCCCCACATACAAACAAGTTTAAGAGGCTTGAATCCATCGCAGTGGACCTCTCAGGTTAAGGTTATCATGTAGCACGCAACACAATTAGCATTTAGCAATTAGCATTAGCCTTAGCTTTAGGTACAATGTGACACAACACACATTTAGCATTTAGCATTAGCATTAGCCTTTAGCCAACTGCGGCCTACAACATGTAACAAACCCGCATTGCGTCTTTAATTGATTACTGTTTCGTTTGTCCTAAATTTATTCTGCCGTGAGTATGGCTATTTAAATGAGCGGTTCCACCCACGCAAATATCCCGTCGGACAGAAGATGAGCAGCCAACCCCCAAGAAAATGTCCCACCAACCCCAGTCCCAGACTGACCTGAAAACTCCTAATGCGTTTCCAGGATTTTGAGGCCCACCCTGCGGTCGCCTCGTTCGTCACGAGGGCTTATCTAAACCTGCAATGCTCTAAAATTGTATACATATCTTGGCCCCGACTGTTCTTGACTTACTATTCAAGCAACACATCTCTATAAACAATCCATAAACTCTAACCACTTTTGCGCTGTTTTCAAAATTGTATAATGATTAGCCAGACCCCCCAGTCATCAGCAAAAACACCACCCGAGGCACGGTCGTAATGGTACATTCCTCCAGTGTACACAAGCAGTAACAAAACCAACAACTTAGCTGTGAGAAACACTCACCCTGGTCGGGTCATGACTCCAGACCGAAGTTAGCTTGAGTTAGCTTGGCGACTGCAAATGCAGCAGAGGAGGATTGCAGACCCCTCCTGGCAAGCTCGCCATTTGTCGTATCGAGTGAGTGGTGGCAATTATTGCTGATGAACAAAAGGAGTCTGCTCATACTGAACGTTGATCATAAGGTTTATTCAGACCACAAGCTTCAGCATGAGTGACAGGTGACATGACACCCGGAGAGTGACGCCTCAGAATGGCTGCTCGTTCTGCCTTTCTTCTTCGTTTTCCCCCCTATTTATAACCAATGATGCTCCCTCTTCTGGCCAATCCCCAGTCTCCCCTTTCTACAACACACTTCCGGTCTGTTGTATGTGACGTTACACCTAAAACATTCCCTCTTGATACTAACATAAACAACATTCCATTTCTTCATGAAAAACATTTAACACCATCATAATCTTAATACACTACATCATCAAGAACCTTGGAAGAACGTTCTATGGACAGATGATTCAAAAGTATAACCTTTTGGACGACATGGTTCCAGTAATGCCTGGTGAAAACCAAACTCTGCATTCCACAAACTCTGCCTACACCCAAACAGGAGAGGAGCTTGGATGCTGAGTATTAATATTGAAAAGGTAAAAAAAAAGTGATGGGATATCAGTGCTTGCCCGAAACAGGTAACCCTCATTGAGTCTTGTATTAATCCACGTCTTCGTTCGAGGCATAGACCAAATGGCACAGCTCTAAGCAATCTTGTCTATACCATTTCAAGCCAACTCCATGCCTATTTCATATATAGGGTTACCTACTGATCATAGCATGTTTGTGTTAGAGACTCTGTCTGATCTGACATCCCGCAGCTGTGGCCTTGGACAGATTCATGTAAATGTCAGAAGTTTGAATTCGAAAATTGATCTTATTGTAATTCTGGCTTCTCACATTAATGTGGACATTTTGATCATTACCGAGACTTGGTTAAAAAAGTATGTGACAGACTCTGGTGTGTCTCTGAATGGATATAATGTTTATAGATCTGGCAGAGGTGGGGGTGTCGCCATATTCATAAAGAACAACTTGAATGTTGCTGTGTGTATTACCACCTCTGTCCCCAAGCAATTTGAATGTCTTGTCCTAAATGTGGGCCTTGGTAATAATGCCCAACTAACGTTAGTGGGAGTTCATCGCCCTCTCTTAGCAAATTGTCTGACATGCTGTCTAACTATGCTAAATCTGAATTATTAATACTGGGTGAGCTTAACCTGGATTGGTTGATGCCAGTATCAGATAGACTGAAAGATATTTGTACTGAGCTAAATTATATTCAACTGATAACTAAACCAATCCGCCCCAACTTAAAACACCCTGAAAAATCTACTCTTTTGGATATCATTCTGACAAACGCCCAATGGAGCACATGGAATCTTAGAGATACTACGCTACCTAAATCGTGTCCACGCATTTTTACAAAGATACATTTTTAAACTTTCAATGAGCAATATTTCCTGTATGACCTGGGGTTGTATGACTGGGAGGGTGTGTCCTCTAACTCTGATTTGGATCAGGCCCTTAAATGTTTTACCTCTTTGTTTAACTATGTTGCAGATAAGCATATCCTATATAAGAAATTAACGGTAAAGGACAGATCTAACCCATGTTCACACATGAATTTTCTGAAAGATTTCATGAAAGCAACTTAGCTTGGCTAAGACTAGATTGACTGATTCTACCTCTGACTGGCAGTCCTTCAGACATTCGAGAAATGAATGTCTTACTCTGGTTAGAAAAGCAAAGTCAACATACTTCTTAAATTGTGTATCTGAGAGTGGAAAATCCAGGTAAATTCTGAAAAGTTGTCAAATCTTTTGAAAGAAACTCCACCCCATCACTGCCCCAGCAGGTTATGACAGCCTCTGGTCTCATAACAGACAAAAATGACATCTGTGGTGCTTTTAATAATATGCCCCAGCTTGCCATCTATTTGAAATAATGGTTTCTGAAAATAACTCAAGTTCCACTAGAGGGAATCCTTTATTCCTTTCTAAACAGATAGCGGAGAATGATGCATTTCTAGGCACTCACTCTTTTTTTTCATTTTAACCTTTTTATGTCAATGATGTATTAAATGCCTTGCAAAAAATCCACAGGAGTTGATTCGCTTGATCCCTTTCTACTGCAGCTTTCTGTCCCCCTCATTGTAGAAACTTTTACCCACATTTTTTATTTAACAATTGCTTCTGGTGCTCTCCCTAAGATCTGGAAGGTGGTGCATGTCCTCCCCCTTTACAAGGGTGGAGATCCTTCTGACCTAGATAACTACCGCCAAATTTCTAAACTATCTTGCCTTAAAAAATATTAGAATCACTAGCAAGCTCTCATCTAAAAACGTTCTTAACTTCAAATTATATTGTTAATATGTACCAGTCTGGTTTTAGACCTGGACATAGCAGTTATGTTTATCTTAAATAATATCTTAAATTGCTTAGCTAATTTTGCATTGGTATTTATTATGGGATCACCATTACCTGCTGCCAAGGAAGCAGCTACTTTTTCTGGGGTCCAGCAAAATTAAGGTAGTTACGAATCACTGTGCTGCCATATTTATAGACTTATCCAAAGCCTTTGATACTGTCGACCATCTTAAAGGTTGTCTGACATGGGCCTCGACCAGGTGTCTTGCAAGTGGTTTGGGAAATATCTGTCAGACTGGACACAATGTGTGCTTTCTGATGTTGTTAAGTTACTTCGATATTACTAAAGGTGTCCCGCAGGGGTTGATTCAGGGACCTGTTGTCTTTACTACAGTGCATTCAGAAAGTATTCAGACCCCTTGACTTTTTCCAGACCCCTTGATTGGTGGAGTGCTATAGATATGGTTGTCCTTCTGGGAGATTCTCCCATCTGCACAGAGGAACTCTGGATTTCTGTCAGAGTGACCATTGAGTTCTTGGTCACCTCCCTAACCAAGGCCCTTCTCCCCCGATTGCTCAGTTTGGCCGGGCATCTAGCTCTAGGAAGAGTATTGGTGGTTCCAAACTTCTTCCATTTAAGAATGATGGAGGCCACTGTGTTCTTGGGTATCTTCAATACTGCAGAAATGTTTTGGTACCCTTCCCCAGATCTGTGATTTGACACAATCCTGTCTCGGCGCTCTACGGACAATTCCTTTGACCTCATGGCTTGGTTTTTGCTCTGACATGCACTGTCAACTGTGGGACCTTATATAGACAGGTGTGTGCCTTTCCAAATCATGTTCAATCAATTGAATTTGCCACAGGTGGACTCCAATCAAGTTGTAGAAACATCTCAAGGATGATCAATGGAAACAGGATGCACCTGAGCTCAATTTCGAGTCTCATAGCAAAGGCTCTGAATACTTATGTGCAAAGCTGTCATCAAGGCAAAGGGTGGCTATTTGAAGAATCTCAAATATAAAATATATTTTGATTTGTTTAACACTTATTTGGTTACTACATGATTCCATATGTGTTATTTCATAGTTTTGATGTCTTCACTATTATTCTACAATGTAAAAAATTGCAAAAATTAAGAAAAACCCTTGAATGAGTAGGTGTGTCCAAACTTTTGACTGGTAATGTACCTTTTTTATCTCCCCATATGATCTCCATTTGTTGCCCAACTAGCCACCTTGTCATTGGCATAAAGAGTGAACAGATTAATCAGATGTGTGTGGCAATAGGTAACTAGCTATCACATTTGGTTACCACTAAATAAACTGGCTAAGCTAGCTAGCTAGCTGCAGTGTCAACCTAGCAAAATGTCACTAGATCAAATCAAATCAAATCAAATGTTATTGGTCACATGCGCCAAATACAACAGGTGCAGACATTACAGTGAAATGCTTACTTACAGCCCTTAACCAACAGTGCATTTTTTTTATTTTTATAAAACAACAACAAAAAAAGTGTTGAGAAAAAAAGAGCAGAAGTAAAATAAAATAACAGTTGGGAGGCTATATATACAGGGGAGTACCGGTGCAGAGTCAATGTGCGGGGGCACCGGCTAGTTGAGATAGTTGAAGTAATATGTACATGTGGGTACAGTTAAAGTGACTATGCATAAATAATTAACAGAGTAGCAGCAGCGTAAAAAGGATGGGGTGGGGGGGCAGTGCAAATAGTCCGGGTAGCCATGATTAGCTGTTCAGGAGTCTTATGGCTTGGGGGTAGAAGCTGTTGAGAAGTCTTTTGGACCTAGACTTGGCACTCTGGTACCGCTTGCCATGCGGCAGCAGGGAGAACAGTCTATGACTAGGGTGGCTGGAGTCTTTGACAATTTTGAGGGCCTTCCTCTGACACTGCCTGGTATAGAGGTCCTGGATGGCAGGAAGCTTGGCCCCAGTGATGTACTGGGCCATACGCACTACCCTCTGTAGTGCCTTGCGGTCGGAGGCCAAGCAGTTGCCATACCAGGCGGTGATGCAACCAGTCAGGATGCTCTCGATGGTGCAGCTGTAGAATTTTTTGAGGATCTGAGGACCCATGCCAAATCTTTTCAGTCTCCTGAGGGGGGAATAGGCTTTGTCGTGCCCTCTTCACGACTGTCTTGGTGTGTTTGGACCATGATAGTTCGTTGGTGATGTGGACACCAAGGAACTTGAAGCTCTCAACCTGTTCCACTACAGCCCCGTCGATGAGAATGGGGGCGTGCTCAGTCCTCTTTTTTTTCCTGTAGTCCACAATAATCTCCTTTGTCTTGGTCACGTTGAGGGAGAGGTTGTTGTCCTGGCACCACACGGCCAGGTCTCTGACCTCTTCCCTATAGGCTGTCTCATCGTTGTCGGTGATCAGGCCTACCACTGTTGTGTCGTCGGCAAACTTAATGATGGTGTTGGAGTCGTGCCTGGCCATGCAGTCATGGGTGAACAGAGAGTACAGGAGGGGACTGAGCACGCACCCCTGAGGGGCCCCCGTGTTGAGGATCATTGTGGCAGATGTGTTGTTACCTACCCTTACCACCTGGGGGCGGCCCGTCAGGAAGTCCAGGATCCAGTTGCAGAGAGAGGTGTTTAGTCCCAGGATCCTTAGCTTAGTGATGAGCTTAGAGGGCACTATGGTGTTGAATGCTGAGCTATAGTCAATGAATAGCATTCTCACGTAGGTGTTCCTCTTGTCCAGGTGGGAAAGGGCAGTGTGGAGTGCAATAGAGATTGCATCATCTGTGGATCTGTTGGGGCGGTATGCAAATTGGAGTGGGTCTAGGGTTTCTGGGATAATGCTGTTGATGTGAGCCATGACCAGCCTTTCAAAGCACTTCATGGCTACAGACGTCAGTGCTACGGGTCGGTAGTCATTTAGGCAGGTTATCTTAGAGTCCTTGGTTACGGGGACTATTGTGGTCTGCTTGAAACATGTTGGTATTACAGACTCAGTCAGGGACATGTTGAAAATGTCAGTGAAGACACTTGCCAGTTGGTCAGCACATGCTCGGAGTACACGTCCTGGTAATCCGTCTGGCCCTGCGGCCTTGTGATTGTTGACCTGCTTAAAAGTCTTACTCACATCGGCTACGGAGAGCGTGGTCACATAGTCATCCGGAACAGCTGGTGCTCTCATGGATGCTTCAGTGTTGCTTGCCTCGAAGCGAGCATAGAAGTGGTTTAGCTCGTCTGGTAGGCTTGTGTCACTGAGCAGCTCGCGGCTGTGCTTCCATTTGTAGTCTGTAATAGTTTTCAAGCCTTGCCACATCCGACGAGCGTCAGAGCCAGTGTAGTACGATTCAATCTTAGCCCTGTATTGACTCTTTGCCTGTTTGATGGTTCGTCGGAGGGCATAGCGGGATTTTTTATAAGCGTCCGGGTTAGAGTCCCGTTCCTTGAAAGCGGCAGCTCTACCCTTTAGCTCAGTGCAGATGTTTCCTGTAATCCATGGCTTCTGGTTGGGGTATGTGCGTACGGTCACTGTGGGGACGACATCATCAATGCACTTATTGATGAAGCCAGTGACTGATGTGATGTACTCCTCAATGCTGTCTGAAGAATCCCGGAACATGTTCCAGTCTGTGCTAGGAAACAGTCCTGTAGCTTAGCATCTGCGTCATCTGACCACTTTTTTATTAACCGAGTCACTGGTGCTTTATGCTTTAGTTTTTGCTTATAAGCAGGAATCAGGAGGATAGAGTTATGGTCAGATTTGCCAAATGGAGGGCGAGGGAGAACTTTGTATGCGTCTCTGTGTGTGGAGTAAAGGTAGTCTCGAGTGTTTTTTCCTCTGGTTGCACATTTAACATGCTGGTAGAAATTGGGTAGAACGGATTTAAGTTTCCCTGCATTAAAGTCCCCGGCCACTAGGAGCGCTGCATCTGGATGAGCATTTTCCTGTTGATTTATGGCCTTGTACAACTCATTCAGTGCAATCTTAATGCCAGCATTGGTTTGTGGTGGTAAATAGACAGCTATGAAAAATATAGATGAAAACTCTCTTGGTAAATAGTGTGGTCTACAGCTTATCATAAGATACTCTACCTCAGGCGAGCAAAACCTCGAGACTTCCTTAGTATTTGATTTTGTGCACCAGCTGTTGTTTACAAATATACACAGACCGCCACCCCTTGTCTTACCAGAGACAGCCGTTCTATCCTGCCGATGTAGCGTATAGCCCGCTAGCTGTATTTTATCATTGTCGTCGTTCAGCCACGACTCGGTGAACATAGGATATTACAGTTTTTAATGTCCCGTTGTTAGGGTAACCATAATCTTAGGTCATCCAATTTGTTATCCAATGATTGAAGATTGGCTAATAGGATTGATGGAAGAGGCAGTTTACTCGCTCGCCGTCGGATCCTTACAAGGCACCCCGATCTACGTCCACGATATCTCCGTCTCTTCCTCACGTGAATGACGGGGATTTGGGCCTTGTCGGGTGTCTGTATGATATCCTTCGCGGCCGCCTCGTTGAAGAAAAAATCTTCGTCCAATACGAGGTGAGTAATCACTGTCCTGATATCCAGAAGCTCTTTTTGGTTATAAGAGACGATGGCAGAAACATTATGTACAAAATAAATTACAAATAACGCGGAAAAACACAAATAATAGTACAAATGGTTAGAGGGCTGTAAAACGGTAGCCATCTTATCCTGCGCTGTTCAGGGCTGTTCTCAATTGTGCATCTGTAAGATTTTGTGAGGGTTTTAGGTGGCAACATCCTCCCATGCATTGCTCTCTCTCTTAATCTCTCTGCGAAGAATGCGCAACAGAGCCTCTTCAACCTCAGGAGGCCAAAGAAATTTGGCTTGCCACCTAAAACCCTCACAAAATCTTACAGATGCACAATTGAGAGCATCCTTTCGGGCTGTATCACCGCCTGGTACGGCAACTGCACTGCCCGCAACCACAGGGCTCTCCAGAGGGTGGTGCGGTCTGCAGAACGCAATACCGGGGGCAAATTACCTGCCCTCCAGGATACCTACATCACCCGATGTCACAGGAAGGCCAAAAAGATCATCAAGGACATCAACCACCCAAGCTTTAATCTCAAGGCCATCAGACTGTTAAATAGCCATCACTAGCACATTAGAGGTTGCTGCTGCCTATATAAATCACTGGCCACTTTAAGAAATGGAACACTAGTCACTTTAATAATTTTGACATATCTTGCATTACCCATCTCATATGTATATACTGTATTCTATAATATTCTACTGTATCTTAGTCCATGCTGCCCTGTCATTGCTTGTCCATATACAGTGAGGGAAAAAAGTATTTGATCCCCTGCTGATTTTGTACGTTTGCCCACTAACAAAGACATGATCAGTCTAAAATTTTAATGGTAGGTTTATTTGAACAGTGAGAGACAGAATAACAACAAAAAAATCCAGAAAAACGCATGTCAAAAATGTTATAAATTGATTAGCATTTTAATGAGGGAAATAAGTATTTGACCCCTCTGCAAAATTTGATTTAGTACTTGGTGGCAAAACCCTTGTTGGCAATCACAGAGGTCAGACGTTTCTTGTAGTTGGCCTCCAGGTTTGCACACATCTCAGGAGGGATTTTGTTCCACTCCTCTTTGCAGATCTTCTCCAAGTCATTAAGGTTTCGAGGCTGACGTTTGGCAACACGAACCTTCAGCTCCCTCCACAGATTTGCTATGGGATTAAGGTCTGGAGACTGGCTAGGCCACTCCAGGACCTTAATGTCCTACTTCTTGAGCCACTCCTTTGTTGCCTTGGCCGTGTGTTTTGGGTCATTGTCATGCTGGAATACCCATCCACGACCCATTTTCAATGCCATGGTTGAGGGAAGGAGGTTCTCACCCAAGATTTGACGTCCCTTTGATGCAGTGAAGTTGTCCTGTCCCCTTAGCAGAAATACACCCCCCAAAGCATAATGTTTCCACCTCCATGTTTGACGGTGGGGATGGTGTTCTTGGAGTCATAGGCACCATTCCTCCTTCTCCAAACACGGCGAGTTGAGTTGATGTCAAAGAGCTCGATTTTGGTCTCATCTGACCACAACACTTTCACCCAGTTCTCCTCTGAATCATTCAGATGTTCATTGGCAAATTTCAGACGGCCCTGTATATGTGCTTTCTTGAGCAGGGGGACCTTGCGGGCACTGCAGGATTTCAGTCCTTCACAGCGTAGTGTGTTACCAAATGTTTTCTTGGTGACTATGGTCCCAGCTGCCTTGAGATCATTGACAAGATCCTCCCGTGTAGTTCTGGGCTGATTCCTCACCGTTCTCATGATCATTGCAACTCCACGAGGTGAGATCTTGCATGGAGCCCCAGGCCGAGGGAGATTGACAGTTATTTTGTGTTTCTTCCATTTGCGAATAATCGCACCAACTGTTGTCACCTTCTCACCAAGCTGCTTGGCGATGGTCTTGTAGCCCATTCCAGCCTTGTGTAGGTCTACAATCTTGTCCCTGACATCCTTGGAGAGCTCTTTGGTCTTGGCGGAGAGTTTGGAATCTGATTGATTTTATTTTAACATTTTTTTTTTGTTGTGTCATTTAGCAGACGCTCTTATCCAGAGCGACTTACAGGAGCAATTAGGGTTAAGTGCCTTGCTCAAGGGCACGTCGACAGATTTTTCACCTAGTTGGCTCGGGGATTAGAACCAGCAACCTTTCGGTTACTGGCACAACGCTCTTAACCACTAATCTACCTGCCGCCCCACACTGATTGATTGCTTCTGTGGACAGGTGTCTTCATACAGGTAACAAGCTGAGATTAGGAGCACTCCCTTTATGAGTGTGCTCCTAATCTCAGCTCGTTACCTGTATAAAAGACACCTGGGAGCCAGAAATCTTTCTGATTGAGAGGGGGTCAAATACGTATTTCCCTCATTAAAAAGCAAATGAATTTATAAAATGTTTGACATGCGTTTTTCTGGATTTTGTTGTTGTTATTCTGTCTCTCACTGTTCCAATAAACCTGCCATTAAAATTATAGACTGATCATTTCTTTGTCAGTGGGCAAACGTACAAAATCCACAGGGGATCAAATACTTTTTTCCCTCACTGTATGTATATATTCATAATTCCATTCCTTACTTAGATTTGTGTGTATTGGGTATATGTTGTGAAATTGTTAGATATTACTTGTTAGATATTACTGCACTGTCGGAGCTAGAAGCACAAGCATTTCGCTACACCCACAATAACATCTGCTAGACACGTGTATGTGACAAATAACATTTCATTTGATTTGTGTGTGTGTGTGTGTCATTCTGTTTTTATGACAAGGTCTATAAGCACCTCTGTCATACAATCAGTGTATCATCTCAGTAAGCTTTTTGTGCCATATACTAGAAATCAAGTTTGTTTTGTGTGTCTTTTTATTTACAGCTTGTAGCAGCACAACCAAGGGGGAGGAGAATGAACCAGCCAAGACAAGAAGATATCCTACAAAGTGGAAAGGAGAGTTTCAGAAGAGAAGGAGGATGGAGGTGTCACGAGTTACAAAGCCAGAACCCAGAAGCAGACCAGGACAAGGTAAATTGAAACGAAGGTGAGTGTTTATTTACAAATTCAAGAGTGATGCTGAATAATCCAGGGATCAGAGCGGGCGGCGTGGATGAGTTGTTGAGGGTGCAGTTGTTGGTCCAATGATGGCTCGGCAGCCGCCGACCATCAGGCAGAGGTAGGGTGAAGGTTCCGGACGAGTGACTGCAGATGGAACAAAACGGAGGTAAGTAAACAACAAACCAACAAGGTGCAAAACAACAAAACTAACGCTAGAGGCTCTAAGACTGATACTCTGGTAAACCTACTGTTCATGGCTAACGATCCGGCAGGGAATGGATGTTAGGCCAGAGCCTAAGAAGGGTGATGATCAGGACCAGGTGTGCAGATTGCTGATGGGATGCAGGTGCGGAAATCAAGAGAGCTCCCCGAGCGTTCCCGAACCCTCGGGAAACTGGAGATCCCGAGCAGAAAAACTAGTCCACAGACAGGACCCGACTCAGACTGCCGGGATCGTTACAGTACCCCCCTCCGACGAACGCCACCGGGCGGACTCCCGGAGCGCCAGGATGGAGGCGGTAGAAGTCACGGATGAGGTCAGCATCTAGGATCTGTCGCCGCGGAATCCAACTCCTCTCTTCAGGACCATACCCCTCCCAGTCCACGAGATACTGGAAACCCCGGCCCCGCCGTCTGGAATCCATGATGCGACGCACCGTGTAGGCAGGACCACCTCCGATCATCCGAGGAGGAGGAGGAGGAGGCGGAGGAGGCAACAGAGGACTGAGGAAAACAGGCTTGAGGCAGGAGACATGAAAGGTGGGATGGACTCTGAGCGTCCTCGGGAGTTTGAGTCGAACTGCCACCGGATTGATCACCTTCTCCACCACAAACGGACCAATGAACTTCGGTAACAACTTCCTAGACTCAGTCCGTAAAGGAAGATCCCGTGTGGCCAACCAGACCCTATCTCCGATGGTGTAGGTGGGAGCGGGGGATCCGCGACGATTCGCCTGGAGCTGATACCGGTCCGAAACTCTAAGGAGTGCCTTTCTGGCCCGATGCCAGGTCCGGTGGCAACGACGAATATGGGCCTGAACAGAAGGCACTGAGAGCTCCTTCTCCTGAGAAGGGAACAAGGGAGGTTGGTAGCCATACAGGCACTGGAAGGGAGACATCCCAGTGGCAGATGTAGGGAGAGTATTGTGGGCATACTCAACCCAAGGCAACTGAGAGACCCAGGAGGTGGGGTTGGAAGAGGCCAGGCAGCGTAGCGTGGATTCCATCTTCTGGTTGGCTCTCTCCGCCTGACCATTAGATTGGGGGGTGAAAACCAGATGTGAGACTGACTGTAGCTCCAATGGCCAAACAGAAGGACTTCCAGACAGCAGAGGTAAACTGAGGGCCACGGTCGGAAACGATATCACTGGGCAACCCGTGGACCCTGAAGACCTCCCTAACCAGGATCTCGGACGTCTCCGAGGCAGAGGGAAGCTTGGCAATTGGCACAAAGTGGGCGAACTTGCTGAATCTGTCCACGATAGTCAGAACGACCGTGTTCCCCTCAGAAGCGGGCAACCCAGTGACAAAGTCCAGGGCCAGATGCGACCATGGTCGCCGGGGAATAGGAAGGGGGTGAAGTAGTCCAGAGCTGGGCCGATTGGTACCCTTATTCTGCGCACACACTGGACAGGCAGCAACATAACCCCGAGTATCCTCGGCCATGGCAGGCCACCAAAAAGCGTCTGCGAAGAAACGCCATCATCCGAGCCACGCCAGGGTGACAAGCCATCTTGCTGGCGTGGGACCATTTGAGGACCGCAGGACGAACCGACTCAGGCACAAACAACCGACCGGGTGGACCGTTACTGGGACCGGGCTGCGTCCGAAGAGCCGCCATCACCTCCTCCTCAATCTTCCACCTAACAGCTCCCACGACGCAGTTCCGGGGGAGAATTGTCTCGGTCTTGGACCCACTCTCCTCCGTCTTGGAGAACATCCGAGACAAGGCGTCCGCCTTGCCGTTCTTAGATCCAGGTCGGAACGTCAGGGAAAAATTGAATCGTCCGAAAAACAACGACCACCTGGCCTGACGGGAGTTGAGACGTCTAGCCGATTGCACGTAAGCAAGATTCTTGTGGTCAGTCCAGACAATAAACGGTTGCTCCGCCCCCTCCAACCAGTGGCGCCACTCCTCCAAGGCAAGTTTCACCGCGAGAAGCTCCCGGTTACCCACATCGTAATTCCTCTCCGCAGGCGAAAGGCGACGAGAGTAGTAGGCGCAGGGATGGAGTTTACTGTCCGTGGAGCATCGCTGCGACAGGATGGCGCCAACTCCCACATCAGACCGCGTCCACTTCAACGACGAACTGACGGGCCGTGTCCGGTTGAGAGAGAATCGGTGCGTTGGTGAATCGCCTCTTCAAATCCAGAAACGCTCGATCCGCCTCCGGATTCCACTTGAAGCTCCTGATACTGGAAGTCAAGGCAGTTAACGGCGCGGCCACACGGCTGTAATCCCGGATGAATCTGCGGTAGAAATTCGCAAACCCCAAAAATCTCTGGAGCTGCAATCTCGTACCGGGCTGGGCCCATTCCAGAACCGCTCTAACCTTCTCCTGGTCCATCCTAATCTCTCCCCTGGAGATGATGTACCCGAGAAAGGATGTCGTGTGGGCGTGAAACTCGCACTTCTCGGCCTTCACGAACAGGCGATTCTCCAACAATCGCTGCAGAACCTGCCGGACATGCTGGACGTGGTCGGAAGGTTCCTTCGAGAAGATCAGAATGTCATCCAGGTAAACAAACACAAAGAGACCGATCATATCTCTCAGGACGTCGTTCACCATACTCTGGAATACCGCTGGAGCATTGGTCAGTCCAAACGGCATCACCTGATACTCGAAGTGACCCATCGGTGTATTGAAACCCGTCAACCACTCGTCTCCCTCTCTGATCCGGACCATGTGATACGCATTGCGTAGGTCTAGCTTGGTGAACACCGTAGCACCCTGTAAGGAGTCGAAGGCAGAACTCATCAAGGGCAGGGGATACTTGTTCTTGACCGTGATGTCATTCAACCCCCGATAATCAATACACGGTCGAAGAGAGCCATCCTTCTTACCCACAAAGAAGAATCCTGCCCCCAGGGGTGATGACGAGGACGAACGAGACCAGCAGCTAGGGACTCCTTGATGTAGGTCTCCAAAGCCTCACGTTCAGGGCGGGAGATACTGTATAACCTTCCCCTTGGGGTAGACAGCTCCAGGGAACAGGTTGATGGCACAATCATATGGTCGGTGGGGAGGGAGTGACAGAGCCCTCTGCTTACTGAACACTTCCCCCAAATCGTGATATGTCTCGGGAACCAGGGACAAATCTGGGGGTTTAGCCTCAATCACCTGACTGGGAACCGAATGGGGACAGGCAGTCTTGAGACAGTTAGCATGACAATCAAGGCTCCAACTCGTTACCTTGCCCGTCACCCAATCGAACGTGGGATTGTGTTCCTTCAGCCAGGGGTATCCAAGGACCAGAGGAACATGGGAAGACGGCAGAATGAAGAATGAAATCATCTCGAATGATTCCCCGACAACAGCATCTTAACCGGTTCAGTCCTCATCGTGATACGTGCCAGACTACTGCCGTTCAGAGTGGTCGCTTCAATGGCTTCCGGCAATTGCTCCTTGGAAAGCCCCAGCTGTTCCACCAACTCGGCATCAAGAAAGCTTCCATCGGCACCTGAATCGATAAAGCGTTAATCGCTAAGCTCTGATTCCTGTTCACAAGGGTAGCCGGGCAACGGGGTCTGACAGAGGTACTGAGAGGTTGAAACTGGCTCGCTAAAAGTCCTCCCAACTTTAGCGAGCCGGGCAGTTTGACGACCGCCGGGAACAAGTGGAGATGTAATGTCCCGAGCTACCACAGTAGAGGCAGCAGTTGGTCTTACGTCTATGTTGACGCTCCTCCTTGGTTAACCCGTGCCGCCCCACTTGCATGGGTTCAGAATCGGGAGAGAGGACCTCTCCACTAATCCTTTGTGGTGGAGAATGATCGACGTGTTCTGGTCCACCACCCGACCCGACTGGGAACTGAGAAGCTGATCGATTGGACGGACCCCATTGCTTCTCCCTCCTTCGCTCTCGGACTCGATTATCCACCCGAATAGACAAGGCTACCAAGCTGTCCAGGTCACTAGGCTCCGGATAGGAGATCAACTCATCCTTGAGCTGCTCCGACAGACCCTGGTAAAAGGCCGCTTGCAGAGACTCCTCATTCCACCCACTCTCCACAGCCAACGTCTTGAACTCGATCACGAAGTCGGCCACGCTGCAGTTCCTTGGTGAAGCGAAAACAGGCGCCTAGCTGCGTCCCTCCCTCGGACGGAATGGTCGAAAAGCTTCCTCATCTCGGCCGTGAACCCCTGGTATGAAGCCATGCAGGGTCTTGTCGTTCCCAAACGGCTGAAGCCCACTCCAGCGCTCGACCACGCAGCAACTCAATCACAAAGGCTATCCTAGCCTTGTCTGTGGCATAAGAGTAGGGCTGTAGATCGAACACTAACCCACACTGCATAAGGAAAGAAACGGCATCTTCCCAGCTCCCCCTCATATTTATCCGGCGTCGGAACCTTGGGCTCACGGAAGGACACCGCTCCAGACGCGGCAGGCGAGATGGGTGAAACCGGTAGTGGATCCTCCACCGGAAACTTGCGCTGGTTCTGGACCTCCGTCAGACCGGTAGAAAGGTTCCGAACTGCCAACGCGATCTCCTGTAGCTCCGTGCTATGATGGCCCAACATCTTCTCCTGATGGGTAATGGCATGGCGAACAGAGTCCAGGTCCGCTGGGTTCATTACTGGCCGGATCGTTCTGTCACGAGTTACAAAGCCAGAACCCAGAAGCAGACCAGGACAAGGTAAATTGAAACGAAGGTGAGTGTTTATTTACAAATTCAAGAGTGATGCTGAATAATCCAGGGATCAGAGCGGGCGGCGTGGATGAGTTGTTGAGGGTGCAGTTGTTGGTCCAATGATGGCTCGGCAGCCGCCGACCATCAGGCAGAGGTAGGGTGAAGGTTCCGGACGAGTGACTGCAGATGGAACAAAACGGAGGTAAGTAAACAACAAACCAACAAGGTGCAAAACAACAAAACTAACGCTAGAGGCTCTAAGACTGATACTCTGGTAAACCTACTGTTCATGGCTAACGATCCGGCAGGGAATGGATGTTAGGCCAGAGCCTAAGAAGGGTGATGATCAGGACCAGGTGTGCAGATTGCTGATGGGATGCAGGTGCGGAAATCAAGAGAGCTCCCCGGAGCGTTCCCGAACCCTCGGGAAACTGGAGATCCCGAGCAGAAAAACTAGTCCACAGACAGGACCCGACTCAGACTGCCGGGATCGTTACAGGAGGGTAACTGCAGTTTGTCTAGAAGGGACACAAATTTCGTTTAAAAAATACTTTTCATAGCAGGTTAGGATAATTAACGTTGCAGGTTAGGAGGAGTAGGTTAAGGTTAGGAAAAGGATTAAGGTTAGTTAAATACCAAAAAATCTACTTTTGACGTTAATTTAATTCCATGGTGAAATGTGTCTGATTTGCACACTAGTAACATGATTGATAGTGAAATTACGGTATTGATTGTTGTTTGACTTACAGTGGGGGAAAAAAGTATTTAGTCAGCCACCAATTGTGCAAGTTCTCCCACTTAAAAAGATGAGAGAGGCCTGTAATTTTCATCATAGGTACACGTCAACTATGACAGACAAATTGAGAAAAGAAAATCCAGAAAATCACATTGTAGGATTTTTAATGAATTTATTTGCAAATTATGGTGGAAAATAAGTATTTGGTCACCTACAAACAAGCAAGATTTCTGGCTCTCACAGACCTGTAACTTCTTCTTTAAGAGGCTCCTCTGTCCTCCACTCATTACCTGTATTAATGGCACCTGTTTGAACTTGTTATCAGTATAAAAGACACCTGTCCACAACCTCAAACAGTCACACTCCAAACTCCACTGTGGCCAAGACCAAAGAGCTGTCAAAGGACACCAGAAACAAAATTGTAGACCTGCACCAGACTGGGAAGACTGAATCTGCAATAAGTAAGCAGCTTGGTTTGAAGAAATCAACTGTGGGAGCAAATATTAGGACATGGAAGACATACAAGACCACTGATAATCTCCCTCGATCTGGGGCTCCACGCAAGATCTTACCCCGTGGGGTCAAAATGATCATAAGAACGGTGAGCAAAAATCCCAGAACCACACGGGGGGACTTAGTGAATGACCTACAGAGAGCTGGGACCAAAGTAATAAAGCCTACCATCAGTAACACACTACGCCGCCAGGGACTCAAATCCTGCAGTGCCAGACGTGTCCCCCTGCTTAAGCCAGTACATGTCCAGGCCCGTCTGAAGTTTGCTAGAGTGCATTTGGATGATCCAGAAGAGGATTGGGAGAATGTCATATGGTCAGATGAAACCAAAATATAACTTTTTTGTAAAAACTCAACTCGTCGTGTTTGGAGGACAAAGAATGCTGAGTTGCATCCAAAGAACACCATACCTACTGTGAAGCATGGGGGTGGAAACATCATGCTTTGGGGCTGTTTTTCTGCAAAGGGACCAGGACGACTGATCCGTAAAGGAAAGAATGAATGGGGCCATGTATCGTGAGATTTTGAGTGAAAACCTCCTTCCATCAGCAAGGGCATTGAAGATGAAACGTGGCTGGGTCTTTCAGCATGACAATGATCCCAAACATACCGCCCGAGCAACGAAGAAGTGGCTTCGTAAGAAGCATTTCAAGGTCCTGGAGTGGCCTAGCCAGTCTCCAGATCTCAACCCCATAGAAAATCTTTGGAGGGAGTTGAAAGTCTGTGTTGCCCAGCGACAGCCCCAAAACATCACTGCTCTAGAGGAGATCTGCATGGAGCAATGGGCCAAAATACCAGCAACAGTGTGTGAAAACCTTGTGAAGACTTACAGAAAACGTTTGACCTGTGTCATTGCCAACAAAGGGTATATAACAAAGTATTGAGAAACTTTTGTTATTGACCAAATACTTATTTTCCACCATAATTTGCAAATAAATTCATAAAAAATCCTACAATGTGATTTTCTGGATTTTTTTTCTCAATTTGTCTGTCATAGTTGACGTGTACCTATGATGAAAATTACAGGTCTCTCTCATCTTTTTAAGTGGGAGAACTTGCACAATTGGTGGCTGACTAAATACTTTTTTTCCCTCACTGTACCTGTTCATTGTGAAAAATTAAACATCACATTTGGAGTAAACATTTTTAGTATGCATTCACCATCACATGTACTTGAAATGATATTGTGAAATATATTTTCATTAATGCTATTGAAATTGTAAAATTATTCCATTGTCTAAAGTACCATATACCTTTTTTATGAAATTGTGCACACTGATAGATATTAAAGCTGTAATATGTAACGTTTTGGGCGCCCCGACCAAATTCACATAGAAATGTAAGTTATAGATATGTCGTTCTCATTGAAAGCAAGTCTAAGAAGCGGTAGATCTGTTCTATGTGCACTATTTCTATGTGTCCCTTGCTTAAGTTTCGAGTCTTTTACTTTTGGTTTCGTACACTAGCATCAAACATCTGAAAATACAATATTTTTGGTTATGGAAAATATATTTCACAGCAGTTAAGATGGTACAGTGCATTCAGAAAATATTCAGACCCATTGACTTTTTCCACATTTTGTTACGTTACAGCCTTATTCTAAAATGGATTCAATAATTTTCCCCCTCATCAATCTACACACAATATCCCATAATGACAAAGCTAAAACAGGTTTTTAGAAATATTTGTAAATATATTCAAAATAAAAACTGAAATACCTTATTTACATAAGTATTCAGACCCTTTGCTTTGAGACTCGAAATTGAGCTCAGGTGCATCCTGTTTCCATTAATCATCCTTGAGATGTTTCTACAACTTGATTGGAGTCCACCTGTGGTAAATTCAATTGATTGGACATGATTTAGAAAGGCACACACCTGTCTGTATAATGTCCCACAGTTGACAGTGCATATCCGAGCAAAAACCAAGCCATGAGGTCGAAGGAATTGTCCGTAGAGGTCCGAGACAGGATTGTGTTGAGGCACGGATCTGGGGAAGGGTACCAAAACATTTCTGCAGCATTGAAGGTCTCCAAGAACACAGTGTTCTCCATCTTTCTTAAATGGAAGAAGTTTGGAACCACCAAGACTCTTCCTAGAGCTGGCCGCCCGGCCAAACTGAGCAATCGGGGGAGAAGGCACTTGGTCAGGGAGGTGACCAAGAACCCGATGGTCACTCTGACAGAGCTCCAGAGTTCCTCTGTGGAGATGGGAGAAACTTCCAGAAGGACAACCATCTCTGCAGCACTCCACCATTCAGGCCTTTATTGTAGAGTGGCCAGACGGAGCACATCAGACGGAAGGCGCATCACAGCCCGCTTGGAGTTTGCCAAAAGGTGCCTAAAGAACTCTCAGACCATTATGAAACAAGATTCTCTGATCTGATGAAACCAAGGTTGAACTCTTTGGCCTGAATGCCAAGCGTCACGTCTGGAGGAAACATGGCACCATCCCTACGGTGAAGCATGGGGGTGGCAGCATGTTTTTCAGCGGCAGGGACTGGGAGACTAGTCAGGATCGAGGGAAATATGAACAAAGCAAAGTACAGAGAGATCCTTGATGAAAACCTGCTCCAGAGCTCTCAGGACCTCAGACTGGGGCGAAGGTTCACCTTCCAACAGGACAACGACCCTAAGCACACAGCCAAGACAATGCAGGAGTGGCTTCGGGACAAGTCTCTGAACATCCTTGAGTGGCCCAGCCAGAGCCTGGACTTAAACCTGATCGAAAATCTCTGGAGAAACCTGAAAATAGCTATGCAGCAACGCTCCCCATCCAACCTGACAGAGCTTGAGAGGATCTGCAGAGAAGAATGTGAGAAACTTCCCAAATAGAGGTGTGCCAAGCTTGTAGCGTCATACCCAAGAAGACTTGAGGCTGTAATCGCTGCCAAAGGTGCTTTGTAAGTACTGGAGAAGATGGCTGCCATTTTACAGCCCTCTAACCAGTTGTACTATTATGTGTGTTTTTTCACGTTATTTGTAATTTATTCTGTACATAATGTTTCTGCCACCGTGTCTTATGACCAAAAATAACATCTGGATATCAGGACAGCGATTACTCACCTCATTTTGGACGAAGATTTTTTCTTCAAGGAGTCGGACGCGAAGGATATTCTACAGACACCCGAGAAGGCCCATATCCCCGTCATTCGCATGAGAAAGAGACAGAGATATCATGGACGTAGGTCGGGGTGCCTTGTAAGGATCCAACGGCGAGCGAGTAAACTGCCTCTTACATCAATCCTATTAGCCAATATTCAATCATTTGAAAATAAATTGGACGACCTAAGATTAAGGTTATCCTACCAATGGGACATTGTACAAACTGTAATATCTTATGTTTCACCGAGTCGTGGCTGAACGACAACATGGATAACATACAACTGGCGGGATATACGCTACATCGGCAGGATAGAACGGCTGACTCCGTTAAGACAAGGGGTGGCGGTCTGTGTATATTTGTAAATAACAGCTGCCACATAAAATCTAATACTAAGGAAGTCTCAAGGTTTTGCTCGCATGAGGTAGAGTATCTCATGATAAGCTGTAGATCACACTATTTACCAAGAGAGTTTTCATCTACATTTTTCATAGCTGTCTATTTATCACCACAAACCGATGCTGGCACTAAGATTGCACTCAATGAGCTGTATATGGCCATAAGTAAACAGGATAACGCTCATCCAGATGCAGCGCTCCTAGTGGCTGGGGACTTTAACGCAGGGAAACTTAAATCTGTTCTACCTAATTTCTACCAGCATGTTAAATGTGCAACCAGAGGGAAAAAACTCTGGACCACCTTTACTCCACACACAGAGACGCGTACAAAGCTCTCCCTCGCCCTCCATTTGGCAAATCTGACCATACCTCTATCCTCCTGATTCCTGTGTATAAGCAAAAACTGAAGCAGGAAGCAACAGTGACTCGGTTAATAAGGAAGTGGTTTGCTAGCACAGACTGGATTGTGTTCTGGGATTCTTCCGATAGCATTGAGGAGTACACCACATCAGTCACTGGCTTCATCAATAAGTGCATCGATGACGTCCTCCCCACAGTAACCATTCGTGCATACCCCTACCAGAATCCATGGATTACAGGCAACATCCGCACTGAGCTAAAGGGTAGAGCTGCCGCTATCAAGGAGCGGGACTCTAACCCGGACGCTTATAAGAAATCCTGCTATGCCCTCCAAAATACCATCAAACAGGCAAAGAGTCAATACAGGACTAAGATTGAATCGTACTACACCGGCTCTGACGCTCGTCGGATGTGGCAGGGCTTGCAAACTATTACAGACTACAAAGGGAAGCACAGCCGCGAGCTGCCCAGTGACACAAGCCTACCAGACGAGCTATATCACTTCTATGCTCGCTTCGAGGCAAGCAACACTGAAGCACGCATGAGAGCATCAGCTGTTCCGGATGACTATGTGATCACGCTCTCCGTAACCGATGTGAATAAGACTTTTAAGCAGGTCAACATTCACAAGGCCACAGGGCCAGACGGATTACCAGGACATGTACTCCGAGCATACGCTGACCAACTGGCAAGTGTATTCACTGACATTTTCAACAAGTCCGTGACTGACACTGTAATACCAACATGTTTCAAGCAGTCCCTGTGCCCAAGAACACTACAATAACCTACCTAAATGACTACCGACCAGTAGCACTCACGTCTGTAGCCATGAAGTGCTTTGAAAGGCTGGTCATGGCTCACATCAACACCATTATCCCAGAAACCCTAGACCCACTCCAATTTGCATACTGCCCCAACAGATCCACAGATGATGCAATTTCTATTACACTCCACATTGCTCTTTCCCACCTGGACAAGAGGAACACCTACGTGAGAATGCTATTCATCAACTTCAGCTCAGCGTTCAACACCATAGTGCCCTCAAAGCTCATCACTAAGCTAAGGACCCAGGGACTAAACACGTCCCTCTGAAACTGTATCCTGGACTTTCTGACGGCCGCCCCCAGGTGGTAAGGGTAGGTAACAACACATCTGCACGCTGATCCTCAGCACGGGGGCCCCTCAGGGGTGCGTGCTCAGTCCCCTCCTCTACTCCCTGTTCACCCATGACTGTATGAACAGGCATGACTCCAACACCATTATTAAGTTTGCCGACGACCCAACAGTGGTAGGCCTGATCACGACAACGATCAGACAGCCTATAGGGAGGAGGTCAGAGACCTGGCCGTGTGGTGCCAGGATAACAACATCTCCCTCAACGTGATCAAGACAAAGGAGATGATTGTGGACTACAGGAAAAAAAAGAGGACTGAGCACGCCCCCATTCTCATCGACGGGGCTGTAGTGGAACAGGTTGAGAGCTTCAAGTTCCTTGGTGTCCACATCACCAACAAACTATCATAGTAGTCGTGAAGAGGGCACGACAAAGCCTATTCCCCCTCAGGAGACTGAAAAGATTTGGCATGGATCCTCAGATCCTCAAAAAGTTATACAGCTGCACCATCGAGAGCATCCTGACTGGTTGCATCACTGCCTGGTATGGCAACTCCTCAGCCTCTGACCGCAACGCACTACAGAGGGTAGTGCTTACGGCCTAGTACATCACTGGGGCCAAGCTTCCTGCCATCCAGGACCTTTATACCAGGCGGTGTCAGAGGAAGGCCCTAAAAATGGTCAAAGACTCCAGCCACCCTAGTTATAGACTGTTCTCTCTGCTACCGCATGGCAAGTGGTACCGGAGCGCCAAGTCTAGGTCCAAAAGGCTTCTTAACAGTTTCTACCCCCAAGCCATAAGACTCCTGAACAGCTAATCATGGCTACCCGGACTATTTGCATTACTCCCTGTATATTGCCTCCCTACTGTTATTTTATTTTACTGCTGCTCTTTAATGATTTGCTATTTTTTATTTTTTGCTTATCTATATTTTACTTAACACTTATTTGTATTTTCTTAAAAACTGCATTGTTGGTTAATGGCTTGTAAGTAAGCATTTCACTGTAAGGTCTACACCTGTTGAATTCAGCGCATGTGGCAAATACAATTTGATTTGAGTAAAGGGTCTGAATACTTACGTAAACGTTTTTAATTTCTTATAAATTTGCGCACAAAAAAAACAACTATTTTTGCTTTGTCATTATGGGGTATTGTGTGTCGATTGATGAGGGGGAAAAAGAATTTAAACCATTTTTGAATAAGGCTGTAACGTAACAAAATGTGGAAAATGTCAAGGTTTCTGAATATTTTCCGAAGGATTTTCTACAATATATTTGCTTTTTGCAACCAGGAAATGGTGGAGCGATTTCTGCATAGTGCATCTTTGAGTCAACATTTAATGACTGTAATTGAAACTGTACATCCTACGGCCTTTGTTTGATGTCAGTCTTCATTGAGACTACACTGTGCTGGGGATCATCTGCAAGATGGTGCTGGCAGGCTTCAATAATAAATTAATGTCAAATCAATTGCACTAAGTTGTTGTCCTTTTTGTTTGCTGTCACAGTTTACCATAAGCTGCACAAAATTAACAAACAAAATTTGTAACTAGTACTTAAGTAGTTTTCTGACCGGATACTTTTTTACTCTTACTTGAGTAGTTAACCAAGAAGGCACATTTTAATTGAGTAAATTACAATCTTAATCTTACTTAAGTACAGACTTTCAATACTCTACCCACCTCTGCAAGTTATACATAGCCTTACTATAAAACGTCGGCGAGCATCCACACCGGAGGAAAGTTTATCATTCTACAGTAGGCCTATATTTGTCAATCAACTGATAGCCCAAATCAGTTAATCAATTAAGCCAGGGAAACAAAAACAGTAGATTATCGGTTTTCACACCTTTCATTATGTGACTATTGATAGGCTAACGGGTAGACTACAAAATGTAGCCTATTTGAATATAATCAAATAACAACCATCGATGGCACTAGATTATCGCCAACTGATGTCTCGTTTAACCATCAAGATGCACTAAAATTACCAGCACAGCTGATCTCAATTGCAACCATTCTTGATCACATTATTACCATTCCCTAAAAGATGACGTCGATGTTACATTAGTCAGAGATCTGTAATTAATTACGAGATTCTCATGTCTCCACCCTAACAATGGTAGTCGTCCCAAAGGCAGGAAGGCAGGCGACAAGCTTTGGTCTGCATATTAAGCCCATAGAAACGCATTGAGCTTATTCTGGATTTATTTTGGCGAGAGTGAGCCCTCTTGCTTCGCCTCTTCCTCTCTGACTTAGTCCTGCTTGCAACCAAAGTCTTTCAAGACATGTTCGCCTTCTGGTTGGTATTGTCATGGGAACAACTTATTCCTTTTTGAACAGACTAAGGGCAATTTATCAATTTGACACGCATTCTGTACAATAGAAATACCACGACCAATCTACTGTGGCAATTTATCCGACACTTTGTTTGAATGGAAACTAATGTTGCTGTTCTGTTATTATTTTATTTGTTTACTATATGTGTTATCCAAAAGTGTCTGGTATGGTAATTTATTTTCTAGATCGGGGTAAAATAACCCTGGACTGTCCATATATGAAATGTGTTACAACATCAAGTCAATCTGGAGATTGCGTTATTTGTGCCAGAAGGGCTTGGGCCGGAATCAAACCCATGCCGACACTGTAGTTATAGCCGTGGGAAGTAGTTTGGGGGTGCTGGGATTTTTTTCTAACCCACAACCCTAGCATTGCAAGCGCCATGCTCTACCAACTGAGCCACATCATCACATCACATCATCCCAAACCACTTGATGTCTCAATGTACTCAATTACTGAATTGTGCATTGTTTTTCTTCATGGTGATGGAAAATGTACAAGTACAAACCTAGATGACCAGCCTTTGTACAATACAGAAATGTACACTACCGTTCCAAATTTTGGGGTCACTTAGAAATGTCCTTGTTTTCGACAGAAAAGCAATTTTTTTGTCCATTAAAATAACATCAACTTGATCAGAAATTGTTAATGTTGTAAATGGCTATTGTAGCTGGAAACGGCTGATTTGTAATGGAATATCTACATAGGCGTACAGAGGCCCATTATCAGCAACCATCAGTCCTGTGTTCCAATGGCACGTTGTGTTTGCTAATCCAAGTTTATCATTTTAAAAGGCTAATTGATCATTAGAAAACCCTTTTGCAATTATGTTAGCACAGCTGAAAACTGTTGTGCTGATTAAAGAAGCAATAAAACTGGCCTTCTTGAGACTAGTTGAGTATCTGGAGCAATTGTGGCTTCGATTACAGGCTCAAAATGGCCAGAAACAAATAACTCTAGATGTAGTGATGGCGGAGTTAAACTTCACTTGTGAGTACGGTTCAAGAGGAAACTATTAATACACTTGATCAGTAGAGAGTTGACACCCACATTCACCAGCTTATCCACCAGTAGGTGGAGTTGGATGTTGTTAAACGTGCTAATACAGTTAATAAATACAATTTTCACTAGGTTATTTGCCTTTACTAAATGTTCGTAGATATTGTTCAGCATGACCAGTAATGCATCATCAATACCCCTGGAGGCACGGTAGGCGAATTGGTTTGGATGAGAGACCAGAGAGAATTCGTTTTTGAATAATTTTTCAAAACATTTCATAAGTACAGGTGTCAAGGCTACAGGCCGTAAATTGTTATTTTCTTTTAGGCTGTTGTTTTTAGGTACTGGAACAATCAGCGACTTCTTCTATAAATCTAGAATTATCCCACTGTCCAGTGACAGCTGGAACGGCTTCTGGAACAGTAATGCGAGCTGGTCTGGGCATGCCTGAAGTGCCTTGCTGCTGATGCCGTCTGGAAAATATGATTTCCATGGGTTGACATGTTGAAAGTATTGCTTGACATCATTCACAGAGATCTGTATATCAACAGCTGCTATGCTCTCTATACTGTCCAAGACCACTTTCTGCTGCTATGTAAAATCACACGTCAAACCTACAATAGAAATTCCACAAATTACCTTTTAACAAGGCACACCTGTTAATTGACATGCATTCCAGGTGACTACCTCATGAAACTGGTTGAGAGAATCCCAAGAGTGTGCAAAGCTGTCATCAAGGCAAAGGTTGGCTACTTTGTAGAATCTCAAATCTCAAATATATTTTGATTTGTTTAACACTTGTTTTGTTACTACATGATTCCATATATGTTTTTTCATAGTTTCGATTTCTTCACTATTATTCTACAATGTGGAAAATAGTAAAATAGTGTCCAAACTTTTGACTGGTAATGTATATGTTTTTTCATATTTGTACTGTGCACTTGAGCTTGTCTCCACAAAAGTGACTACACCTCAGCAATTTATCACAATTTTTATCAGAAAGGTGATATTTTAGTCTTTCTGGCAGTATAGCATTATAATGGTTTAAAGTACTTAAGTAAAAATACTTTAAAGAACTACTTAAGTCGTTTTTTGGGGAATATGTACTTTATTTTACTATTTATATTTTTGACAACTTTTACTTTACAACATTCCTAAAGACAATTATGTACTTTTTACTCCATACATTTTCCCTGACCCCCAAAAGTACTTGTTACATTTTGAATGATTAGCAGGACAGAAATGGCCCAATTCACGCACTTATCAAGAGCACACCCCTGGTCATCTCTACTGCCTCTGATCTGGCAAACTCCCTAAACACAAATGCTTTGTTTCTGAATGATGTCTGAGGGTTGGAGTGTGCCCCTGGCTATCCGCAAAAAAAAACAAAAAAAAGAACAATTGTGCCAACTAGTTTGCTTAATATAAGGAATTTCAAATGATTTATACTTTTACTTTTACTTTTGATACAAAAGTACATTTTTGCAAAGACATTTACTTTTGATACTTAAGTAGTATTTTACTGGGTGACTTTCACTTTTACTTGAGTAGTTTCCTATTAAGGTATCTTTACTTTTACTCAAGTATGACAATTGGGTACTTTTTCCAGCACTGAGCATTACTACATATTGTTTATGGTCCTTTCATGATAAATAATTACTTTTGGGTATGTCTATTTAGGCGGAAATCTACATTTTTTAAACTGGCCACTGCCAATAATTGGAAACATTTCCCCATGTACAGTAAGTCAATCCCCCTGGTTTAGAATGTATCACATTTCAAACCTAAATCATCTCTTAAATGGGATTGTGTTACTCAATTAATTGGTTTAGAATTATTTGGAGATTATTTGGGAATGAAATTTAACACATGCTGAATAGAGGAGATTGACTTACTGTACATGTGGAATTGATCCCAAAATGCTAATATCCCTCATTGTTGGCAGTAGCTGGTTTAACAAAACCAAAATGTGTCTTTCAAGTTTAGGAAACAAACATCCTTACATTTTATCTCTCTCCACTGACTGTGCACAGTTTCACTTTTAGAGGGAACATCCAGCCTAAAGAGCTAAAGCGATCAGAAACATGCATCTCTTTGTGTCTGTGGGACAGACAACAGTGTGATTAGAGCAATGGATTTCTTCTTCGTCTGTCCCTTTTACCTGATAGATAGTGAGGGGACTGCTATGTCACATTCTTAGGGCCAGGAGTTTTTTTATGACTACAGGACATGCTGGGAAAGACATGTTACTACCCTGCATGAATCTGCAGGTAGCTAACCAACCAGGTTCATGGTTAGCTAGCTAACATCAGGCAATAACTCGCTACGCAAATGGCTCTGACATACAAATAATATTACTACACAGATCATACACGTAATGTTAGCTAGCTAGCTAACAGTACACTTTAACTTGAAATGAAACTACTTTCTGACAAAATTTGAAACGTGTAATATCTGAAAATGTAGCTAGCTAGACTCTCTTACCCGTATAGATGGATGGACATTTCTCCCTCTCTGTCACGGATGCCATGGTTGCCCTTAGTTTGAAGATGTAATCCGGAGACCTAGTTGTGTTTTACAACAACCTTGTGTGTGTTCCCTTTTCGACAAATGGCAGAATTTTCTCCATGTTCTTAGCTATCATACTCTAATTCCACTGATTTCCAAACTCGGTCCTCCAGAAACGTATACAGTTCTACTACATGATATGTTTAAAAAAAGCCTTGTTAGAAAGGATTACCTACACATACTGACCAGCTGATATTATAGACAGAAGCTTGCTACATGGCAGACCAATCCGATCTCATCTCTCGGCATTTCCAGCCCACTCATTATATCAGCCAATCATGGCTAGCGGGAAGGTTGCTGTCTTTTTCTGTGGCTAAACCAACTAGGCTCATCATTTAAGAATTGTATTTGTATTTACAGATGGCATACAAGTTTGTTATTTAGTTCACATGTTCCGGAAGGCTTTCTGCCAAAAAATGCATTTTGTTTTTTAAAAATGGTTTACATTCAAATGGCTCTCCTGTGAAATAGTGACACCCAACATCAAATCAAATCAAATGTTATTGGTCCCATACACATGTTTAGCAGATGTTATTGCAGATGTAGCGAAATGCTTGTGTTTCCTGCTCCAACAGTGCAGTAATATCTAACAATTCACAACAATACACATAATACACACAATCTAAAAGTAAAAGAATGGAATTAAGAAATATATAAATAGTCCTGTCGATGTGGATAGGGGCGTGCTCCCTCTGCTGTTTCCTGAAGTCACGATCAGCTCCTTTGTTTTGTTGACATTGAATGAGAGATTATTTTCCTGGCACCACACACCCAGGGCTCTCACTTCCTCCCTGAAGGCTGTCTCGTCATTGTTGGTAATAAGGCCTACTACTGTTGTGTCATCTGCAAACTTGATGATTGAGTTGGAGGCATTAGAGGCCATGCAGTCATGGGTGAACAGGGAGTACAGGAGGGGGCTGAGCACGCACCCTTGTGTGGCCCCTGTGTTGAGGATCAGCGAAGTGGAGGTGTTGTTTCCTACCTTAACCACCTGGGAGCGGCCCGTCAGGAAGTCCAGGACCCAGTTGCACAGGACAGGGCTCAGACCCAGGGCCCTGAGCTTAATGATGAGCTTGGAGGGTACTATACCTTGGCAGAAGCTAATAGGGATCCATAATAAATACTATAGTCAATGAACAGCATTCTTACATAGGTATTCCTCTTGTCCAGATGGGATAGGGCAGTGTGCAGTGCGATGGCGATTGCATCATCTGTGGATCTATTGGGGAGGTAAGCAAATTGAAGTGGGTCTAGGGTGTCAGGTAAGGTAGAGGTGATATGATCCTTAACTAGCCTCTCAAAGCACTTAATGATGACAGAAGTGAGTGCTAAGGGGCGATAGTCATTTAGTTCAGTTACCTTTGCTTTCTTGGGTACAGAAATGATGGTGGACATCTTGAAGCAAGTGGGGACAGCAGACTGGGATAGCGAGAGATTTAATATGTCCGTAAACACTCCAGCCAGCTGGTCTGCGCATGCTCTGAGGACGCGGCTAGGGATGCCGTCTGGGCCGGCAGCCTTGCAAGGGTTAACACGCTTAAATGTCTTACTCACGTCGGCCTCGGAAAAGGACAGCCCTCAGTCCATGGTGGCGGGCCGCGTCAGTGGCACTGTGTTATCCTCAAAGCGGGCGAAGAAGGTGCTTAGCTTGTCCGGAAGCAAGACGTCAGTGTCCGCGACGTGGCTGGTTTTCCCTTTATAGTCCGCGATTGTCTGTAGAACCTGCCACAAAGTCCCGTGTCTGAGCTATTGAATTGCGACTCCACTCTGTGTCTATACTGAGGGAATAACTACACTGTTTGTGTTCTGCCATATTCCCAGTCACCTTGCCATGGTTAAATGCGGTGGTTCGCGCTTTCAGTTTTACAGAAATGCTGCCATCTACCACGGTTTCTGGTTTGTGTAGGTTTTAATAGTTACAGTGGGTACAACATCTCCTATACACTTCCTACTGAACTCAGTCACCATATCCGTGTATTCGTTGATGATATTCTCAGAGGCTACCTGGAACATATCCCAGTCCGTGTGATCAAAACAATCTTGAAGCATGGATTCCGATTGGTCAAACCAGTGTTGAATAGTCCTTAGCACAGGTACTTCCTGTTTGAGTTTCTGCCTATAGGAAGTCCCGTGTAGCTCAGTTGGTAGAGCATGGTGCTTGCAACGCCAGGGTTTTGGGTTCGATTCCCACGGGGGGCCAGTATGAAAAAGAAAAATGTATGCACTCACTAACTGTTAGTCGCTCTGGATAAGAGCGTCTGCTAAATGACTAAAATGTAAATGTATAGGAGCAAAATGGAGTTGTGATCAGATTTGCCGAAGGGAGGGCCTTGTAGGCATTTCGAAAAGCTGAGTAGCAGTGGTCTAATGTTTTCTCAGAGCGAGTGCTACAGTCAATGTGTTGGTAGAACTTCGGTAGTGTTTTCCTCAAATTTGCTTTGTTAAAATCCCCAGCTAAAATTGTACATTTACATTTTAGTCATTTTAGCAGACACTCTTATCCAGAACCTCTTACAGTTAGTGAGTGCATACATTTTCATACAATAAATGCGGCCTTAAGGATATGTGGTTTTCAGTTTGCATAAAGTCCAGTGTAGTTCTAGACATTTCCTGAAACAAGTCACATCTATGAACAAAATGTGACTGCAATCCACATTTTGGTTTTGTTAAACCAGCTACTGCCAACTATGAGGGATATTAGCATTTTGGGATCAATTCCACATGTACAGTAAGTCAATCTCTTCTATTCAGCAGGTGTTAAATTTCATGCCCAAATAATCTCAAAATAATTCTAAACCAATTCATTGAGTAACATTATCCCATTTAAGAGATTATTTGGGTTTGAAATTTGATACATTCTAAACCGTAACCCAAAAGTAATTATTTATCATGAAAGGGCCATAAACAATACGCAATAATGCTATACTGCCAGAAAGATTAAAATATCACCTTTCTGGTAAAAATAGTGATAGATTGCTGAGGTGTAGTCACTTTTGTGTAGACAAGCTCAAGTGCACAGATAAAATATGATAAGAATATGAAAAAACATATACAGTACCAGTCAAAAGTTTGGACACACCTACTCATTCAAGGATTTTTCTTTATTTTTACTATTTTCTACATTGTAGAATAATAGTGAAGACATCAAAACTATGAAATAACACAGATGGAATCATGTAGTAACCAAAAAAGTGTTAAACAAATACATCTAAGATTTTTGATTCTTCAAAGTAGCCACTCTTTGCCTTGATGACAGCTTTGCACACTCTTGGCATTCTCTCAACCAGCTTCATGAGGAATGCTTTTCCAACAGTCTTGAAGAAGTTCCCACATATGCTGAGCACTCGTTGGCTGCTTTTCCTTCACTCTGCGGTCCAACTCATCCCAAACCATCTCCATTGGGTTGAGGTCGGGTGATTGTGGAGGCCAGGTCATCTGATGCAGAACTCCATCATTCTCCTTCTTGGTCAAATCAAATAGCCCTTACACAGCCTGGAGGTGTGTTTTGGGTCATTGTTCTGTTGAAAAACAATGATAGTCCCACTAAGCGCAAACCAGATGGGATGACGTATCACTGCAGAATGCTGTGGTAGCCATGCTGGTTAAGCGTGCCTTGAATTCTAAATAAATCACTGACAGTGTCACCAGCAAAGCACCCCAACACCATCACACCTCCTCCTCCATGCTTCACGGTGGGAACCACACATGCAGAGATAATCCGTTCACCTACTCTGCGTCTCACAAAGACACGGCGGTTGGAACCAAAAATCTCAAATTTGGACTGCAGACCAAAGGACAGATTTCCACCGGTCTAATATCCATTGCTCGTGTTTCTTGGCCCAAGCAAGTCTCTTCTTATTATTGGTGTCTTTTAGTAGTGGATTCTTTGCAGTAATTCGACCACGAAGGCCTGATTCACGCAGTCTCCTCTGAACAGTTGATGTTGAGATGTGTCTGTTACTTGATCTCTGTGAAGCATTTATTTGGGCTGCAATCTTAGGTGCAGTTAACTCTAATGAACTTTTCCTCTGCAGCAGAGGTAACTCTAGGTCTTCCTTTCCTATGGCGGTCCTCACGAGAGCCAGTTTCATCATAGCGCTTGATGGTTTTTGCAACTGCACTTGAAGAAACTTTCAAAGTTCTTGAAATGTTCCATATTCACTAACCTTCATGTCTTAATGTAATGATGGACTGTCATTTCTCTTTTCTTATTTGAGCTGTTCTTGCCATAATATGGACTTGGATTTTTACCAAATAGGGCTATATTCTGTATACAACCCCTACCTTGTCACAACACAACTGATTGGCTCAAACACATTCAGAAGGAAACAAATTCCACACATTTAATTTTAACAAGGCACACCTGTTAATTGAAATGCATTCCATGTGAATACCTCATGAAGCTGGTTGAGATAATGCCAAGAGTGTGCAAAGCTGTCATCAAGGCAAAGGGTGGCTACTTTGAAAAATCTTAAATATATTTTTATTTGTTTAACACTTTTTGGTTACTACATGATTCATATGTGTTATTTCATAGTTTTGATGTCTTTACTATTATTCTACAATGTAGAAAATAGTAAAAATTAAAATAAATCCTTGTCCAGACTTTTGACTGGTATTGTATATATTTTTTCCTATTCAACAAAAGTGGGGGAATAAGGCTTGAAATGATTGAAATGCTTTCTAAATATAGTAACACAATTATAAACATCTAACTATAATATTTCACCTTTCTTATAACTGTAAAATAAATATGATCATACTTAGTGACAGTACAACATTGGAACCATTTACAGTATATAACTGATGAAACAGCATTTTCTGCCCAGTGTCCTCTGAGCGAGGCAGAGACGACATTCAAATGCCTGCTGACTCGTTACAACTTCAGCTTTAAGCACAGAGTGGTTTTGTTCCAATTCTACAAAATTATTTTGTTTTTGTTGATGTTGAGAGCTCTAAATCCATCTAAGAACATCACAGCGAGATGAGACGGCATGTGTTGCAATTGCTAGGGTCTCCCGTTTCATATACCGTATTTTAAGCAGGGCTGTGAGGTTCACAGCCAGGGGAAATCGATCCTTTGTCTGGATAGGCCAGAAAATGTGACGTGTCACTCCCTATGCAAATAAGGTGTTAGATTTCACATACTGCATCTCAGATGAGAGGGGCATGCGAAATGGGACAACCAGAGCTGTCATGGAATACACAGCAATTGATGTTGCGCCGTTCACAGAGCGCTCTGTACACAAAAATTATCGGAACCAGTGCAGAACCGCTCAAAGTCCCCTAAATAGGGGACTTAACAAAGTGTGGATTGCAGTACTCCATAGACTGCTTTCAACATAAGGAAACAAAATATCTAAATATGTCAAATAGATTAACTATCCCTTTAAGTCAGTGATGCCACACAGCATCAGTGCCAAGATCGACAGCTGGCCATCTGTTACACTCTGAGTAATATGTTGAAGACTCCACAGGTAGGGTCAGGAGATTTTTCCAGACCACTTGTCCTGACCAAGAAAACTACTGAGCCTAATTACAGTTAACTGGCCAGGAAAGATGCTAGGTCCAAGCTATAGCCTATAGTTAGGGCCCAGAGATTTCCCCAGTCATGTGGTCAGGAAAGACTACTGGCCCACGAATCGTCCCTGCGTCCTGGGGGACAATGCCATTTAGGATGGCTGTCACCTTTGGGGTCATGTACGAGTTACTGCCAGGGTAACACTGATCAGAGGAATCCGGTCCAAACAGGAAAAAATCTAATCCGATGTCTGTCTCTGTGTCTGTCTATTGGTGCTTTTCCACTGCCGTGCCGGGCTGTGAATATCAAGGTTCCTATTTAATTTCCATTTGTCCATGGACTGCTTGATTCCTGGAACCAAGAGGGATATTCAGCCTTGTTTGATATCTGGTACTGACCTCGTACAAAATAGGCTAGTGGGTGGGGTTACAAATGATTGGTCTCACATGTATGTGTCGCCTACGTTGTTAATACTCATTTGTATTTATTATGGATCACCATTAGCTGCTGCCTGTGTGTATAGTGTGTATGTTATCATGTGTATGCATGTGTCTATGTTTGTGTTGCTTCACAGTCCCCGCTGTTCCATAAGGTGTATTTTTATCTGTTTTTTTAATCACATTTTATTTTTGCATTAGTTACTTGATGTGGAATAGAGTTCCATGTAGTCATGGCCTATGTAGTACTGTGCACCTCCCATAGTTTGTTCTGGACTTGGGGACTGTGAAGAGACTGATGGCATGTCTTGTGGGGTATGCGTGGGTGTCTGAGCTGTGTGCCAGTTGTTCAAACAGACAGCTCGGTGCATTCAACATGTCAATACCTCTCACAAATACAAATAGACTCATGCACGAGTCACTGGCGCCATTTTTGTAAGAGAAGCTAAATCTTACTACGAACGATACAGCAACAGATAGAACTTCGTACAGCTACACTAACAAATAACTAAAGCTAAAAACGAATAATGGATGCAGCAAATTGGTCACTTGGAGATGTCCAAGCACTTTTGAGCAAATATTGGATACATTAGCCAAGATGGGAATGCAGGGAATTTTTTTTAGAAACTCTAATAAGAATATAAAAAGATAAAAGACCACAACAACAAAAGTGGATCAGACAGAGATATTTGAAGCCATGATGATACCAGGCAGCGATGATTAGCACGGTAATATATTGTTTTAAGCCAAGTTACTATCTAGCTAGCTACTAATGTCTTCAGCATAGCTAGCTGTAGCGTGTCAGAGTGAGCACTGCGCGAGACGTGAATCATGGTCGACAACTTATATAACGCTGCGGATTTAGCTACATGGTTGAATTTATCCAGAGTATCCGACTTTACATTACACACAAACATACTTATACTTTTCAGAGGACATTCCTGAACCTACGGACTCAGAGGAAGCTGCGTGCTCAAATAGTGAAGCCACAACCTCAGAGCCCTACACCCCCAGACACCCAGGGTCCATCGACTCAATCAATTCTCCTGCAACCCCTGAACCCTGCACCCCCAGGCGGCAAGAGCCCATTCTCAGTTAATTACATTTACATTTTAGTCATTTAGCAGACGCTCTTATCCAGAGCGACTTACAGTTAGTGAGTGCATACATTTTTCATACTGGCCCCCCGTGGGAATCGAACCCACAACCCTGGCGTTGCAAGTGCCATGCTCTACCAACTGAGCTACAGGAGGTTAATAAAAAGTTAAATGTAAATTGATTGTCATGTTCACTTGTTTAGCCCTAACCACACAATTTAGCGGTCTTCAACAGGGGTGGGCAATCTCATCCACAGAGGGCTTTTGTCATGGCAGGGTTATGGTTCTAAACATTCAAGGAGACAGTGTGGATATAGGAATTTATATATAAAACTGTCACACTGATTCAATTAATCATTTTCTGACCCAAGACCTTTATTATTTGCACCATTGGTGTATCTGGTTGGTAGATTTGTTTGGCCCCACACTGGCCTTTGCTGGATAATATTCAATACATTTGAATAGACAATACATGGTTGGAGAACAAAACTGCACTAGGTACTTGAGGCTGCCCTCAGGTTTGCTTTGGAGTCTGTGTCTTATCATTCCTGAACTGTACATGTCATTACTTCTGCCTGTATATTTTCCCAGGGAAGATAAAACACATTGCGAGCAAAACCAGCAAATACCTACATTTCATGAGGGAGACCGAGACCTCATAGCTGCAGACAGGACATCCAGGGCGGCTGAGATGGCCTCTTAGCAACAGCTTCGTAGCTGTATTTCAAATCAAATCAAATGTTATTTGTCACATGCGCCAAAAAACAACAGGTGTAGAAATTACAGTGAAATGCTTACTTACAAGCCCTTAACCAACAATGCAGTTTTGAGAAAAATAAGTGTTAAGTAAAAAACAGATAAGTACAAATAAAAAAAGAAGAAAAATAGAAGAAAAATATAATAATTAAAGAGTAGCAGTGAAATAACAGTAGTGAGGCTATATACAGGGGGTACCGGTACAGAGTCAATGTGTGGGGACACAGGTTAGTCGAGGTAATTGAGGTAATATGTACATGTGGGTAGAGGTAAAGTGACTATGCATAGAAAATAAACAGAGAGTAGCAGCAGCGTAAAAAGAGGGGGTGGGAGAATGCAAATAGTCTGGGTAGCCATTTGATTAGCTGTTCAGGAGTCTTATGGCTTGGGGGTAGAAGCTATTAAGAAGCCTTTTGGACCTAGACTTGGCGCTCCGGTACCGCTTGCCGTGCAGTAGCAGAGAGAACAGTCTATGACTAGGGTGGCTGGAGTAAATTTTTAGGGCCTTCCTCTGACACTGCCTGGTATAGAGGTCCTGGATGGCAGGAAGCTTGGCCCTAGTGATAAACTGGGCCGTACGCACTACCCTCTGTAGTGCCTTGCAGTCAGAGGCCGAGCAGTTGCCATACCAGGCGGTGATGCAACTAGTCAGGATGCTCTCGATGGTGCAGCTGTAGAACCTTTTGAAGACATTTGGACAGTTTGTCCAAACCATAAAAGGATGTCACCAACAGCAGACATGTCACTAGACTAAACTGGCCGAAGTTCTTATGTAAAATACTTTTTTTTTTACTTACATTTGAACTATACCAAAAGCATTGTGAATGTGGCTTTCAATGCTGTTCATTGAATATAGCCTACAGTTAAACAATGAAAATAATATAAACTTCTTAAACATGCTTACTTGTGTTGATTTTAAATATAGGAAATAAATATTAGGCATTTACACTTATTAAACAACAATCAAACATTGGTCGAACATAGAAGATACAATAGTGTAGTAGGGTATTCACAGGGAGTAAAAAACTATACTTATAAGAACATATGTCTAATGGTAAAATGAACATAAGGGAGTATATTGGTACTTTAATAATCCCCAAGGGTAAAATCATGTTATAGGGGGTTTAATAACCCAAAAAGGGAGAGAACCACTGAGCTAATGGACCAGGCTTGGTCTGTCATGCAAGTAGTTCTGTTGTTGGTCCAGGATTCTTTGTTGTCCAAAGGGTGTTGGTGGAGTTGGGTGCCTGTTAGAGGAGGGAGAAAATCACAAAGAAAGAAAAAAGAGAATCTGTAATTAAACATTGTATTTATTTGTCAATGGGACACACATCAACTCACCATAGCAAAGGTGGAGATAATATAGTTGATTTGGTTAATTGCTTATTGTCTCATTAGGTCAGGAAGTGTTTCTCATAACAATGTTCTGCTAAATTACTTATTATAGTATTAAATGAGGACAGCTAGCTATTACACTTGCAATAAGGTGCAGTCCTGCAATATTACCCTTGCAGTATGCCGTGTATGATGTAGACCTATATAAGGGTTGGTGTGAGGTGTGACCCAGGTGCGGTGCAGGATAGACAGTAGGCAGTAGGCAGAGATGGTGAAACAAGGATCTTTACTGGTGGTCGCAAAGCCAGGATACAAAACAACGGACTTAACACGATAAAAGAAAGGTGGAGCAAATAAGTCTCCAAAAACAGGCTGACAGCCAAAACATGAAATAGTAACTATGACTGAAATAATAAAGAAACAGGGGAACACTTCTCGAGTACCTGTACATACTTCTCCGATCAGACACTGATTAGTACTGCTGAGCATAGAGAAACTAGCAGAGAACACTGAGCAAGGGAACACAGGGAAGTGAGGGCATAAATACATGGGTGAACAGGTAGATACAGGTGACACCAATAGGATGATGATTAGTCCAGACTGTGAGTAAGGAGGTGCCTAAAGTTGTCGGAGGATGACACCTAGTGGGTCGCTCTGGAACTGCGACCCCCTCCTGTAACAGACCTATGTATGTACAATGTATACCTATCACAAAGACAGGTACACATTATGTAGCTAGCTGGCTAAATAGATACATTGTACAGTACATACCTCTTAGGGGCCTATAACAAACAGCTTACTGCAAGAGTAATACGTTATTGCAGGACTGCACCTTATTGCAAGCAACTGTAATAGCTGTGTCATGACTTGCCCTCATGGGTTGAGGATCAAAGATGCCGGCTAGGCAAAGGTTTGAACACCCCCTCTCCTGGGGGCCAGTTTTATGACCAGTCGTAAATTCCTTGCAGAAACTTTCTCTTCCGTGCCATGCAGTATTGGGAGAGGGAATTTCCCTGTGGAACAAAGGAAGACTAACATCCAAAAGTGGATAATGAAACAATATTTCTACTTCAAAGAATGTGGGAAATGGTCGATGGGGACAATCAAGGACCTATAAAAGTTGTTATTTTAGCATTCTAGATGAGATTGTTTTCCATATTGACTTGATCTCAGTCAGTGGCCACGCCCAGATGAGCACAAACATGATGAAACACCCCCTTTTCTACTCAAGTGTAAAACCCTTTGTGACGAAATTCACATTAGACCCACCGAAGTACAGCACGAGATGAGTATGGCAAAATGGTTTAAAATTACAACTCCATTACCAAAGGAAAAGACCAAGCAGACTATGGTGTAAACCGGATGTTGCAAATGGTTGAATTTCTACCAGACCAGGAAGCGTGAAGCTGAAGCTACATGGCTTAAAATGGTTAGACCAGACAGACCAGAAAACGTGAGAATGACTCTACGTTTGAAATGGTGAAACTCTGAAACTCTCAATCTCTACACAATAAGAAGAAATTCACTAGACCGTAGCATTACCAGTCTGCAGCTGGCATGTATAGTTGTCTAGAGAACGTTCACTAAAGACACGAGTTGGGAAGGACAATCCCTCTCAGACAACTGTTGGTACATCTGAAGTAACTATTCTAACAGATCAACTCAACGAACTACAGGGTACGCTGAAGTATCCATCCTAACCACCACTACAACCATAAACTCTACCAAGGACATTGGGATCTCTGGTGGGCAAACCAGAGTCCTACATCATCAACTCAACTATCGAAGACAGCTACGCGTAAATATATACATTGCATTTCTTATCCGAATGAGCGATGGTTAGGGTGCTAAGTATTATGATTACCGTGAGCGTAGTTTCCAAAGTAACAATGATAGTTTGAATCTCTGTCTCTCCCTTTCACAAACAGACCCCTCCTTCTCCTAACCAAGCATTCATGCTATTGTTAGTCCAGTCCACTAGGGACCTGTTTTCATTGTATTACGTTAATAATCTATACCGTGTGTGTGTGTGTTTGTATTCTATGTTATTATTTAGTTAGTTAGTAAATAAATAATTAAGCCAATTTGTGTATTGCTGATTCATCAATAAGGTTAGGGTTCTTGCAAGTTCAAGGATTATGCGACGTTCAGAATGAGACTGATAAGAGGTAATTATTTAATAAGTGACTGTTATCGATATATAACATATATCTTTTAAGAGTTTAATTCAGGAGATGGTAACTCGTTAAACAACTTCTTCTGTGGTGCCCCAAATTCCTAATGAGTTAAATGTTACATGATTAATTTAATCGAGTGAAATTAAACATAGTTAGTTGATTCGATAAATAACAGTGACCATATTAATAAAAGTCACGTCACGTCTGCTGTATTCATTCCAAATAAGTGTTGAACAATTCACAAAGACAGAAAGATACACAACAGCTAGCTAAACAGATACACACACCTCTCTTGAGAGTTTATTTCGTAAACTGGTCTTTCAACCGGCTGAAGCGATCCTCTCCTCGCATAATGATAACTCTTGTTCAGTCTCCATTGCTGCCCATGAACAAAAATGAAAAGGATGTCACAAAACTCCTGGTTAACTCCTCCAGCACATCTTCCTCCTCCATACTTAAAAATGCCAGTCACCAAGGATCACAACAATATCGCTGTCAAATTGCATTATCTGTAGCTGTCTTAAAATCTTCACTAGTAGTTTTTCCCGCAAATTAAACCTAGTCCTGTTTCCAGTTCCACTGCAAATGGAAAACAAGCAAAAACCAACAAGGCTAGTTCGAGCACGGCCCGGCACGGTTTGGTGCTTTAGTGGAATTGTGCCAATATGGGAACAGGGAAGGAAATGACCGTATGACATCTTATCTCTCCGATTTGTGTTTTTAACACGATGTGATAGGTAAGCTATATATCTTTATTTGACACTTGTCCCTTTACAGTGATTTTTTCCGCTATAATAGACCATGGAAATTCAAATAACATGACAACATTTCTCCAAACGTCCGTCCTTCAGTTTCCACAACTGTAAAAAAGCGGCATGGATTTGAAATTATGGATGGATGGATCTGAAAGTAGGCTAGGTTACTGGGCTACGCAGTGTTCTCTCCCAGGTGCCCCTCCGTAGTGGGTGTGAAGGAGATTGTGACACGGCAGTATGGAATGCTGCCTGTCCTCAGATCAAAGGACTCACAGCTGCCCTCAACCCCAAACACCTCTATGTGAGGGTGTGTTCCAATAATATCGTCTTCCTCCTGAAGTGTGCACTTGTTCACCACTCCCCACAAATTTAAAAGCATTGGGTTCATGGTGTTGGCATGGGCCAGAGGGAGTTTCCATATTTCAGTCAAATCCATAAAGGGAAGTGAAAAATGCAGTTGCAGCAGGTTGCTTGTGCAGTGCTTCTTCCAAACCAATAGTTTACATTCAGCAAAACCCAACTTCCATCTTTTATAACATGTTGGTATTTTTATCCACAATAACATGTCTATGTGTGTTATTGTGTGATATAATTGTGTTTATGAACTGTGTAGTTTGGATCCTGGATGCTGATTGAGTAACACAACATTCCATCCGTTTATATATCAGACGATATACCACGGGTACGACACAAAAATACTGTTCTATCTGAAGTATCACTAGCCTGTTCTTGACATACCACGGCAAATGACAAGAGAAAAGCAAAAAGGATAGCATTTGGCTTGCAATAGCGGGGGTTTGTATAAACCTTGCCGTCTGTCTCTCAGGCCTCTGCAACAATGTTGCAATTTTGAAATGCGACCTCCCCTGTACCATAGAGAGTGAACGATGTCCTGGCGAGACAGCAACTTTTCTGAGCAAGGAGAAATCATGCATCAGCATCATTATTTTGGATATATACTGAACATAAATATAAAATGCAACATGCAACAATTTCAAAGATTTGATTGAGTTACAGTTCATATAAGGAAATCAGTCAATTGAAATAAATAAATTAGGCCCTTATCAATGGATTTCACACGACTGGAAAGGGGTGCAGCCATGGGTGGGCCAGGCCCAGTCAATCAGAATGAGTTTTTCCTCACAAAGGGGCTTTATTACAGACATAAATACTCCTCAGCACTCCCCACCCCCCCTCAGACGATCCTGCAGGTGAAGAGGCCGGATGTGGAGGTCCTGGCCTGTCGTTGTCACGTCATCTGCGGTTGTGAGCCCGGTTGGATGTACTGCCAAATTCTCTAAAATGATGTTGGAGGCAGCTTATGGTAGAGAAATGAACATTCAATTCTCTGGCAACAGCTCTGGTGGACATTCCTGCAGTCAGCATTCCAATTGCACGCTCCCTCAAAACTTGAGACATAAGTGGCATTGTGTAGTGTGACAAAACGACACATTTTAAAGTGGCCTTTTATTGTCCCCAGCACAAGATGCAATGATGTGTAATGTGTAATGATTATGCTGTTTAATCAGCTTCTTGATATGCCACACCTGTCAGGTGGATGGATTATTTTGGAAAAGGGAAAATGCTCACTAACAGCGATGTAAACAAATTTGTACACAAACTTTGAGAGAAATAAGGTTTTTGTGCATTTGGAACATTTCGGGGAGTTTTTATTTCATGAAACATGGGAAAAACACTTTATATGTTGCATTTATATTTTTGGTCAGTGTATACATGTCAGTACAATACAGCTAAAACAAACGAAAATGCAGATTGTAGATAAATGCACATATAATTGTCAACAACAAATTAACATACAGGATACAGTGGCATGCAAAAGTATTCACCCCCCTTGGCATTTTTCCTATTTTGTTGCCTTACAACCTGGAATTAAAATAGATTTTTTGTGGGTTTGTATCATTTGATTTACACAACATGCCTACCACTTTGAAGATGCAAAATATGTTTTATTGTGATTGATGATGATTGATGAGAAAAAATAACTATTTAATCAATTTTAGAATAAGGCTGTAATGTAACAAAATGTGGAAAAAGTCATAGGGTCTGAGTACTTTCCGAAGGCACTGTAGATAAATAAAAGTGTGTGTGTGTTCTGTATAGCTACTAAGCTACAGTGCCATGCCACGAGCACACTGCATAGCATTCTGCGCCACGTACAGCAGCCTAGTTGAGAGATACAGGATGGAGGTTAAAAGGGATGCTGAACTCTGGCTTGGGCTGATCCCAGTGCCGGCTCTAACCTTTTGGGGGTGAGATTTGAGTGGCCCCCTCTTGACGGTGGAGAGAATAATGTAAAGTTCATTTCCTGTAATTGTACACATTTTGCTGTGGGGTGTATAGAAAATGTTGCAGTTGTAAAGCAAGTTTTCTGCAATTCTACACATTTCGCCATGGGGAGGAGGGAAAACTTAAAAATGTTATAACAAATTGCCTGCAATTCAACTCATTTCGCCATTGGGCATAGAGAAAACATTTGCAGTTTTACAGCACATTTCCTGCAATTCTACCCATTTTGCCATGGGGGTGGAGAGACATTTTTTCACTTTTAAAGCTATATTCCTGCAATTGTACACCTTTTGTAATGACTAATGGCGTGTTAATATGATATCTGAGTGAGAAAAAATGCTGATGCACAAGCAAATTTCGAAATTGCACCTATTCATACTTTCAATAGTAAGTTCAGAACCCAAATTGTACCTGATCCACTAACCTCTACAGTAGCTTGCAAAAGTATTCACCCCCCTTGGCATTTTTCCTATTTTGTTGCCTTACAACCTGGAATTAAAATTGATTTTTTGGGGCAAAATATGTTTTATTGTGAGAAAAACAAGAAATAAGATTTAAAAAAACAGAAAACGTGAGCGTGCATAACTATTCACCCCCCAAAGTAAATACTTTGTAGAGCCACCTTTTGCAGCAATTACAGCTGCAAGTATCTTGGGGTATATCTCTATAAGCTTGGCACATCTAGCCACTGGGAATTTTGCCCATTCTTCAAAGCAAAAATACTCCAGCTCCCCCAAGTTGGATGTGTTCCGCTGGTGTACAGCAATCTTTAAGTCTTACCACAGATTCTCAATTGGATTGAGGTCTAGGCTTTGACTAAGCCATTCCAAGACATGTAAATGTTTCCCCTGAAACCACTCGAGTGTTGCTTTAGCAGTATGCTTAGAGTCATTGTCCTGCTGGAAGGTGAACCTCCGTCTCAGTCTCAAATCTCTGGAAGACTGAAACAGGTTTCCCTCAAGAATTTGCCTATTTTTAGCGCCATCCATCATTCCTTCAATTCTTACCAGTTTCCCAGTCCCTGCCGATGAAAAACATCCCCACAGCATGATGCTGCCACCACCATGCTTCACTGTGGGGATGGTGTTCTCGGGGTGATGAGAGGTGTTGGGTTTGCGCCAGACATAGCGTTTTCCTTGATGGCCAAAAAGCTCAATTTTAGTCTCATCTGACCAGAGTACCTTCTTCCATATGTTTGGGGAGTCTCCCACACCAAACGTGTTTGTTTCTTTTTTTCTTTGAGCAATGGCTTTTTTCTGGCCTCTCTTCCGTAAAGCCCAGCTCTGTGGAGTGTATGGCTTAAAGTGGTTCTATGGACAGATACTCCAACCTCCACTGTGGAGCTTTGCAGCTCCTTCAGGGTTATCTTTGGTCTCTTTGTTGCCTCTCTGATTAATGCCCTCCTTGCCTGGTCCGTGAGCTTTGGTGGGGGGCCCTCTCTTGGCGGGTTTGTTGTGGTGCCATATTCTTTACATTTTTTTTAAATGGATTTAATGGTGCTCCGTGGGATGTTCAAAGTTTCTGATATTTTTTATAACCCAACCCTGATCTATACTTCCCCACAACTTTGTCCCTGACCTGTTTGGGGAGCTCCTTGGTCTTCATGGTGCCGCTTGCTTGGTGCTGCGCCTTGCTTAGTGGTATTGCAGACTCTGGGGCCTTTCAGAACAGGTGTATATATACTGAGATCATGTGACAGATCATGTGACACTTAGATTGCACACAAGTGGACTTTATTTAACTAATTATGCAACTTCTGAAGGTAATTGGTTGAACCAGATCTTATTTAAGGGCTTCATAGCAAAGGGGATGAATACATATGCACGCACCACTTTTCCGTTATTTATTTTGTAAAATGTTTTAAATGCACTGTAGCTCAGTATTTGTATTATTTATTTTATACAGTTTATACGCTTTTTTTTCTTCTTACCTTTATCAAGGGTGCCAATAATGCTAGACCTGACTGTACATAATTTTGACCCCAAGAAGAAACCATTGGCAAAAAATATAAACTTTCTTCTTATCAAAACATCATTAGACATTAAAAATAATCTCAGACAAAAATAAATTGTTTTCCCTTATACACTGAGTATACCAAACATTAAGGACACCTTCCTAATATTCAGTTGCACCCCCTTCCGCCCTCAGAACAGCCTCAATTCGTCGGGGCATGAAATCTACAAGGTGTCGAAAGAGTTCCACAGGGATGCTGGCCCATGTTGACTCCATTGATTCCCACAGGTTTTCATCAAAAATAATCTCTCTGTACTTTGATCCGTTCATCTTTCCCTCAATCCTGAATAGTCTCCCAGTCCCTGCTGATGAAAAACATCCCCACAGCATGATGCTGCAATCACCATGCTTCACCGTAGGGATGGTGCCAGGTTTCCTCCTGACGTGACGCTTGGCATTCAGGCCAAAGAGTTCGATCTTGGTTTCATCAGACCAAAGAATCTTGTTTCTCATGGTCTGAGAGTCCTTTAGATTGCCTTTTGGCAAACTCCAAGCGGGCTGTCATCTGCCTTTTACTGAGGAGTGGCTTCCGTCTGGCCACTCTACCATAAAGGCCTGATTGGTGGAGTGCTGAAGAGATGGTTGTCCTTCTGGAAGGTTCTCCCATCTCCACAGAGGAACTCTGGAGCTCTGTCGGGTTCTTGGTCACCTCTCTGAACAAGGCTCTTCTCCCCCGATTGCTCAGTTTGGCCGGGCGGCCAGCTCTAGGAAGAGTCTTGGTGGTTCCAAACTTCTTCCATTTAAGAATGATGGAGGCCACTGTGTTCTTGGGGACCTTCAATGCTTCAGAAATTATTTGGTACCCTTCCCGAGATCTGTGCCTCGACACAATCCTGTCTCGGAGCACTACGGAGCGCAGCTGAACATCGTATGCTGGAAAACACTATTATTTTATTTTTGATTAAAACAAAACTGCTATTCATTAAATACGAATACAGAACTTGTTTTTGTGTGGATTCCGCGACGCGGTTAGCTTTAACCTCTTAATGATCGGATCCTTTTTTTCAATTTTCACCTAAAATGACATACCCAAATCTAACTGCCTGTAGCTCAGGACCTGAAGCAAGGATATGCATATTATTGATACCATTTGAAATGAATTACTTTTAAGTTTGTGCAAATGTGAAATTAATGTAGGAGAATATAACACATTAGATCTGGTAAAAGATAATACATACAAAAAAACATGCGTTTTCTATATATATATTTTTTGCCTCATCTTCGAAATTCAAGAGAAAGGCCATATATTAAGGATTCTAGGTGTAATTGAGTGTGTGTGCAAAGTTTCGTATTGATTCTTTGAAATGTGAGAAGACAGCATAATATTTTCCATCAAGACTCCAAGGTGTCCCTTAAGAGTTTGCCCAAATGTACCCAAGTGGCCGAATTGGTCAATTGATACATTTTCAAGTACATAACTATAGAGAACATACAAAAATACTATGGTAATAAAAAAATAAAGTTTACACACTCCCAGGAATGTCATACATGATGGATTATTAGCTTCCCTACATAAGACACTAACCTTCACACATCTGGATGGCCGGGCGGGGTGGGTGTGGAGGTAGAGACAGCCAAGGGGTCAGACTGGAGGATCCAGGTCCTACGTTTGAATAGGTGGAGGATGGAGGAGTTTACCACTATTAAGGATAAAAAATAAAAAAGCAGTTACAGAACTCAAATGTACTATTAGGGGGTGGAGCACTGCATCAATACATCAAATACACAATACATATCTAAAGTTTTAGAACACCTACTCATTCAAGGGTTTGCCTTTATTTTTACTATTTTCTACATTGTAAAATAATAGTAAAGACATCAAAACTATGAAATAACACATATGTAATCATGTAGTAACCAGAAAAGTGTTAAACGAATCAAAATATATTTTGATGACAGCTTTGCACACTCTTGGAAAGAACTTAGAACGTTTCTTCAAGTGCAGTCCAAAAACCATCAAGCTCTATGATGAAACTGGCTCTCATGAGGACTGCCACAGGAATGAAGGCCCAGAGTTACCTTTGCTGCAGAGGATAAGTTCATTAGAGTTACCAGCTTTAGAAATTGCAGCCCAAATAAATGCTTCACAGAGTTCAAGTAACAGACACATCTCAACATCAACTGTTCAGAGGAGACTGTGTGAATCAGGCCTTCATGGTCGAATTGCTGCAAAGAAACCACTACTAAAGGACACCAATAAGAAGAAGAGACTTGCTTGGGCCAAGAAAAACGAGCAATGGAGGTTAGACCGGTGGTAATTTGTCCTCTGGTGTGGAGTGAAACATTTAGATTTTTGGTTCCAAACGGCGTGTCTTTGTGAGACGCGGTGTGGGTGAATGGATGATCTCCGCATGTGTGGTTCCCACCGTAAAGCATGGAGGTTGCGGTGTTATGGTGTGGGGGTGCTTTGCTGGTGACACTGTCTGTGATATATTTAGAATTCAAGGCACACTTAACTAGCATGGCTACCACAGTATTCTGCAGCGATACGCCATCCCATCTGGTTTGGGCTTAGTGGGACTATCATTTGTTTTTCAACAGGACAATGACACAACACACCTCCAGGCTGTGTAAGGGCTATTTTACCAAGAAGGAGAGTGAGGGAGTGCTGCATCAGATGACCTGGCCTCTACAATCCCCGACCTCAACCAAATTGAGATGGTTTGGTATGAGCTGGACGGCAGAGTGAAGGAAAAGCAGCCAACAAGTGCTCAGCATATGTGGGAACTCCTTCAAGACTGTTGGAAATGCATTCCAGGTGAAGCTGGTTGAGAGAATGCCAAGAGTGTGCAAAGCTGTCATCAAGGCAAAGGGTGGCTATTTGAAGAATCTCAAATATAAAATATATTTAGATATGTTTAACACTTTTTGGGTTACTACATGATTCCATGTGTTACTTCATAGTTTTGATGTCTTCACTACTATTCTACAATGTAGAAAATAGTACAAATAAAGAAAAACCCTTGAATGAATAGGTGTTCTAAAACTTTTGACCGGTAGTGTGTTTGTGTATATATATATACAGTGGGGAGAACAAGTATTTGATACACTGCCAATTTTGCAGGTTTTCTACTTACAAAGCATGTAGAGGTCTGTAACTTTTATCATAGGTACACTTCAACTATGAGCGACGGAATCTAAAACAAAAATCCAGAAAATCACATTGTATGATTTTTAAGTAATTAATTTGCATTTTATTGCATGACATAAGTATTTGATCACCTACCAACCAGTAAGAATTCCGGCTCTCACAGACCTGTTAGTTTTCTTTAAGAAGCCCTCCTGTTCTCCACTCATTAACTGTATTAACTGCACCTGTTTGAACTCGTTACCTGTATAAAAGACACCTGTCCACACACTCAATCAAACAGACTCCAACCTCTCCACAATTGCTAAGACCAGAGAGCTGTGTATGGACACCAGGGATATAATTGTAGACCTGCACAAGGCTGGGATGGGCAACAGGACAATAGGCAAGCAGCTTGGTGAGAAGGCAACAACTGTTGGCGCAATTATTAGAATATGGAAGAAGTTCAAGATGACGGTCAATCACCCTCGGTCTGGGGCTCCATGCAAGATCTCACCTCGTGGGGCATCAATGATCATGAGGAAGGTGAGGGATCAGCCCAGAACTACACGGCAGGACCTGGTCAATGACCTGAAGAGAGGGAGTCTCAAAGAAAACCATTAGTAACACACTACGCCGTCATGGATTAAAATCCTGCAGCGCACGCAAGGTCCCCCTGCTCAAGCCAGCGCATGTCCAGGCCCGTCTGAAGTTTGCCAATGACCATCTGGATGATCCAGAGGAGGAATGGGAGAAGGTCATGTGGTCTGATGAGACAAAAATATAGCTTTTGGTCTAAACTCCACTCACCGTGTTTGGAGGAAGAAGAAGAATGAGGTGGAAACATCATTCTTTGGGGATGCTTTTCTGCAAAGGGGACAGGACGACTGCACCGTATTGAGGGGAGGATGGATGGGGCCATGTATCGCGAGATCTTGGCCAACAACCTCCTTCCCTCAGTAAGAGCATTGAAGATGGGTCATGGCTGGGTCTTCCAGCATGACAACGACCCGAAACACACAGCCAGGGCAACTAAGGAGTGGCTCCGTAAGAAGCAGCTCAAGGTCCTGGAGTGGCCTAGCCAGTCTCCAGACCTGAACCCAATAGAACTCCTGAGTGGCGCAGTGGTCTAAGGCACTGCATCGCAGTGATAACTGTGCCACTAGAGATCCTGGGTCGAATCCAGGCTCTGTCGCAGCCGGCCGCGACCGGGAGACTCATGGGCGGCGCACTATTGGCCCAGCGTCGTCCAGGGTAGGGGAGGGAATGGCCGGCAGGGATGTAGCTCAGTTGATAGAGCATGGCGTTTGCAATGCCAGGGTTGTGGGGTCGATTCCCACGGGGGGCCAGTATAAAAAAAAAAAGTGTATTCACTAAACTGTAAGTCGCTCTGGATAAGAGCGTCTGCTAAATGACTAAAATGTAAATGTAAATGTAACATCTTTGAAGGGAGCTGAAAGTCTGTATTGCCCAGCGACAGCCCCGAAACCTGAAGGATCTGGAGAAGGTCTGTATGGAGGAGTGGGCCAAAATCCCTGCTGCAGTGTGTGCAAACCTGGTCAAGACCTACAGGAAACGTATGATCTCTGTAATTGCAAACAAAGGTTTCTGTACCAAATATTAAGTTCTGCTTTTCTGATGTATCAAATCCTTATGTCATGCAATAAAATGCAAATTAATTACTTAAAAATCATATAATGTGATTTTCTGGATTTTTGTTTTAGATTCCGTCTCTCACAGTTGAAGTGTACCTATGATAAAAAATTACAGACCTCTACATGCTTTGTAAGTAGGAAAACCTGCAAAATTGGAAGTGTATCAAATACTTGTTCTCCCCACTGTATATAATATGCCATTTAGCAGACGCTTTTATCCAAAGCGACTTACAGTCATGCGTGCATACATTTTTACGTATGGGTGGTCCCGGGGATCGAACACACTACCCTGGTGTTACAAGCGCCATGCTCTACCAATTGAGCTACAGAGGACCAACCAATCAATATAATTAAGCTGATATAACTTGTATAATTATTATTATATTATATTATTATATTATATTATATTATAGGGCTGTGAAACCCATAGCCGAATGGCTTCAGACTGAGCATTTATCACTGGAAAATGCTGCTGACATTGAACATAGCTTAGGGTTAGGGTATTTAATTCATTTCAGTCTCTCCTATGGCACTATTCCCAACATCTTATACCACATATGTTGTAAATAAACCCTCTTTAAATGTGTGGAGCAATAGGAAATAAACTCAAACCACAGCATCTCACCTCCATAACATACACACAGGCTATACAAATGCATTGCATGACTCAGGTCTATATATTATACATATATATATATATATATATATATATATATATATATAGAGAGAGAGAGAGAGAGAGAGAGAGAGAGAGAGAGAGAGAGAGAGAGAGAGAGAAAGATACGTTTTTGCTTCTCCTGCTAAAGTTTGTAGAACAGAACTAACCAATGTGTCATGTAAACTACCGTGCGCCATGTCTGATTCATATAAGGAACTAACCCTAATACGCACATATCTTACAAAATGGCTGTTTGTTGGTCAAAGGACCATCTCATACTCCTGTAAAGCCCAGCTCATTGGCTATCTAGCTAGCTATGTTTCAAAACGATAGGTGGTCATTGGACCAAGATACAGTCAATCAAGTGAACACCGCCCGCCTCATTGGTGCGTAATCATGTCAGTTCTTGGTAGGCTCAAATAGCTTTTGTGTAGCCTGCAAAATAATGAAAAAGTTTGGTTGACTTCTTGAGTATCTGAGGATCGCAGAAAAAACTAACTTGACTGGGTGAAACAAGGTGTAGCGTCTATATTATGTCTAAATGTTTTGTTGCAAGTTGAATGAGTCGGAATTCAGGTGAAACGCTGTATACAACATGGATCGTGTTAGGATATAAAAATTGATTTTATCAAACTAAACAACTCTACATTTTATCTCTGGGACCCTCAGGATGACAAATCAGAGCAAGATTACTGAATGTAAGTACATTACCTTCAGAAGTGAATGTATCAAACAAGTTGCCTTGCTAAAAGTGTTTTGCTGTTGTGCACTATCTTCAAACAATAGCATGGTATTTTTGCGCTGAAATACCTACTGTAAATTGAACACTGCACTTAGATTAACAATAATTTAAGCTTACTGCCCATATAAGACATGTATATGTCCGTGAAAATTTGCTTTTGTTTACGTCATTGTAGTCACATTATCCGTATTGAGCAACAACTGTGCCAATTTTGGGACACCCATCCAGTAGAGGTTAATGTCAGTAGCTGAGTGTAGATGCGGTGTGGAAATCAAGCGCAGGAAACACGGGCGTTCGTGAACAGACTTTAGTCAACGAAAGCAGCACCAAACAGGCGAACAGCCAACCCAACCGGGAGGCAAAATACAAATTACGCACAAATAAACACAGTGCGTAAAACAACGATAGCGCACACAGTGCGGACTCTCGAAACACAACAAAACACGAGAGTAAATCCCGAGAGCAACAGCTTGACAAAAAACAATCACACATAACACCTGACCCAACACACGATAACTAAATAGGAAACAAAATCAAACACTAACAAGGGACAGGTGTACAAACAGACAAAACCAAACAAACATGAAACATCGAACGGTGGCAGCTAGTACTCCGGGGACGACGACCGCCGAAGCCTGCCCGAACAAGGAGGAGGAGCAGCCTCGGCCGAAACCGTGACAGTTAACAGCTAGGACTGCTATTGCATGTCCCGGAATCCCGCTTAACAGACAGGTTGAAGCCTGAGATGCTACGCTGCTAGCCATCAAGCTAACGAAGTTGGTACCAGATGAGTTTTGCAATGGAGCCCTATTTGTCTGGAGAAATAAATGAACGGTTCCAGCACTGTAGGAGCTGTATCTATTACGCCTTGTTTAGGGACAAACCCGATCACTCTGAGTTCCAATGCGGCAATTGTTTACTTGCCGATGATTATAGGCTTGAGGTGGCTTCCTTGATCACGCAGGTCGCCAGCCTACGTAAGAAACTGGGGAAAACACAGAAAATTTTCTACGCCGGTGGCTGGAAGCCGTTCGCGCTTGTTGGATGCATCTCCGCCTTGTAGTTTTTTTCGTTATCCGACTGGCCGGTTGTTGCCTGGAGCTCTCCCATCTGATAGCGGAGTCGAAGGAGCACAGTTGGTAGAGCATGGCATTTGCAACGCCAGGGTTGTGGGTTCGATTCCCACGGGGGGCCAGTATGAAAATGTATGCACTAACTGTAAGTCGCTCTGGATAAGAGCGTCTGCTAAATGACTGAAATGTAAAATGTAAAGGCAATCAACGATGGTCGCATGTCACGAGCCGTGGAAGCCGAAGACAGCGACCTCCCGCAAAGCAGTCTACACTCCCAACGAGAGGCCCGGAGCGGATACAAACAACAAATAGTTTCACCGTCCTGGAGCCTGATCTTCCTGCACATTCGTCGCTGTGTCTGCGGCCGATTTTGAAGTCGACGTTGGCAACCTTCCGTCCCTGCTCTGGATCGAGCATGGCTTCTCCATCTGTCGGAGGCCTGCACCATCCTGTGAATCGTGGGACTGGGCGGCTTTCGTAGTCGTTCTCGCCAGCGGTGATTTTGGGAAGCTCCATGGTAAAGAAATGTGACTGTTCCTGGTGCAAAAACAATGTCCTCTCCCGGAGCTCGATTAAATGACATTACTAAGCTGCTCCCGAATGTACTTTGCAAAGCCATGGATATCGATTCTATTGTAGTCCATGTGGGTTTTCATGACATTATGAAGGGCAGCTATGAACAGTTGAAACTGGATTTTAAAGAGCTGATTTAATTTCTGCTAGACACTAACAAAAGACCCATCATATCTGGCCCCCATCAAATCTGGCCCTGTGCCCTCTCTGAATCATGGCATTGAACGCTTTAGCAGGATTCTTTCTCTTTACAACTGGCTACGTGATTATTGCAACTCAATGGGGGGAACTTTTGTTGACAATTTCGATACCTTTTGGAAACAAAACACGTTTTATAAGGAGGATGGGCTCCACCCAAATTATTTTGGTTCCTGGATCCTTTCACAGCATAATAAGCTGCGTTGAGACAATGACATCAATGACCCAAGCCCAGCTCAGCTAATTCCTACCATTGTGACGCAGAGTTGTCATAGTGCTTCAGCAAATGTACATTACACCAGGGGCGTCTGTAGACACAATATAAGTAACCTAATTTATGTCCCTCTAACTGCCCTGAATGCCTCTGCTGATCCTACATCTATTGTATGCAGTAATCATGTGCCTGTGAACCAGATTTATACTGTTAGCACTGAGCCGTTGTGCCCTAGTATAAGAGGTCATACAATACGTTTTGTAGTCATTCCTATGTTGTTGATGTAAAGAATACAGTGGGGGAAAAAAGTATTTAGTCAGCCACCAACTGTGCAAGTTCTCCCACTTAAGATGAGAGAGGCCTGTAATTTTCATCATAGGTCAACTATGACAGAGAAAATGAGAAGAAAAAAAATCCAGAAAATCACATTGTAGGATTTTTTATGAATTTATTTGCAAATTATGGTGGAAAATAAGTATTTGGTCAATAACAAAAGTTACTCAATACTTTGTTATATACCCTTTGTTGGCAATGACACAGGTCAAACGTTTTCTGTAAGTCTTCACAAGGTTTTCACACACTGTTGCTGGTATTTTGGCCCATTCCTCCATGCAGATCTCCTCTAGAGCAGTGATGTTTTGGGGCTGTCGCTGGGCAACACGGACTTTCAACTCCCTCCAAAGATTTTCTATGGGGTTGAGATCTGGAGACTGGCTAGGCCACTCCAGGACCTTGAAATGCTTCTTACGAAGCCACTCCTTTGTTGCCCGGGCGGTGTGTTTGGGATCATTGTCATGCTGAAAGACCCAGCCACGTTTCATCTTCAATGCCCTTGCTGATGGAAGGAGGTTTTCACTCAAAATCTCACGATACATGGCCCCATTCATTCTTTCCTTTACACGGATCAGTCGTCCTGGTCCCTTTGCAGAAAAACAGCCCCAAAGCATGATGTTTCCACCCCCCATGCTTCACAGTAGGTATGGTGTTCTTTGGATGCAACTCAGCATTCTTTGTCCTCCAAACACGACAAGTTGAGTTTTTACCAAAAAGTTATATTTTGGTTTCATCTGACCATATGACATTCTCCCAATCCTCTTCTGGATCATCCAAATGCACTCTAGCAAACTTCAGACGGGCCTGGACATGTAATGGCTTAAGCAGGGGGACACGTCTGGCACTGCAGGATTTAAGTCCCCGGCGGCGTAGTGTGTTACTGATGGTAGGCTTTGTTACTTTGGTCCCAGCTCTCTGCAGGTCATTCACTAGGTCCCCCCGTGTGGTTCTGGGATTTTTGCTCACCGTTCTTGTGATCAGTTTGACCCCACTGGGTGTGATCTTGCGTGGAGCCCCAGATCGAGGGAGATTATCAGTGGTCTTGTATGTCTTCCATTTCCTAATAATTGCTCCCACAGTTGATTTCTTCAAACCAAGCTGCTTACCTATTGCAGATTCAGTCTTCCCAGCCTGGTGCAGGTCTACAATTTTGTTTCTGGTTCCTTTGACAGCTCTTTGGTCTTGGCCATAGTGGAGTTTGGAGTGTGACTGTTTGAGGTTGTGGACAGGTGTCTTTTATACTGATAACAAGTTCAAACAGGTGCCATTAATACAGGTAACGAGTGGAGGACAGGGAAGCCTCTTAAAGAAGAAGTTACAGGTCTGTGAGAGCCAGAAATCTTGCTTGTTTGTAGGTGACCAAATACTTATTTTCCACCATAATTTGCAAATAAATTCATAAAAAATCCTACAATGTGATTTTCTGGATTCCTTTTTCTCAATTTGTCTGTCATAGTTGACGTGTACCTATGATGAAAATTACAGGCCTCTCTCATCTTTTTAAGTGGGAGAACTTGCACAATTGTTGGCTGACTAAATACTTTTTTCCCCACTGTATGTGTTGGTCCATGATGTGTAATGAGGAGCAAACAGACGCTGCACTTGACAAATTTATGAAATTGCTTATTCCAGTTACTAATAAGCATGCACCCATTAAGAAAATGACTGTAAAATCTGTTAAATCCCTGTGGATTGATGAGGAACTGAAAAATTGTGTGGTTGAGAGGGATGAGGCAAAAGGAATGGCAAATAAGTCTGGCTGCACAACCGATTGGCAAACGTATTGCCAATATGTTTAGTCAAGTAACTAAACTGAATAAAAAATAAGAAAATACACCATGAAACAAAGATAAATGACATAAAGAATGATAGTAAAAAGCTTTGCAGCACCTTAAATGAAATGTTGGGAAAAAAGACAAACTCAGCTCCATCATTCATTGAATCAGATGGCTCATTCATCACAAAACCAACTGATTTGCTTGCTACTTGCCAACTACTTTAAACTCTTAAGGATCGGACCCTTTTTTTCAATTTTCACCTAAAACGACATACCCAAATCTAACTGCCTGTAGCTCAGGACCTGAAGCAAGGATATGCATATTCTTGATTCCATTTGAAAGGAAACACTTTGAAGTTTGTGGAAATGTGAAATTAATGTAGGAGAATATAACACATTAGATCTGGTAAAAGATAGTACAAACAAAAAAACATGCGTTTTCTATTATTTTTTATGTTCCATCATCTTTGAAATGCAAGAGAAAGTACACAATATAATATTACAGTTTAGGTGCAATTTAGATTCTGGCCACTAGATGGCAGCAGTGTGTATGCAAAGTTTCAGATTGATCCAGTGAAGCGTTGCAATACTGGACTATTTTGTATCAAGTCTGCCCAAATGTGCCGAATTGGTCAATTGATACATTTTCAAGTACATAATTATAGAGAACATACAAAAACAATATGGGAATACAAAATGTACGTTTACACACTCCCAGGAATGTCATACATGATGGATTATTAGCTTATACACTAACTTTCACACATCTAGATGGCCGGGCGGGGTGGGTATGGAGCCAGAGACAGCAAGGGTTCAAATTGTAGAACCCAGTTCCCATACATTCGAATATAAAAATTGATTTTTATCAAACAAAACTATGCTACATTTTATCTCTGGGACCCTCAGGATGACAATCAGAGCAAGATTACTGAATGTAAGTACATTATTTATCTTCAGAGGTGAATGTATCAAACCAGTTGCCGTGGTAAGTTTTTTGTTGTTGTGCACTCTCCTCAACAATAGCATGTTTTTTTTCTTCACTATAATAGCTACTGTAAATGGGACAGTGCAGTTAGATTAACAAGAATGTAAGCTTTCTGCCCATATAAGACATGTCTATGTCTTGGAAAGTTTGCTTTTACTTACAACAGTCATGCTAATCACATTAGTGCACGTTAGCTCAACCATCCCGTATACGGGACACCGATCCCATAGAGGTTAAGGATTTTTTCATTGGCAAGATTAGCAAACTTAGGCATGACATGCCAGCAACAAACACTGACACTACACATCCAATTATATCTGACCAAATTATGAAAGACAAGCATTGTAATTTTGAATTCCGTAAAGTGAGTGTGGAAGAGGTGAACAAATTATCATTGTCTATCAACAATGACAAGCCACCGGGGTCTGACAACTTGGATGGAAAATGACTGAGGATAATAGCGGACGATATTGCCACTCCTATTTGCCATATCTTCAATTTAAGCCTACTAGAAAGTGTGGGCCCCCAGGCTTGGAGGGAAGCAAAAGTCATTCCCTACCTAAGAATAGTAAAGCCCCCTTTACTGTCTCAAATAGCCAACCAATCAGCCTGTTACCAGCCCTTAGTAAACTTTTATGAAAGATCGTGTTTGACCAGATACAATGCTATTTTTGCTTATAGGGAAGGACAACCAACAAACAGAGCACTTACACAAATGACTGATGATTTGAGAAAATTGATGATACAAAGATTGTGGGGGCTGTTTTGTTAGACTTCAGTGCGGCTTCTGACATTATTGATCATAGTCTGCTGCTGGAAAAACATATGTGTTATGGCTTTAAACCCCCTGCTATATTGTGGATAAAGAGTTACCTGTCTAACAGAACACAGAGGGTGTTCATTAATGGGAGCCTCTCCAACATAATCCAGGTATAATCAGGAATTCCCCAGGGCAGCTGTCTAGGCCCATTAATTGTTTCAATCTTTACTAATGACATGACACTGGCTTTGAGTAAAGCCAGAGTGTTTATGTATGCAGATTACTCAACTCTATACATGTCAGCTACAACAATGACTGAAATGACTGCAACACTTAACAAAGAGTTGCAGTTAGTTTCAGAGTGGGTGGCAAGGAATATGTTAGTCCTAAATATTTCTAAAAATAAAAGCATTGTATTTGGGACAAATCATTCACTAAACCCGAAAACTCAACTAAATCTTGTAATAAATAATGTGGAAATTGAGCAAGTTGAGGTGACTAAACTGCTTGTAGTAACCCTGGATTGTAAACTGTCATGGTCAAAACATATTGATACAACAGTAGCAAAAATGGGGAGAAGTACAGTGCCTTGTAAAAGTATTCATCCCCCTTGGCGTTCTTCCTATTTAGTTTCATTACAACCTGTAATTTAAATTGATTTTTATTTTGATTTCATGTAATGGACATACAGTGGGGAAAAAAAGTATTTAGTCAGCCACCAATTGTGCAAGTTCTCCCACTTAAAAAGATAAGAGAGGCCTGTAATTTTCATCATAGGTACACGTCAACTATGACAGACAAATTGAGGGAAAAAAATCCAGAAAATCACATTGTAGGATTTTTAATGAATTTATTTGCAAATGATGGTGGAAAATAAGTATTTGGTCACCTACAAACAAGCAAGATTTCTGGCTCTCACAGACCTGTAACTTCTTCTTTAAGAGGCTCCTCTGTCCTCCACTCGTTACCTGTATTAATGGCACCTGTTTGAACTTGTTATCAGTATAAAAGACACCTGTCCACAACCTCAAACAGTCACACTCCAAACTCCACTATGGCCAAGACCAAAGAGCTGTCAAAGGACACCAGAAACAAAATTGTAGACCTGCACCAGGCTGGGAAGACTGAATCTGCAATAGGTAAGCAGCTTGGTTTGAAGAAATCAACTGTGGGAGCAATTATTAGGAAATGGAAGACATACAAGACCACTGATAATCTCCCTCGATCTGGGGCTCCATGCAAGATCTCACACCGTGGGGTCAAAATGATCACAAGAACGGTGAGCAAAAATCCCAGAACCACACGGGGGGACCTAGTGAATGACCTGCAGAGAGCTGGGACCAAAGTAACAAAGCCTACCATCAGTAACACACTACGCCGCCAGGGACTCAAATCCTGCAGTGCAAGACGTGTCCCCCCTGCTTAAGCCAGTACATGTCCAGGCCCATCTGAAGTTTGCTAGAGTGCATTTGGATGATCCAGAAGAGGATTGGGAGAATGTCATATGGTCAGATGAAACCAAAATATAACTTTTTGGTAAAAACTCAACTTGTCGTGTTTGTAGGACAAAGAATGCTGAGTTGCATCCAAAGAACACCATACCTACTGTGAAGCATGGGGGTGGAAACATCATGCTTTGGGGCAGTTTTTCTGCAAAGGGACCAGGACGACTGATCCATGTAAAGGAAAGAATGAATGGGGCCATGTATCGTGAGATTTTGAGTGAAAACCTCCTTCCATCAGCAAGGGCATTGAAGATGAAACGTGGCTGGGTCTTTCAGCATGACATTGATCCAAAACACACCGCCCGGGCAACGAAGGAGTGGCTTCGTAAGAAGCATTTCAAGGTCCTGGAGTGGCCTAGCCAATCTCCAGATCTCAACCCCATAGAAAATCTTTGGAAGGAGTTGAAAGTCCGTGTTGCCCAGCGACAGCCCCAAAACATCACTGCTCTAGAGGAGATCTGCATGGAGGAATGGGCCAAAATACCAGCAACAATGTGTGAAAACCTTGTGAAGACTTACAGAAAACGTTTGACCTGTGTCATTGCCAACAAAGGGTATATAAAAGTATTGAGAAACTTTTGTTATTGACCAAATACTTATTTTCCACCATAATTTGCAAATAAATTCATTAAAAATCCTACAATGTGATTTTCTGGATTTTTTTCCCTCATTTTGTCTGTCATAGTTGACGTGTACCTATGATGAAAATTACAGGCCTCTCTCATCTTTTTAAGTGAGAGAACTTGCACAATTGGTGGCTGACTAAATACTTTTTTTCCCCACTGTACATAAAATAGTCCAAATTGGTTAAGTGAAATTACAAAAATAACTTGTTTCAAACAATTTGTACAAATAAATAACGGAAAAGTGGTGCGTGCATATGTATTCATCCCCTTTGCTATGAAGCCCCTAAATAAGATCTGGTGCAACCAATTACCTTCAGAAGTCACATAATTAGTTAACCAGGTGGCGAATCGCATCTCTGCATGTCTGGCACACATATCAGTGTGGATGTCGGATCACCACCTCAAGCTGAACCTCGGCAAGACGGAGCTGCTCTTCCTCCCGGAGAAGGACTGCCCGCTCCATGATCTCGCCATCACGGTTGACAACTCCATTGTGTCCTCCTCCCAGAGTGCAAAGAACCTTGGCGTGACCCTGCAAAATACCCTGTCGTTCTCCGCTAACATCAAAGCGGTGACCCAATCCTGCAGGTTCATGCTCTACAACATTCGCAGAGTACGACCCTACCTTACACAGAAAGCGGCACAGGTCCTAATCCAGGCACTGGTCATCTCCCATCTGGATTACTGCAACTCGCTGTTGGCTGGGCTCCAGAACGCTGCAGCCCGTCTCGTGTTAAACTTTCCCAAGTTCTCTCATGTCACCCCGCTCCTCCGCACACTCCACTGGCTTCCAGTTGAGTCTCGCATCTACTACAAGACCATGGTGCTTGCCTACGGAGCTGTGAGGGGAACTCCTCCACCTCCTTACCTTCAGGCTCTGATCCTACACCCAAACGAGGGCACTACGTTCATCCACCTCTGGCCTGCTAGCTCCCCTACCTCTACGGAAGCACAGTTCCTGCTCAGCCCAGTCAAAGCTATTCACTGCTCTGGCACCCCAATGGTGGAACAAGCACCCCCACGACACCAGGATAGCGGAGTCACTGACCACATTTTACATTTACATTTTAGTCATTTAGCAGACGCTCTTATCCAGAGCGACTTACAGGAGCAATTAGGGTTAAGTGCCTTGCTCAAGGGCACATCAACACATTTTTCACCTAGTCGGCTCGGGGATTAGAACCAGCCACCTTTCGGTTACTGGCACAACGCGCTTAACCACTAAGCTACCTGCCGCCCCACTAAGCTACCTGCCGACCACCTTCCAGAGACACTTGAAACCATACCTCTTTAAGGAATACCTGGAATAGTATAAAGTAATCCTTCTTCCCCCACCCCCCATAAAATAAAAAAAAGGTGGTTGTCCCATTGGCTATCATAAGTTGAATGCACCAATTTGTAGGTCGCTCTGGATAAGAGCGTCTGCTAAATGATGTAAATGTAAAATGTAAATGCAAATAAAGTCCACCTGTGTGCAATCTAAGTGTCACATGATCTGTCACATGATCTCAGTATATATACACCTGTTCTGAAAGGCCCCAGAGTCTGCAACATCACTAAGCAAGGGGCACCACCAAGCAAGCGGCACCATGAAGACCAAGGAGCTCTCCAAACAGGTCAGGGACAAAGTTGTGGAGAAGTACAGATCAGGGTTAGGTTATAAAAAATATCCGAAACTTTGAACATCCCACGAAGTACCATTACATCCATTATTACAAAATGGAAAGAATATGGCACCATAACAAACCTGCCAAGAGAGGGCTGCCCACCAAAACTCACGGACCAGGCAAGGAGGGCATTAATCAGAGAGGCAACAAAGAGACCAAAGATAACCCTGAAGGAGCTGCAAAGCTCCACAGTGGAGATTGGAGTATCTGTCCATAGGACCACTTTAAGCCGTACACTCCACACAGCTGGGCTTTACGGAAGAGTGGCCAAAAAAAAGCTATTGCTTAAAGAAAAAAATAAGCAAACACGTTTGGTGTTCGCCAAAAATCATGTGGGAGACTCCCCAAACATATAGAAGAAGGTACTCTGGTCAGATGAGACTAAAATTGAGCTTTTTGGCGATCAAGAAAAACGCTATGGATGTTTTACATCGGCAGGGACTGGGAAACTGGTCAGAATTGAAGGAATGATGGATGGCGCTAAATACAGGGAAATTCTTGAGGGAAATCTGTTTCAGTCTTCCAGAGATTTGAGACTGGGACGGAGGTTCACCTTCCAGCAGGACAATGACTCTAAGCCTACTGCTAAAGCAACACTCAACTGGTTTAAGGACACACATTTAAATGTCTTGGAATGGCCTAGTCAAAGCCCAGACCTCAATCCAATTCAGAATCTGTGGTATGACTAAAGATTGCTTTACACCAGCGGAATCCATCCAACTTAAAGGAGCTGGAGCAGTTTTGCCTTGAAGAATGGACAAAAATCCCAGTGGCTAGATGTGCCAATCTTATAGAGACATACCCCAAGAGACTTGCAGCTGTAATTTCTGCAAAAGGTGGCTCTACAAAGTATTGACTTTGGGGGGGGTGAATAGTTATGACCGCTCAAGTTCTCAGTTTTTTTGTCTTATTTCTTGTTTGTTTCACAATAAAAAATATTTTGCATCTTCAAAGTGGTAGGCATGTTTTGTAAATCAAATGATACAAACCCCCCAAAAATCCATTTTAATTCCAGGTTGTAAGGCAACAAAATAGGAAAAATGCCAAGGGGGGTGAATACTTTCGCAAGCCACTGTATGTCCATAATAAAGCGCTGCTCTACCTTCTTAACAGCACTCTCAACAAGGCAGGTCCTACAGGCCCTAGTTTTGTCACACCTGGACTACTGTTCAGTCGTGTGTTCAGGTGCCGCAAAAAAGGACTTAGGAAAATTGCAATTGGCTCAGAACAGGGCAGCATGGCTGGCCCTTGGATGTACACAGAGAGCTAATATTAATGATATGCATGTCAATCTCTCCTGGCTCCAAGTGGACTACATAGAGCCATGACTACATGGAACTCTATTCCACATCAAGTAACTGATGCAAGCAGTAAAATTAGATATAAAAAAACAGATAAAAATACACCTTATGGAACAGCGGGGACTGTGAAGCACAGACACATGCATACACACACACGATAGCATACGCACTATACACACACGTCCACATGGATTTTGTACTGTAGATACGTGGTAGTGGTGGAGTAGGGGCCTGAGGGCACAGAGTGTGTTGTGAAATCTGTGAATGTATTGTAATGTTTTTTAAATTGTGTGAACTGCCTTAATTTTGCTGGACCCCAGGAAGAGCAGCTGCTGCTTTGTGGATCCATAATGAATACAAATATAAATACAGAGTGTGCCATTCCTGATCATGTCCAATTGAATTTACCACAGGTGGACTCCAATCAAGTTGTAGAAACATCTCAAGGATGGTCAATGGAAACAGGATGCATCTGAGCTCAATTTCGAGTCTAATAGCAAAAGTGTCTGAATACTTATGTAAATAAGAAAAAACATGTTTTCACTTTGTCTTAATGGGGTATTGTGAGCAGATTGATTAGTGATTTTTATTTTATTTTATCAATTTCAGAATAAGGCTGTAACGTAACAAAATGTGGAAAAGGGGAAGGGGTCTGAATACTATTAATTAATTATCTTTGTACATCCAAGCGCCAGCCGTGCTGAGCCATTTGCAATTTGTGGCACCTGACCATACGACTAAACAGTAGTCCAGGTGCGACAAAACTAGGGCCAGTAGGACCTGCCTTGTTGATAGTGCTGTTAAGAATGCATAGCAGCGCTTTATTATAGACAGACTTCTCCCCATCTTAGCTACTGTTGTATCAATATGTTTTGACCATGACAGTTTATAATCCAAGGTTACTCCAAGTAGTTTAGTCTCTTGAACTTGCTCAATTTCCACATTATTCATTACAAGATTTAGTTGAGGTTTAGGGTTTAGTGAATGATTTGTCCCAAATACAATGCTTTTCCTTGCAACCCATTCTTAAACTAACAGAACACAGAACACAGAGGGTGTTCTTGAATGGAAGCCTCTCCAACAATATCCAGGTAGAATCAGGAATTCCTCAGGCCAGCTGTCTAGGCATCAGATGACCTGGCCTCCACAATCCCCCGACCTCAACCAAATTGAGAGTTGGACCGCAGAGTGAAGGAAAAGCAGCAATCAATTGCTCAACATATGTGGGAACTCCTTCAAGACTGTTGGAAATGCATTCCAGGTGAAAATGGTTGAGAGAATGCCAAGAGTGTGCAAAGCTGTCATCAAGGCAAAGGGTGGCTATTTAAAGAATCTCAAATAGAAAATATACTTTGATTTGTTTAACACTTTTTTGGTTTCTACATGATTCCATATGTGTTATTTCATAGTGTTGATGTCTTCACTATTATTCTACAATGTAGAAAATATAAAAAAATCTAGAAAAACCCTTGAATGAGTAGGTGTTCTAAAACTTTTGACCGGTAGTGTACTTAGACACACTGGCTTTACTGAAAGCCAGTGGCATATCGTTAGTAAAGATTGAAAAAAGTAAGGGGCTTAGACAGCTGGCCTGGGGAATTCCTGATTCTATCTGGATTTTGTTGGAGAGACTTCCATAAAAGAACACCCTCTGTGTTCTGTTAGACAGGTAACTCTTTATCCACAATATAGCAGGGGGTGTAAAGCCATAACACATACGTTTTTCCAGCAACAGACTACGACGGATAATGTAAAAAGCCGCACTGAAGTCTAACATAACAGCCCCCACAATCATCAATTTTTCTCAGTCATTTGTGTAAGTGCTGTGCTTGTTGGATGTCCTTCCCTATAAGAGTGCTGAAAGTCTATTGTCAATTTGTTTACTGTAAAATAGCATTGTATCTGGTCAAACACCATTTTTTCCAAAAGTTTACTAAGGGTTGGTAACAGGCTGATTGGTCGGCTATTTGAGCCAGTTAAGGGGGCTTTACTATTCTTAGGTACTATGCTTGTCAAGTTTGCTAATCTTGCCAATGAAAAAAACATTAAAGTAGTTGGCAATATCAGTGGGTTTTGTTATGAACGAGCCATCTGATTTAATGAATTGTCACGGTTTCGGCCGAGGCGGCCCCTCCTCCTTGTTCGGGCAGGTTTCGGCGGTCGTCGTCTCCGGAGTACTAGCTGCCACCGCTCTATGTTTCTTGTTTGATTGGTTTTGTCTGTTTGTCACACCTGTTTTGTGTTATGTCTTAATTAGCACCCTATTTAGTTTCCTTGTTGTTAGTTAGGTGTTGTGTGTAATTGTTCCTTGTCGTGTTGCTGCGCTACTTGTATTTTGGTGCGCTATTGTGTGCTTTCCTCCTTGTTTGTTGTTTAGGAGTAGATTACGCACTTATTTACTGCGCCCGTTTGTATACGCCTGTGCGCGCTTTTCTCGCCTCCGGGCTGGTTGTGGATATTCATTGTGAATTCTACTAAAGTATTTTTGTTGGACTTTACTTCTGCCTCCTGCGCCTGATTCCACACCACACCTACCATAGCAACCCTTGACATGAATGATGGAGTGGAGTTTGCCTTTTTGCCCAAAATTTCATTTAAGGTGCTCCAAAGCTTTTAACTATCATTCTTTGTCATTTATCTTTTTTTCATAGTGTAGTTTGTGTTTCTTTTTATTCAGTTTAGTCACATGATTTCTCAATTTGCAGTACGTTTGCCAATCGGTTGTACAGCCAGACCTACTTGCCATCTCTTTTGCCTCATCCCTCTCAACCATACAATTTTTGAATTTCTCATCAATCCACGGGGATTTAACCATTTTTACAGTCATTTTCTTAATTGGTGCATGCTTATTAGTAACTGGGATAAGCAATTTCATAAATGTGTCAAGTGCAGCATCTGGTAGCTCCTCATTACACACCACGGACCAACAAATATTATTCACATCAACAACATAGGAATCACTACAAAACGTATTGCATGTCCTCTTATACACAATATTAGGCCCAGCCTTTGGAGCATTGGTTTTCCTAGATATGGCTACTAAATTATATTGTGATCACTACATCCGATGGATTTGGATACTGCTTTCAAACAAATTTCTGCAGCATTAGTGAAGATATGATCAATACATGGGCAGCCTGATGAAAGCCAGTAACTATTTAAATCATCACCCAGAAAGTATACCTCTCTATTGATATCACATATATTATCAAGCATTTCACACATGTTATCCAGATACTGACTGTTAGCACTTGGTGGTCTATAACAGCTTCCCACCAAAATGGGCTTTAGGTGAGGCAGATGAACCTGTAGCCATATTACTTCAACAGTATTTGACATGAGATCCTCTCTAAGTTTACAGGAATGTGGTTCTGAATAAAAACGGCCACACCTCCACCTTTGGCATTTCTGTATTTTCTGTAGATCTTATAACCATTTATTTCTACCACTCTATAATCAAAGGTATTATCTAAGTGAGTTTCAGACATTGTCAGAATATGAATGTCATCTGTTACTAGCAAATTGTTGATTTCATTAACCTTGTTTCTTAAGCTACATATGTTAACGTGGGCTATTTTCAGCAATTTTCTTCTGGGATGCTTACTTGTTTTTATTGCTTTACTGGGAAGCTTAGCAGAGGTATAAATGCTCTGGTTATTTTTATTAGTGCATGGGTGAGCTGCACACAGTGGACTTCCTACTAGGGCACACCACCTCGGTGCTAACAGTATTACTCTGGTTAATAGGCAAATGATTACTGCATACAATAGCTGTAGGATCAGCAGAGGCATTCAGGGCAGTAAGAGGACATAAATCAGGTTACTTACATTGTCTTCCAATGCCCCTAGGATAATGTACATTTGCTGAAACTCAGTGACACAATGGTAGGGATTAAATTAGCTGGATTTGGGTCATTGATAAGTCATTGTCTCAACGCAGCCTTATAATGCTGTGAAAGGATCCAGGAACCCAAATTATTTGGGTGGATTCCATCCTCCTTATAATACGAGCTTGGTTTCCAGAAGGTATCAAAATTGTCAATAAATCTTACATCCACAGAGCTGCAATAGTCTCGTAGCCAGTTATGGAGGGCTAAAAGTCTGCTGAACCATTCAATGCTACAATTTAGGAGGGCAGAGTGCCAGATATTATGGGGCATTTGTTGGTGTCAAGTAGAGACCCAATCAGTTTTTTAAAATCCATCTTCAGTTGTTCTGAGCTGCCCTTCATAATGTCATTTGACACCACATGAGCCATGTGTAAAACACGTGTCTCTGGATTACATCTTCAAACTAAGGGAACCATGGCATCCTTGACAGGGAGGGAGAAGCTTTCATCCATGTATACGGGTAAGAGTCTAGCTAGCTACATTTTCAGATATTATACATTTCTAATTTTGTTAAGTTAAAGCGTACTGTTAGCTAGCTAACTAACGTTAGCTGGCTGGCTCACTAGCTAACGTTATGTGTATGATCTGTGTAGTAATTATTATTTGTATCTCAGAAAGCCATTTGCATTGTTAGTTGTAACCTAATGTTAGCTAGCTAGCTAACATTGAACTTAGTTGGTTAGCTTTAGCTACCTGCAGATTCATGCATGGTGGCAAGCTATGACAATCAATTCGTATTGTTAGTAGTATGGGTTGGGATTATTGCCGCGTTCAAAACATCTGGGAACTCGGAACTGGGAACTCGGAAATCTCCGACTTCAGTGTGTTCAAGACAACTGGGAACTCTGAAAGATTGTTTTGAACAACTGGGAACTGGGGAAAATAGTTTTGAACGGCCATCCAACTCGGAATTCCAACTCCGGAACTAGGGCCTCTTTCTAGAGCCCTGGATTTCCGACCTGAAGATCACTGACGTTATGATTTGACCTCATTTTCTGTTTAGCTAGCTAGCTACATGTCTAAACAAAAGACTCCACTTGTGGCTGGGGGGTGGTTATAGCATTTCTTTAACATGACCAATCAATTTAGACAAGTGTGTCTGGATAAGAATCATCTAATAATTATGAAATATTTATACAATATTTATCTGGACACTTTCTATTTTTGATATTGCTACTATGTAAATATGGAAGTAACCATTTCATTGTACCGTTTACACCCTCTGTATCCTGTGCATGTGACAAATAAACTTTGATATTATTTGATATAGTGTGTGTTTACCAGAGACGGTAATGTGAAGAACAACATGACCTGCACCAAAGTCAGATTAGGATATAGGCCAAGGACTAGATCAAGTTTATTTTTGCTTCTGCTTTCACCACTTTTAGTCTTGAAATCTTTGGTTATTTACTACACTACCTCACTCACTCTGTTTAGCACATGGCCTCACATGTGAATCCTTAAAGAGATGTGTGGGGCTAAGGCTTAAGAGGGTGTGAACGATGCTAAATAGGTGTAGACAAAGAAGAGCTCTCCAGTAGGTGTACCAAAACATTCAAGGGCCATCTTCTCAAATGTGGGGTTACAAGTTTATCAACTTTCAAAGCAGAATTACTTTCCTGTAAGTGCTGTTATTGTGATGTGGAAATGTCTCAGCCGCAAAGTGGTAGGCCACACAAGCTAACAGAACGGGACCACTGAGTGCTGAAGTAGCGCATAAAAATTGTCTGTCCTCGGTGGCAACACTCACTACCGAGTTCCAAACTGCCTCTGGAAGCAACGTCAGCACAATAACTGTTCGTCAGGAGCTTAATAAAATGGGTTTCCATGGCCGAGCTGCCGCACACAAGCCTAAGATCACCATGTGCAATGCCAAGCATCAGCTGGAATGGTGTAAAGCTCGACGCCATTGGGCTCTGGAGCAGTGGAAACGCATTCTCTGGAGCGATGAATCATGTTTCACCATCTGGCAGTCCGACGGACAAATCTGGGTTTGGCGGATGCCAGGAGAACGCTACCTGCCCGAATGCATAGTGCCAACTGTAAAGTTTGGTGGAGGAGGAATAATGGTCTGTGGCTGTTTTTCATGGTTCGGGCTAGGCCCCTTAGTTCCAGTGAAGGGAAATCTAAACGCTACAGCATACAATTACATTCTAGACGATTCTGTGCTTCCAACCTTGTGGCAACAGTTTGGGGAAGGCCCTTTCCTGTTTTAGCATGACAATGCCCCCATGCACAAAGCGAGGTCCATACAGAAATGGATTGTCGAGATCGTTGTGGAAGAACTTGACTGGCCTGCACAGAGCCCTGACCTCAACACAATTTAACACCTTTGGGATGAATTGGAACGCCGACTGCGAGCCAGGCCTAATCACCCAACATCAGTGCCCGACCTCACTAATGCTCTTGTGGCTGAATGGTAGCAAGTCCCTGCAGCAATGTTTCAGCATCTAGTGGAAAGCCTTCACAGAAAAGTGGAGGCTGTTATAGCAGCAAAGGTGGAACCAACTCCATATTAATGCCCATAATTTTGAAATGAGATGTAATTTCAGACCCCACTCAATCATTTCTCACTCTCGTCCATTTCCCCTCAGCAACACACACTGACGCACATTGAATGGTTGAACAAGGAGGCCTCCCCTGGCCAGTTGTTGCTTCACAGGGCCAGGGCTAAATTTAGCCCTAAGTGTCACATTTCAGGCATTATTTAAAGGGCATTAACATTTACAGTATTGTACCTGAAATGTACTAGGAGTGAAATCTGATGAGACAGTATCTTTGAGAGAAAAACACACACAAATCCAGTTTATTGGTAGGTTGACACCAGATCTGGATGGTGGTGTGTAGTGTAATAAATAAGCCTTGGACACAGCCAGAATCTCCTGATTCCGTAGTGTGAGGCTGCTTGATGTACAAGTACACACCCTGGACAGGACACTATCCACTGGGCACAAACTGGTTGTATCAATGTTGTTTCAACGTATTGTGCTGTGAAATCTACATGGAAAATACATTGGATTTGCTAAAAAATCAGGGGTGAAATTTCAACCACAGGATTATGTCTTCATTGTAACCAATTTTCAACATAGACAAACCTTGTATAAGATTTGTTGAATTTGTACCTTTGAAACAATATCAGATCTTCATCGATATATCCAATATCAGAAGAAAAAAAACTATAGGCTGGGCAGCACCTCCTACTGGAGAGTTGATCTATCTACAGGTCTTCCATCCAGGGTTTTAACTATGGAAGTCATCCCTTACAGAAAAACCACATGATTTCACATGTGGAAAATCACGATTTTACATGTGAAATTTCACATCCCATCATATATATGTGATGGGATGTATAGACAAAATGGACAGTATATGGATAGAATATGTAGTATATCTGAAGAATAGTATATATACAGCAATAGTTAAATAGGATAGGCCTTGACTAGAAACTTGACTTTGAACTCACTATGGTTCACGGCATTTCAATATTTCTGATACACCACCACGTCTGTGTCAATGGCTGGTTTCAACTGTATTCCTACACTTTGGACTTCAAAGTAAATCTCAGTTTGGTTAAAAATACATTCAAGAAAAACTATTATATTTATCATAGTGATTCAGGAGTAACATTGAAACACATGTGGAATTCATGTGGTTTTTCCATAAGTGATTCCAAATGGTAGGTTCAACAGAGGAAATTAAATGTAACCATACTTCACAAAGTAGTCATACCCAACTAAATACAGAAATATCAGTACATTTTAGAATCACCTTTGGCAGCGACTACAGCTGTGAGTCTTTCTGGGTACGTCTCTAAGATCATTACACACCTGGATTGTACAATATTATATATGTTATTATTCAAGCTCTGTCAAGCTGGTTGTTAATCATTGCTATACAGTCATTTTCAAGTCTGGCCATAGATTTTCAAACCGATTGAAGTCAAAACTGTAACTACGCCACTCAGGAACATTTAATATTGTCTTGGTAAGCAACTCCAGTGTATATTTGGCCTTGTCTTTCAGGTTATTGTCCTGCTGAAAGGTGAATTTGTCTCCCATTGTCTGTTGGAAAGCAGACTGAACCAGGTTTTCCTCTAGGATTTTGCCTGTGCTTAGCTCTATTCTGTTTCTTTTTATCCCCCCAAAAAACTCTGTAGTTCTTGCCGATGACAAGCATACCCATAACATGCTTGAAAAAATGAAGAGTGGTACCCAGTGATGTGATGTGTAGGATTTGCCCCAAACACAAAGCTTTGTATTCAGGACATAAAGTTAATTTCTTTGCCACATTTTTTGCAGTTTTACTTTAGTGTCTTATTGCAAACAGGATGCATGTTTTGGAATATTTTTATTCTGTACAGGCGTCCTTCTTTTCACTCTGTCATTTAGGTTAGTATTGTGGATTCACTACAATGTTGTTGATCCATTCTCAGTTTTCTCCTATCACAACTAGCGTTTTCCTTTCTCTCTGGCAACTGAGTTAGGAAGGATGCCTGTATCTTTGTATTGCCTGGGTGTATTGATATACCATCCAAAGTGTAATTACAACTTCACCATGCTCAAGGGGATATTCAGTGTCTGCTTTTTTTATTTGTACCCATCTACCAATAGGTGCCCTTCTTTGCGAGGCATTGGAAAACCTCCCTGGTCTTTGTGGTTGAATCTATCTGTGTTTGAAATTCACTGCTCGACTGAGGGACCTTACAGATAATTGTATGTGTGGGGTACATAGATGAGGTAGTCATTAAAAAATAATGTTAAACGCTATTATTGCACACAGAGTGAGTCCATGCAATTTATTATGCGACTTGTTAAGCACATATTTACTCCTGAACTTATTTAGGATTGCCATAACAAAGGAGTTGAATATTTATTGACTCAAGACATTTCAGCTTTCCATTTTCTATTATTTGTAAAATTCTCTAAAAACGTAATTCCACTTTGACATCATGGGGTGTTGTGTGTAGGCCAGTCACACAACATTTCAATTTAATAATTTATAAATTCAGGCTGTAGCACAACAAAATGTGGAAAAAGTCAAGGCGTGTGAATATTTTCTGAAGACACTATCAATGATAGTCTTTTGGCCTTAAGCATTTGCAAAGTCATCAACAGCTATTGTTTTAATTCAACCCAGGAAAAAAAAAAAAAAGAGAATACATATAGGCCTAGGCCCTAGGATTTCAAGCGTTGGTTGATTTCAAATAGAATCTTCAAGTTAATCAATAATATGTTGGATTCACTATTTCAAGTTTGATTTGATTTAGTCCTATTCTTTCACTTCGATTTTTGGTTGAGGTGTTGACCTGAATCCAACATATCAATTATTAATTTGTAGACAAACTGGATATTGAATTGTGTGTGGTTGTCAACACAACCAAATATCAACATTTGAAGGAGATGGAGCTATCCAATCAGAAGATACATCTGTGCCACTGACTTAGTCTGGCTTTATTTCCAGTTAGTCTACAAATTAATAATTGATATGTTGGATTCACGTCTCCATCTCAACCAAAAATCTAAGTTAAAGAAAAGGACTAAATCAAAATCAAATCAAACTTTAAATGCACTTTAAATAAAGTTTGATTTTATTTAGTCCTATTCTTTAACTGTGATTATTGGTTGAGATGAAGATGTGAATCCAACATTTACATTTTGAATTTGTAGACAAACTGGAATTAAAGCCAGACTAAATCAGTGGCACAAAATATACATGTCCTTCAATTGTTGATATTTGGTTGCTTTGTCAACCAAACACAATTCAATAATACTTTTGTTATACAGTAAATAGTCTATCTTACAAACTAATGTATTTATTCAACCTTTAAATTAGAAACACATCCATGGCCACATTTTGAGGTTAGACTATTGTAGCTATACATTTCTTCTTATGTAATCATAGAAAGTGTGCATGTTCAAGATAGCATGCAAAGGTCTCAGATCTGGTGAGATCTTCACAATTGCTATAATAATCTGCGCATAATCTTGAACAGCATTGATCACTTGCACTATGTACTTTTAATGTAATCTCAGCAGCAATCCAGGTCATTTGGTTGTGCTATATGATGAAGCACAATGATAACACATTAAGTTGTTGTATAAATACAAAATATCTGACATTATATTCCCATTTGAACTTTGTTGTGCTTTTAAATGGTTGAAAGCGCATTGATAACACATTTAGATGACAACTAAACCAAACATCTGACATTGTTTTTCTATTGGAATTTGGTTGTGCTTTTAGATGGATGGAAGCATAGGGATAACACATTGGGAATTTAACAAACTTCTGGCTGTCTTTTTGTGTGGGTGAATAAAGGTTGAAATCTCATTGATTAACGTCTCACCCAAATATTACCCAAATTTCCATGTTGAAATTATGTGGTGTGCCCAGTAGCAACGCGTATGCCCCGCCCACCTGAGGATCTGTCTTTTTCAGCAATAATATTTCCTGTGTTTGAGCAGAGCGAAATTCCACTTGTCCTTAAATCTCTATGGATCGATTGTGTTCATTTCACTCCTGCGACTCTTTCATACTCTTGCTTGTGCATGTTGTTTTTCAGACATTTTCAGACGTTCACGGAAATGTTTGTAATGACCTGTCGTAAACACCCTGGCGATGGCTGAAATGGGCTCAATGGAATAAATTGTCTTTCCGTTGTATCTATAAGGACGCTTCATCTGGGATTTAACGCACCGTCTCAACACTTATATCACAAGCTATTGTTTTAATTCAACCCAGGGTTCAATAAAAATAGACAAGACATATAGGCCTAGGGTTTCAAGCGTTGGTTGATTTCAAATTGAATCTTCAAGTTAATCATTAATATGTAGCTGCTAACGTTAGCCATCAAGCTAACGAAGTTAGTCCCAGATGAGTTTTCCAATGGAGCCCTCTTTGTCTGGCGAGGTAAATGAACGGTTCCAGCGCTGTAGGAGCTGTATCTACTACGCTTTGTTGTGGGACAAACTGGATCACTCAGAGTTCCAATGCGGCAGTTGTTTGCTTGTCGAGGATTATAGGCTTGAGATGGCTTCCTTGATCACGCAGGTAGCCAGCCTACGTAAGAAACTGGGGGAAACGCAGAGTGGAATGTTGACCTTTTCTACGCCAGTGGCTGGACGGCGTTTGCGCATGTTGGATGCATCTCCGTCTTGTCGTTAGTCGTTATCCGACTGGCTGGTGTTCGTTCGCCGGGGAGCCATCTCCTGCCTCTCCTCCCCCATCTGATAGCGGAGTCGAAGGAGCACATCAAGAGGAGCATGGCAATCAACGATGTTTGCATGTCACGAGCCATGGAAGCTGAAGACAGCGGCCTGCCGCAAAGCAGTCTACACTCCCAACGAGAGGCCCGGAGAGGATACAAACAACGAATAGTTTCACCGCCCTGGAGGCTGATCTTTCCTGCACATTCGTCGCTGGGGGTACCTGTGTCTGCGGCCGCTGTGACTACTCCTACTCCTTCCCCTATGATTTCGAAGTCGACGTCGGCAACCTTCCGTTCCTGCTCTGGATCGAGCGGGGCTTCTCCATCTGACGGAGGCCTGCACCATCCTGTGAAGCGTGGGAGTGGGCGGATTTCCTCGTCCTTCTCACCAGCAGTGATTTTGGGCAGCTCCATGGTAAGAAATGTGACTGTTCGTGCAAAAACAATGTCCTATCCCGGAGCTCGAGTAAATGACATTTCGAAGCTGCTCCCGAATGTACTACGCCAGTTTAAATGACAATATGAAGGGCAGCTCTGAACAGTTGAAACTGGTTTTCAAAGGGCTGATTGACTCTCTGCTAGACACTAACAAAATACCCATCATATCTGGCCCTGTGTCCTCTCTGAATCGTGGCATTGAACGCTTTAGCAGGATTCTTTCTCTTCACAACTGGCTAGGTGATTATTGCAGCTCAATGGGTGTATCTTTTGTTGACAATTTTGATACCTTTTGGAAACAAAACACGTTTTATAAGGAGGATGGGATCCACCCAAATAATTTGGGTTCCTGGATCCTTTCACAGAATTATAAGGCTGCGTTGAGACAATGACTTATCAATGACCCAAGCCCAGCTCAGTTAATCCCTACCATTGTGTCGCTGACTCCTCAGCGTGCATTAGTAAATGTACATTATACCAGGGGCATTGGTAGACACAATGTAAGTAACCTAATTTATGTCCCTCTAACTGCCCTGAATGCCTCTGCTGATCCTACAACTATTGTATGCAGCAATAATGTGTCAATTAACCAGATTTATGCTGTTAGCACTGAGGCGGTGTGCCCTAGTAGGAAGTCCACTGTGTGCAGCTCACCCTGCACTAACATAAATAACATGAGAATATCTACTTCTGCTAAGCTTCCCGGTAAAGCAATGATAACAAGCAAGCATCCCAGAAAAGCAAGTATCCCACGTTAACATATGTAGCTTAAGAAACAAGGTTCATGAAATCAATAACTTGCTAGTAACAGATGACATTCATATTCTGACTATCTCTGAAACTATCTCTGAAACTCACTTAGACAATACCATTGATGATACAGTGGTAGCAATACAAGGTTATAACATTTACAGAAAAGACAGAAATGCCAATGTTGCTGTTTTTGTTCAGAACCACATTCCTGTAAAGATTAGAGAGGATGTCATGTTAAATACTGTTGAAGTAATATGGCTACAGGTTAATTTGCCTCACCTAAAGCCCATTCTTGTGGGAAGCTGCTATAGACCACCAAGTGCTAACCGTCAGTATCTGGATAACATGTGTGAAATGCTTGATAATGTATGTGATATCAACAGAGAGGTATATTTTCTAGGTAATTTAAATATTGACTGGTTTCATCAGGCTGCCCCTCAAGAAAAAGCTTCAAACTGTAACCAGTGCCTGCAACCTGGTTCAGGTTATCAGTCAACCTACCAGGGTAGTTACAAACAGTACAGGAATGAAATCATCAACATGTATTGATCAAATCTTTACTTATGCTGCAGAAATGTGCTTGAAAGCAGTTTCCTGATCCATCGGATGTAGTGATCACAATACAGTAAACATATCTAGAAAAACCAAAGTTCTAAAGTCTGGGCCTAATATTGTGTATACACAAGTTTTTGAGCCGTTTCCGCTCTACTTCCTGAACTCCTCCCGTCGATGCAATCCACTTCCGTTCTGCTGGGCTGGGTTTGTTTTGCTAGCTAGCTCCGTTGTGCCGACAAAGCACTGATATCGCAGTGACAAAGAGGATATAAAAATTACAATTACAACATGAAGAAAAGTGGTTCGGGAACGACGTGTGCGGTAGTTGGTTGCAAAAACTCGAGAAAGCACCTGAACGAGTGGTTAGATAGAGAGTGCTACGACCACAAACCAGCTACGAAGAGGCAATGTCCATGCGCTCCATCGTTTACATTTTTTCGCAAGCCTGATACCGACTCGGAATCAAGGACCTGGCTGAAGGCATTGAATCTAAAGAAACCACCCCTCAACGTTTTTGTTTGTTCCTATCACTTTGTTGACCAAAAACCTACCAAGGATAATCCTTTTTGAGGTGTCTGTGAAAGTTTGAAAGTCTTTAGTGCCGCTTTCAGAGCGCTCACGTCCGTAATGGAGAACTGTCGTAGGCCTAACATTGTTTTTTCCTCATAAATGCAAACACAAAAATTAAAACACAAAATAGTTTTTTTGTAAATAACAAATTGATGGATTTATAGCGTTTTGAAAAGAAGACATAGGCCTAGGCTACAATGGTCAAATAATTACCTTCCACAGGATCGCAGCTGAGTGGGAACAAGATCTCCCTGGTCCAGCAACACACGTACATTCCGCAGTTTTGACTCCAGCTTCAGTTACCAGCACCCAAGCATTATGCCATGCATTGTTCAAACACTGGCTAGGCTCTACATTTGCTTTCAGATAAACAAAACGATCATGTTTGTATGACATGACACAACCGACTTTGTTGCTGTGCAGATATTGATATGCCTCGGAGGCTTTCAGATTGTCCATTGCTTTTCCATCTATTGCCATGTATTGCACGAAGTAGGAGCAAATCTTGCTGTACGTTATGTTGGGCCACGTCGTCATGTTATCCTCCCAGTTCTGCACTGAATTCGGGTGGAGGAGAGTAGCGCCATCTCCAGTCAAAGTAGTAGAACCGTGTTCCCAAGCTAGCGTCGACATCGCTGTGTTTACACCGGCAGACGTTGTGCAAACAACTTCCGGCGGAAATGAAATGCATTTGTGTAGAGTTATGGCGCCAACCGGGATACAGCGCGTAAACTTGTGTATAAGAGGTCATACAATAGGTTTTGTAGTGATTCCTATGTTGTTGATGTAAAGAATATTTGTTGGTCCGTGGTGTGTAATGAGGAGCAAACAGATGTTGCATTTGACACATTTATGAAATTGATTATCCCAGTTACTAATAAGCATGCACCCATTTGCACCCATTTAAGAATAGTTTCCTAGATTGGACACCTGGCACCGACGAAGATGGCGGCCTCGCGACTACCTCTTAGGAAACTTTGCAGTATTTTGTTTTTTTATGTATTATTTTTTACATTATTAGCTCAGAAAGTGTTTTGCATCATTACATTACAGCCGGGAAAAACTATTGGATATCAGAGCGGCAGTAACTCACCAGCATTACGACCAGGAATACGACTTTCCCGAAGCAGATCCTTTGTTTGCTCTCCCCAGGGCAACTGAACTGATTCGAGCGGCTGACCCAAAACATCGCCGGCGGAGGAGAGGCACTCGGAGCGGCCTGCTGGTCCGACTTAGGAGGCGTGCACACCACCCACCGCTTCCAAGTATTCTACTCGCTAATCTTCAATCTTTGGTTAACAAAGTCGACGAACTACGGGCAAGGATTTCTTTCCAGAGAGACATCAAGGCCTGTAACATACTCTGTTTCACGGAAACTTGGCTCTCTTGGGATATTTTGTCGAAATCGGTCCAGCCAGATGGGTTCTCAGTTCATCGCACAGACAGGAATAAATATCTCTCCGGGAAGCAGAAGGGCGGTGGTGTGTGTGTCATGATTGACGACTCATGGTGTAATTGTAGTAACATAAAGGAACTTGAGTCCTTCTGTTCACCCGACCTAGAATTTCTCACAATCAAATGCCGACCGTATTATCTTCCAAGAGAATTCTCTTCGGTTATAGTTATGGCCGCGTATATCCTCCCTCAAGCCGATACCACGACGGCCCTCAAAGAACCCTCACTGGACCTTATGCAGGAAACCACATATCCTGAGGCTGCATTTATTGTAGCCGGGTATTTTAACAAAGCAAATTTGAGGACTAGGCTGACGAAGTTCTATCAACATATCGACTGTTGTACTCGCGCTGCTAAAATCCTCGACCATTGCTATTCAAACTTCTGGGATGGTTATAAGGCCCTCCCCCGCCCTCCTTTCAGCAAAACTGACCACGACTCCATTTGGCTTCTCCCTTCCTATAGGCAGAAACTCAAACAGGAAGGACCCTTGCTAAGGACTATTCAACGCTGGTCTGACCAATCGGAATCCACACTTCAAGATTGTTTTGATCACACGGACTGGGATATGTTTCGGGTAGCTTCCGAAAATAATTTAGACATATACACAGAAACGGTGAAGGCGTTTATCAGGAAGTGTATAGGTGATGTTGTGCCCTCTGTGACTATTATAACCTACCCTAACCAGAAACCGTGGATAGACGGCAGCATTCGCGCAAATCTGAAAGCGCGAACCACCGCATTCAACCATGGCAAGGTGACTGGGAATATGGCAGAATACAAACAGTGTAGCCTCTTACTCCGCAAGGCAATTATACTGGCAAAACATCAGTATAGAGACAAAGTGGAGTCGCAATTCAACGGCTCAGACACGAGACATATGTGGCAGGGTCTACAGACAATCACGGACTACAAAAAGAAAACCAGCCACGTCGCCGACACCGATGTCTCGCTTTCAGACAAGCTAAACACCTTCTTCGCCCGATTTGAGGATAACACAGTGCCACTGACGAGGCCCACTACCAAGGACTGTGGCCTCTCCTTCTCCATGGCCGACGTGATTAAGACATTTAAGCATGTTAACCCCCGCAAGGCAGCCGGCCCAGATGGCATCCCTAGTCGAGTCCTCAGAGCATGCGCAGACCAGCTGGCTGGAGTGTTCATGGACATATTCAATCTCTCCCTTTCCCAGTCTGCTGTTCCCACATGCTTCAAGATGGCCACCATTGTTCCTGTACTCAAGAAAGCAAAGGTAACTGAACTAAATGACTATCGCCCTGTAGCACTCACCTCTGTCATCATGAAGTGCTTTGAGAGACTGGTCAAGGATCATATCACCTCTACCTTACCTGTCACCCTAGACCCACTTCAATGTGCTTATCGCCCCAATAGATCCACAGACGATGCAATTGCCATCACACTGCACACTGCCCTATCTGGACAAGAGGAATATCTATGTAAGAATGCTGTTCATTGACTATAGCTCAGCATTAAACACCATAGTACCCTCCAAGCTCATCATTAAGCTCGAGGCCCTGGGTCTGAACCCCGCCCTGTGCAACTGGGTCCTGGACTTCCTGACGGGCCGCCCCCAGGTGGTGAAGGTAGGAAACAACATCTCCACTTCGCTGATCCTCAACACTGGGGCCCCACAAGGGTGCGTGCTCAGCCCCCTCCTGTACTCCCTGTTCACCCATGACTGCGTGGCCAAGCACGCCTCCAACTCAATCATCAAGTTTGCAGACGACACAACAGTAGTAGGCTTAATTACCAACAATGATGAGACCGCCTACAGGGAGGAGGTGAGGGCTCTGGGAGTGTGGTGCCAGGAAAATAACCTCTCACTCAACATCAACAAAACAAAGGAGATGATCGTGGATTTCAGGAAACAGCAGAGGGTGCACCCCCCCTATCCACATTGACGGGACCACAGTGGAGAAGGTGGAAAGCTTCAAGTTCCTTGGCGTACACATCACCGACAAACTGAAATGGTCCACCCACGCAGACAGTGTGGTGAAGAAGGCGCAACAGAGCTTCTTCAACCTCAGGAGGCTGAACAAATTTGGCTTATCACCTAAAACCCTCACAAACTGTTACAGATGCACAATTGAGAGCATCCTGTCGGGCTGTATCACTGCCTGATACGGCAACTGCACCGCCCACAACCGCAGGGCCCTCCAGAGGGTGGTGCGGTCTGCCGAACGCATTACCGGGGGCAAACTACCCGCCCTCCAAGACACATACAGCACCCGATATCACAGGAAGGCCAAAAAGATAATCAAGGACATACCACCCAAGCCACTGCCTGTTCACCACGCTATCATCCAGAAGGCGAGGTCAGTACAGGTGCATCAAAGCTGGGACCGAGAGAATGAAAAACAGCTTCTATCTCAAGGCCATCAGACTGTTAAATAGCCATCACTAGCACATTAGAGGCTGCTGCTGCCTATTGAAATCACTGGCCACTTTAAGAAATGGAACACTAGTCACTTTAATAATGTTTACATATCTTGCACTACTCATCTCATATGTATATACTGCATTCTATTCTATAATATTCTTCTGTATCTTAGTCCATGCCGCTCTGTCATTGCTTGTCCATATACAGTGGGGAGAACAAGTATTTGATACACTGCCGATTTTGAAGGTTTTCCTACTTACAAAGCATGTAGAGGTCTGTCATTTTTATCATAGGTACACTTCAACTGTGAGAGATGGAATCTAAAATCCAGAAAATCACATTGTATGATTTTTAAGTAATTAATTTGCATTTTATTGCATGACATAAGTATTTGATCACCTACCAACCAGTAAGAATTCCGGCTCTCACAGACCTGTTAGTTTTTCTTTAAGAAGCCCTCCTGTTCTCCACTCATTACCTGTATTAACTGCACCTGTTTGAACTCGTTACCTGTATAAAAGACACCTGTCCACACACTCAATCAAACAGACTCCAACCTCTCCACAATGTCCAAGACCAGAGAGCTGTGTAAGGAAATCAGGGATAAAATTGTAGACCTGCACAAGGCTGGGATGGGCTACATGACAATAGGCAAGCAGCTTGGTGAGAAGGCAACAACTGTTGGTGCAATTATTAGAAAATGGAAGAAGTTCAAGATGACGGTCAATCACCCTCGGTCTGGGGCTCCATGCAAGATCTCACCTCGTGGGGCATCAATGATCATGAGGAAGGTGAGGGATCAGCCTAGAACTACATGGCAGGACCTGGTCAATGACCTGAAGAGAGCTGGGACCACAGTCTCAAAGAAAACCATTAGTAACACACTATGCCGTCATGGATTAAAATCATGCAGCGCAAGCAAGGTCCCCCTGCTCAAGCCAGCGAATGTCCAGACCCGTCTGAAGTTTGCCAATGACCATCTGGATGATCCAGAGGAGGAATGGGAGACGGTCATATGGTCTGATGAGACAGAAATATAGCTTTTTGGTCTAAACTCCACTCGCCGTGTTTGGAGGAAGAAGAAGGATGAGTACAACTCCAAGAACACCATCCCAACCGTGAAGCATGGAGGTGGAAACATAATTATTTGGGGATGCTTTTCTGCAAAAGGGACAGAACGACTGCACCGTATTGAGGGGAGGATGGATGGGGCCATGTATCGCGAGATCTTGGCCAACAACCTCCTTCCCTCAGTAAGAGCATTGAAGATGGGTCGTGACAACGACCCGAAACAGACAGCCAGGGCAACTAAGGAGTGGCTCCGTAAGAAACATCTCAAGGTCCTGGAGTGGCCTAGCCAGTCTCCAGACCTGAACCCAATAGAAAATCTTTGGAGGGAGCTGAAAGTCCGTATTGCCCAGCGACAGCCCCGAAGGCTGTATGGAGGAGTGGGCCAAAATCCCTGCTGCAGTGTGTGCAAACCTGGTCAAGACCTACAGGAAACGTATGATCTCTGTAATTGCAAACAAAGGTTTCTGTACAAAATATTAAGTTCTGCTTTTCTGATGTATCAAATACTTATGTCATGCAAAAAAATGCAAATTAATTACTTAAAAATCATACAATTTGATTTTCTGGATTTTTGTTTTAGATTCAGTCTCTCACAGTTGAAGTGTACCTATGATAAAAATTACAGACCTCTACATGCTTTGTAAGTAGGAAAATCTGTAAAATCGGCAGTGTATCAATTACATTTTTTCTCCCCACTGCTCAAAAAATATAAAGGGAACACTTAAACAACACAATGTAACTCCAAGTCAATCACACGTCTGTGAAATCAAACTGTTCACTTAGGAAGCAACACTGATTGACAATACATTTCACATGCTGTTGTGCAAATGGAATAGACAACAGGTGGAAATTATAGGCAATTAGCAAGACATCCCCAATAAAGGACTGGTTTTGCAGCTGGTGACCACAGACCACTTCTCAGTTCCTATGCTTCCTGGCTGATGTTTTGGTCACTTTTGAATGCTGGCGGTGCTTTCACTCTAGTGGTAGCATGAGACGGAGTCTACAACCCACACAAGTGGCTCAGGTAGTGCAGCTCATCCAGGATGGCACATCAATGTGAGCTGTGGCAAGAAGGTTTGCTGTGTCTGTCAGCGTAGTGTCCAGAGCATGGAGGCGCTACCAGGAGACAGGCCAGTACATCAGGAGACGTGGAGGGGGCCGTAGGAGGGCAACAACCCAGCAGCAGGACTGCTACCTCCGCCTTTGTGCAAGGAGGAGCAGGAGGCCAACAGGCCACAAATGTGCATGTGTCTGCTCAAACGGTCAGAAACAGACTCCATGAGGGTGGTATGAGGGCCCGACTTCCACAGGTGGGGGTTGTGCTTACAGCCCAACACCGTGCAGGACGTTTGGCATTTGCCAGAGAACACCAAGATTGGCAAATTTGCCACTGGCGCCCTGTGCTCTTCACAGATGAAAGCAGGTTCACACTGAGCACATGTGACAAACGTGACAGAGTCTGGAGACGCCGTGGAGAACGTTCTGCTGCCTGCAACATCCTCCAGCATGACCGGTTTGGTGGTGGGTCAGTCATGGTGTGGGGTGGCATTTCTTTGGGGGGCCGCACAGCCCTCCATGTGCTCGCCAGAGGTAGCCTGACTGCCATTAGGTACCGAGATGAGATCCTCAGACCCCTTGTGAGACTATATGCTGGTGCGGTTGGCCCTGGGTTCCTCCTAATGCAAGACAATGCTAGACCTCATGTGGCTGGAGTGTGTCAGCAGTTCCTGCAAGAGGAAGGCATTGATGCTATGGACAGGCCCACCTGTTCCTCAGACCTGAATCCAATTGAGCACATCTGGGACATCCACCAACGCCACGTTGCACCACAGACTGTCCAGGAGTTGGCGGATGCTTTAGTCCGGGTCTGGGAGGAGATCCCTCAGGAGACCATCCGCCATCTCATCAGGAGCATGCCCAGGCGTTGTAGGGAGGTCATACAGGCACGTGGAGGCCACACACACTACTGAGCCTCATTTTGACTTGTTTTAAGGACATTACATGAAAGTTGGATCAGCCTGTAGTGTGGTTTTCCACTTTAATTTTGAGGGTGACTCCAAATCCAGACCTCCATGGGTTGATAAATTTGATTTCCATTGATAATTTTTGTGTGATTTTGTTGTCAGCACATTCAACTATGTAAAGAAAAAAAGTATTTAATAAGATTATTTCATTCATTCAGATCTAGGATGTGTTATTTTAGTGTTCCCTTTATTTTTTTGAGCAGTGTATATATTCTTAAATCCCATTCCTTACTTTTTTGTGTGTATTGGGTATATGTTGTGTAATTGTTAGATATTACTGCACTGTCGGAGTTAGAAGCACAAGAATTTCGCTACACCCGCTACAACATCTGCTAAACACGTGTATGTGACAAATAAAATTTGATTTGATTTGATTTGAATATAACTGTAAAAACTGTTAAATCCCCGTGGATTGATGAGGAATTGAATACTTTTATGGTTTTCAGTGTATTTATGCAAATGAGGCACATATAATTTTAATAATTTTAACACAATATATAAAGAAATACCTCTATACAATAAGAAAATGTATACACTACCGGTCAAACGTTTTAGATTACCTACTCATTCAAGGGTTTTTCTTTATTTTTACTGTTTTCTATATTGTAGAATAATAGTGAAGACATCAAAACTATGAAATAACACATATGGAATCATGTAATAAACCAAAAAGTGTTAAACAAATCAAAATATATTTTATATTTGAGATTCCTCAAATAGCCACCCTTTGCCTTGATTACAGCTTTGCACACTCTTGGCATTCTCTCAACCAGCTTCATTAAGTAGTCACCTGGAATGCATTTCAATGAACAAGTGTGCCTTGTTAAAAGTTAATTTGTGGAATTTCTTTCCTTCTTAATGCGTTTGAGCCAATCAGTTGTTTTGTGACAACTGATTGGCTCAAACGACCAAGTCCATATTATGGCAAGAACAGCTCAAATAAGCAAAGAGAAACGACAGTCCATCATTCCTTTGAGACATGAAGGTCAGTCAATACGGAAAATTTCAAGAACTTTGAAAGTTTCTTCAAGTGTAGTCGCAAAAACCATCAAGCGCTATGATGAAAATGGCTCTCATGAGGACCGCCACAGGAATGGAAGACCCAGAGTTACATATGCTGCAGAGGATAAGTTCATTAGAGTTACCAGCCTCAGAAATTGCAGCCGAAATAAATGCTTCACAGAGTTCAAGTAACAGACACATCTCAACATCAACTGTTCAGTGGAGATTGTCTGAGTCAGGCTTTCATGGTCGAATTGCTGCAAAGAAACCTCTACTAAAGGACACCAATAAGAAGAAGAGACTTGCTTGGGCCAAGAAACACGAGCAATGGACATTAGACCTGTGTAAATTTGTCCTTTGGTCTGAAGTCCAAATTTGAGATTTTTGGTTCCAACCGGCGAGTCTTTGTGAGACGCGGTGTGGGTGAATGGATGATCTCCGCATGTGTATTTCCCACCGTAAAGCATGGAGGAAGAGGTGTTATGGTGTGGGGGTGCTTTACTGGTGACACTGTCTGTGATTTATTTAGAATTCAAGGCACACTTAACCAGCATGGCTATCACAGCATTCTGCAGCGATACGCCATCCCATCTGGTTTGGGCTTAGAGGGACTATAATTTGTTTTTCAACAGGACAATGACCCCAAACACCTCCATGCGGTGTAAGGGCTATTTGACCAAGAAGGAGAGTGATGGAGTGCTGCATCAGATGACATGGCCTACACAATCCCCCGACCTCTACCAAATTGAGATCGTTTGGGATGAGTTGGACCGCAGAGTGAAGGAAAAGCAGCCAACAAGTGCTCAGCATATGTGGGAACTCCTTCAAGACTGTTGGAAAAGCATTCCAGGTGAAGCTGGTTGAGAGAATACCAAGAGTGTGCAAAGCTGTCATCAAGGCAAAGGGTGGCTATTTGAAAAATCTCAAATATAAAATATATTTTGATTTCTTTAACACTTTTTTGGTTACTACATGATTCTATATGTGTTATTTCATAGTTTTGATGTCTTCACTATTATTCTACAATGTAGAAAAAGTAAAAATAAAGAAAAGCCCTTGAATGAGTAGGTGTTATAAGAACATTTGACCGGTAGTGTCTATGAGTGCATAGAAAATAAAGTGAAAGTTGACAATAAATTGAATACCTGAATTCCCACCAAAATCCCTGAACTTCATTCATTATTTGTCCATGCCAGTAAAATGTTTTATGTGCTATAATTCAGTCAATATCTATTGGATTATACTAATTGAAACATTTTTGAGTATCTTCATCGATTGTCCAACTGTTGCATTTATTAGAATTGTTCTAAAAACATTTTAACAATTTCAATGACCCTTGCTATGCCCAAGTGGGTAGTCTATGAAGGTCCTTAACCCCAGTCAATCTCCTTAAAGGAAAACTCCATCCAAAAACTATATTTTGTTTCATTAGTCCATTGTTGATATAGTCCCAACATGTTTTGCATGTCAGCAATCAAGTTTTCAAGATATATAACTTTGAAAATACAGAAATGATGCAAAATGCATCGGGTAGCATTTTTGGAGTCTTTGGTTTGACTCGACAAGGGATTGAACCCCCAACCTTCCAATTTCAGGGTGGACAAGGCCACTGAGTTGGTGAGTTGTATAATGCTCTGCGGGGAAGAAAAATAAAAAGTGTGTGTGTGTACTGTGGGTTTGGTGCATGTATGTGCTTGTTTTTGTGTGGTGTGTGTGAGAGGGGGAGAGGGATTTTCCCCTGTCTTTACTGACTTTCAAGTCATCTAGTTTTCCTCTTGTCAGAACCTGAAACACACCCATTACATTAGCATGTGACTTATTGTCAACCATCCTCTCATTTCTAGGCCAGACATAGCCTCAGCTCCCAGGCTTCGCTCAAGTTGTTCTCGAAAGCCTGGTGAAGTTCATATTGGAAAAGTACGTATTAGTGGAATGCAGATTGCTAGCAGCTGTAGATGCGATTTTTCAAAAACAACCATCCCTCTTCAGAAGCGCAATTTATCCAGAGGAATCTCATTTACAGTGCTAGCATTGCTAGCATGCTATATTTTAGAAAATTGACATTTCGGAAATTCTTTACATTTTCTTATTTTTATATAATTTGGTTGTAATGACACTACCGCACGTGGGCAACAGTGAAAATGATTGGCTGTTCGTTTTCGAATCTCCACCTGTGAACGTGCCTATTCCACAACAGCATCTAATGGTTTTAATGGAGTGGCAGCTGCATTCACATCATATACACTGAGTGTACAAAACATTAAGAACACCTTCCTAATATTGAGTTGAATATTCTGTCAACATTTTTATTGCATTTTGCATTTTAGTCATTTAGCAGACACTCTTATCCAGAGCGACTTACAGTTAGTGAGTGCATACATTTCTCATACTGGCCCCCCGTGGGAAATCGAACCCACAACCCTGGCGTTGCAAACGCCATGCTCTACCAACTGAGCTACACGTTCTTGATTATGGTGATATTATTTATCATAGTGCTGCTACTCTTAAACCTTTGGATGCCATTTACCATAGTGTCCTTCAGATGACAGTTTTGATACTCATCACTGCACTGTATCAAAAGGTTGGCTGGACTTCGCTAAAGACCCGTAGATCTCTACATTACTCCCTTTTTGCACACAAGGCCCTACTTCATGAACTTCCTTCTTATCTAACTTTGCTGTTGAAGTATTGACACCTGAGTTGCCTAATCCGTTTGTTCACTCTTGAGGTTCCTAGGGTCTCCACCGAGCTATGTTAATCTGCTTTTAGTTTTAATGCACTGTATTGCTGGAACAAAATTCTAAATACATTTAATCTTGATGTTCTGGTCCCGTTCAGGCAAATGTATGTATTGATTGTGGACTTATTTGTGGAGGAATGTAACTGTTTTTCTGGGTGATTTGTGATGTTTTATTTGCGCTTACCATGACTGTGTTTTGTATGTTAATGTGTATATACACTGTATATACACTACCGTTCAAAAGTTTGGGTTCCAATGCAACTCTGCCTAGAAGGTCAGCATCCAGGAGTTGCCTCTTCACTGTTGACGTTGAGACTGGTGTTTCTTAGCAATTTCTCGCATGGGATAGCCTTCATTTCTCAGAACAAGAATAGACTGACGAGTTTCAGAAGAAAGTTATTTGTTTCTGGCCATTTTGAGCCTGTAATCGAACCCACAATTGTTGATGCTCTAGAATCTAGATACTCAACTAGTCTCAAGAAGGCCAGTTTTATTGCTTATTTAATCAGCACAACAGTTTTCAGCTGTGCTAACATAATGATCAATTAGCCTTTTAAAATGATAAACTTGGATTAGCAAACACAACGTGCCATTGGAACACAGGACTGTTGGTTGCTGATATTGGGCCTCTGTACGCCTATGTAGATATTCCATTACAAATCTGCCGTTTCCAGATACAATAGCCATTTACAACATTAACAATGTCTACACTGTATTTCTGATCAATTTGATGTTATTTTAATGGACAACAAAATTGCTTTCTTTCGAAAACAAGGACATTTCTAAGTGACCTCAAACTTTTGAACGGTAGTGTATATATATTTTGTGTATAATGTGTATATTTATATTGTATTATACAGGGCACATTTGGGAAAAGAGACCTAGATGTCAATATGTCTTCCCTGTTAAAGTAAAGGTTAAATCAAAACAAATAAAAATTAAAGTCTTGGTGGAATTTGAGGCTCCATGTCTTAAACACTACATACCAGGAGTAGTGAAGGCACGTCGCTTGATCCGTATGGTGGATGGAAGGAAGAAGGGAAGCTTATCTGTGTTATTGCTATTTGATGAAGAGTTTATCCCGACACATGTAAAGCTGGATAATATGAGATACGCAGTGAGAGATTTTGTGAACAGGCCATTGCAATGTCGTAATTGTTTGGCCACGTGGCTAGTGTGTGCAGACTGAATAAATATGATGTTGAAGAGTCAGTGGATACACAGTGCTGCAATTGTGGTGGGAACCATGTTCCTGAGTTCCAGGAGTGCCCTGTAAGGGTGAAGGAGGTCGAAGCAGCAAGAATCAGGGCTGTCCCTGATGGAGAAAGGAGTAGATGGAGGGAAGCCAGAGAAGAGAGAAAAAGAGGGTGGACAAGATAAAGATTTCAGAAGGAAAGTGACTCAAGTGTCCAGAGCCTCGAAACTTGTCACTCCCCTCTTGGCAGAAGTGTTATTTAGCTGAGATGAGCCAGATAAAACACTACACTCTTAGAAAAAAGTGTTCCAAAAGGGTTGTTCAGCTGTTCCCATTGGATAACACTTTTGGGTTCCATGTAGAACCCTCTGTGGAATGGTTCTATACTGAACAAAAATATCAACGCAACATGTCTTTACATGTCTTTACAGGTCCCATGTTTCATGAGCTGAAATAAAATATCCCAGAAATGTTCCATATGCACAAAAAGCTTATTTCTCCAAAATTCTGTGCACAAATTTGTTTATATCCCTTTTAGTGAGCATTTCTCATTTGCCAAGATAATCCATCCACCTGACAGGTGTGGCATATCAAGAAGCTGATTAAACAACATGATCATTACACAGGTGCACCTTGTGCTGGGGACAATAAAAGGCCACAATAAAAGGCCACTCTGTGGCATTGTGTTGTCACACAACACAACGCCACTGATATCTCAAGTTTTGAGGGAGCGTGCAATTGACAAGGTGACTGCAGGAATGTCCAACAGAGCTGTTGCCAAATAATTTAATGCTAATTTCTCTACCATAAGCCGCCTCGTTTTAGAGAATTTGGCAGTAGGTCCAACCGGCCTCACAACCGCAGACCAAGTGTAACCACGCCAGCCCAGGACCTCCACCTCCGGCTTCTTCACCTGTGGGATTGTCTGAGACCAGACACCCAGACAGCTGATGAAACTGAGCAGTATTTCTGTCGTATATTCAGCAGTATAAAGCTTTTTTGTGGGGAAAAACTCATTCTCATTGGCTAGGCCTGGCTCCCCAGTGGGTGGGCCTGGCTCCCAAGTGGGTGGGCTGCCCAGTCAGGTGAAATCCATAGATTAGGGCCTAATTATATAATAGCCCTTACACAGCCTGGAGGTGTGTTGGGAGGTGTGTTGGGTCATTGTCCTGTTGAAAAACAAATGATAGTCCCACTAAGCGCAAACTAGATGGGATTGCGTATCGCTGCAGAATGCTGTGGTAGCCATGCTGGTTAAGTGTGCCTTGAATTCTAAATAAATCACAGACAGTGTCACCAGCAAAGCACCACCACACCACCACACCTCCTCCTCCATGCTTCACAGTGGGAACCACACGTGGAGATCATCCGTTCACCTACTCTACATCTCACAAAGACACAGTGGTTGGAACCAAAAATCTCAAATTTGGACTCATCAGACCAAAGGACAGATTTCCACCGGTCTAATGTCCATTGCTTGTGTTTCTTGGCCCAAGCAAGTCTCTTCTTATTATTGGTGTCCTTTAGTAGTGGTTTCCTTGCAGCAATTCGACCATGAAGGCCTGATTTCACGCAGTCTCCTCTGAACAGTTGATGTTGAGATGTGTCTGTTACTTGAACTATGTGAAGCATATATTTGGGCTGCACTCTGAGGTGCAGTTAACAAACTCTAATGAACGGAGCAAAAAAGCTTGGGGACCCCTGCTCTAGTTGGAACAAGAAAAGTGAAGTGGATTTGAGAGTGCTGTGATTATTTATAAACATGTGTGTGCGTGTGTGTTACGGGCGTAAGCAGGAAGGGGCTCGTTGGGCTTGATGGATTTCCTGAATGCGATACGGATGGACGGGAGTGGCGGCAGGATGTATTCCATGCTGGCTGGCGCGGGGCCCTCCTCAATCTGCTGGTCATGCCGCTGCCAAAGCAGAAACACTCCGCGGGCTTCCCCCTCCGGCACGGGACTCCTCCACCGAACTATGGTGTAACGATACTGTGGGATGTGTGGGGGGTTGGAGGAGACTCTCCTGTGACAAGAGTCTGTTTGTAGAGAGTGCTGCGACGCTATTGCTGCTGCTCACTGTAAGATTGCTTGCTCCATTTCACATTTTAAGTCTACTTATTCATGAGTTTGTTTATTTGTTTGTTTACTTGTTCGTTCATTCATTCATTAATCCATCCCATTCCATCCCAATGCTGTGTTCACTGTAGCCTGGTTGTCTAGTCTGTTTGTGCTTTAGCGAACTGCATTTGCTCATGGTCATGCCAATCATGACAATGTATGGCATTGCAACAGTTGAAGTATTGCCTAGAATGGCTACATTGCTAACAGTATCGGACCAGGCTAGTAGTCAGTATACCGTTCATTGTACTGTTCTTTCAAGGTTTTCTGTGTGGTTTAGCTGAAACAGTTTAGGCTAGTCTATCAGTATGGACCCTCGTGACCTCTGACCTGACTTTCACTGTGCTTTTCAGTACAGTGATTGAATTGGTATAGCCCAGTGGTAACAGACCAAATTAAAGACTTCTCTGTTGAGTACAATTAACAACATCGGATAGCTAACGAGTTGAGCAAAGAAGTCAATGCTCATTGGTCAAATGCTGTAGTTGCTATGTTACAACAGACCTCACCGGCAACCTATGGAACCAGCTTCTCTGTTTGTGGACTAGCGTTCTTTACAATCGCCCCAGTCATGCTTTCCAAGGCAGCACCTATACCATTTGCCTCAAGGCTGTACGCAAGAACTCAATGTCCTACACGCTAACTCAATCACCACAACCAATAGGGCCAGATGTTTTACCTGATCAGGTCATGTGGTCAGGAAAAATTCCTGGCCCTAACAATAACTCACTTTTTCACTGCATCTCAATGTCCCATGCACTCATGGTAAATCCTAGTGATTGTCTGTTTCTTTGTCTGACTAACTCCAACTGCAGATCACTGGGTTTGTGCCTCATTCAGTCTGTCTGTGGCTTATTGCGCTCTCTCTCTCCATTTTCATAGTTTAAGAGGGAGGAAAATCCATCAGCCACAACTGTGGGGATGACCTCATGTGACCAACAAACACAACTCAGACAGACACGCACAAACTAACAAACGCACACATGTACTGTATACCAGGGGTGTAGGCATGGGTGAGCCAATCAGATTGAGCAAAAACAAAGAAATAATACATGTCCTTTGGGTGGAGGACCATTCTTGATACACACGGATAAACTGTTGAGCGAGAAAAACCCAGCGGTGTTGCAGTTCTTGACACACTCAAAACGCTGCGCCTGGCACCTACTACCATACCCTGTTCAAATGCACTTAAATATTTTGTCTTGTCCATTCACCCTCTGAATGGTACACATACACGTCTCAATTGTTTCAAGGCTTAAAAATCCTTCTTTAACCTGTCTCCTCCACTTCATTTACACTGATTTGAAGTGGATTTAACAAGTGACATCAATAAGGGATCATTGCGTTCACCTGGATACACCTGGTCAGTCTATGTCATGGAAAGAGCAGATTTTTCTACTGTTTTCTACACTGTATTCAATTTTCCCAATATTCACTTGATATACATCACAGAAGACTAAAATATAACAAAACCATTTGACATAGAAACACCAGATTTTCAACGTAAAAAAACTAGTTTATTAATTATGAAATTATGAAAAATATGAATAACATTCCACCCAGAAGGCCACTAGAGGGAGATTTGGTCATTTGACTGAAGGAAAGGTCTACAGTAGAGGAATTTACAGCTGGATTTAAGAGCAAACGGTTCCAAAAATATGTATATTTATCATAACCATCTGCTTGATAAACTAAACATCTATCAGTCACTTAATGAATAGGGGTGCTTTTCAAACACACACTAATGCTTGTGTGTACAAGACAGTATGGCATATGTGTGTGTTTGTGTGCATGAGTGTGTGTTTGAGAGCAGAGAGAAGCACTTGTATTTCCTTCCAGGTGCTCATATTCACAGAAGGTTAGAGGTCATACGCACCAGGAAGGAACCGAAGGTTGTCATTCAGTTTAAAGTAGGACCCATGTTACTAGACTCCCTATTATTTTGTACTCTTTACCTTCCTTCTCCCCTGTCCAGTCACCTCTTAATATCTCTGGGTATGAGTGTTTACCTCAGTCCCCAATCGAGCGCACGCTAATCTACTGTTTACTGATTCACCTGAATGCTTCCAAGCTCAAGAACATCCCGAGCTAATCTGAGTCACTCTCACCCAAAGTGAATTAGGTCCAATATTCCTCCCACTGCTCCACTTTCTGAGGGCTGCCCCATGACCGGCTGGCTGCTGATATTTTGGGGCTATTTGTACCACAACAAGCTTGATTAAGAACTGTCTCTGCTCTGTCACAGCTAAATATAGGCATTGGAGCCTCTTCAGAGATCAGGACAGAACAGCACACCAGAGGAACTTCAGGACTTCAGAGCCCCCTTAAAACCATGTGGAAACCTCATCAGGGGTGGAAGAAGCCCGCATCAAACTACACTGAACAAAAATATAAATGAAACATGCAACAATTTCAAAGATTTTACTGAGTTACAGTTCATATAAGGAAATCAGTCAATTAAATAAATAAATTAGGCCCTAATCTATGGATTTCACATGACTGGGAATACAGATATGCATCTGTTGGTCACCACACCTTAAAAAAGGTAGGGGCGTGGATCAGAAAAACAGTCAGTATCTGGTATTACCACCATTTGCCTCATGCAGCGCGATACATCTCCCTCGCGTAGAGTTGATCAGGCTGTTGATTGTGGCCTGTGGAATGGTGTCCCAATCCTCTTCAATGGCTGTACGAAGTTGCTGAATATTGGCGGGAACTGGAACACGCTGTCGTACACGTCGATCCAGTGCATCCCAAACATGCTCAATGGGTGACATGTCTGGTGAGTATGCAGGCCATGGAAGAACTGGGACATTTTCAGCTTCCAGGAATTGTGTACAGATCCTTGTGAAATGGGGCTATGCATTATCATGCTGAAACATGATGTGATGGCGGTGGATGAATGGCACGACAATGGGCCTCAGGATGTCATCACGGCATCTCTGTGCATTGAAATTGCCATTGATAAAATGCAATTGTGTTCGATGTCCGTAGCTTATGCCTGCCCATACCATAACCCCACCGCCACCATGGGGCACTCTGTTCACAATGTTGACATCAGTAAACAGTTGAAATCGGGATTCATCCGTGAAGAGCACACTTCTCCAGCGTGCCAGTGGCCATCGAAGGTGAGCATTTGCCCACTGAAGTTTGTTACTACGCTGAACTGAAGTCAGGTAAAGACCCTGGTGTGGATGACGAGCATGCAGATGAGTTTCCCTGAGACGGTTTCTGACAGTTTGTGCAGAAATTCTTTGGTTGTGCAAACCCACAGTTTCATCAGTTGGCTGGTCTCAGACGATGCCGCAGGTGAAGAAGCCGAATGTGGAGGTCCTGGGCTGGCGTGGTTAGTGGTTGTGAGGCCGGTTGGGCGTACTGCCAAATTCTCTAAAACGACAATGAACGTTAAATTATCTGGTAACAGCTCTGGTGGACATTCTTGCAGTCAGCATGCCAATTGCGCGCTCCGTCCAAACTTTTGTTGTGTTACAAAACTGCACATTTTAAAGTGGCCATTTATTGTCTCCAGCACAAGGTGCACCTGATTATGCTTTTTAATCAGCTTCTTGATATGCCACACCTGTCAGGTGGATGTATTATCTTGGCAAAGGAGAAATGCTCATTAACATAACATTTTAGAGCACTCCCTGCACCACACACACAGCTCTCAGCCCCAAGTCAGATAAGGACACATCTGTTCTGCATTACCCACCAGACTACAGAGGGCCCCTTGACTCTCCTCTCTCTTTGTCCTTATCCTCCCCTCTTTTCTTATTTCACTCTCATTCATGTCGCTTTCCGTCTTCTCTTGCCATCCCAACCTGGTCCCAGAGCATTTTAGATGATTATGTATATAAATCTGAGACACATTTAGTATGATACGCTACGTTTCGTATTGTATGTATGAATTTGTGGATGTCCATCACCCATTTCTTATGATATGTTACAAATTATAATTTGTATTATATGTTACGATTTTGCTAAACGTACTATATGTTACGATTTCGAATGAGTCAGGTGCAGGAGGGTAAATAACCGAATAACAGGATATATTCCGAAACACAGAGTTACGCAGTAATGCGTCAAAACACTCCAGTGTGCAGGCGCACTGGAAACAACAAGGCACACAGGGAAATCCTGACGATACAAAATACAAGGAGCTCCACCGAGCTTCTCTAACCTCCACAATGAACAATCACACACAAAGACAAGGGGGCAGAGGGAACACTTATAAAGGTACTGATGAGGGGATATGAACCAGGTGTGTGTAATAAACAAGACAAAACAAATGGAATGATGAGATGAGGAGCGGCAGTGGCTAGAAGGCCAGTGACGATGAACGCCGAAGCCTGCCCGAACAAGGAGAGGAGGCAGCTTCGGAGGAAGTCGTGACATTATGTGTCACGGATTCAGCCGAGGCTGCTCCTCCTCCTTGCTCGGGCAGGCTTCGGCGTTTGTCGTCGCCGGAGTACTAGCTGCTACCGATCTGTTTCTGTGTTCTACTTGTTTTGTCTTTATTGTTCACACCTGGTTCCCATTATGTATTGATTTCTTCCCTATTTAACCCTCTGGCTCCCACTGTGTTTTGTGCGTGTTTGTTCATGTTTGGTTGTCGTCTGGTGAGCGGGTTTGTTCCTCCCTGCGTGGAGGTTATGTTATTTTCGTTACCTACGAGTAAAGTACGTTTTCGATTAGCTCTGTGTCCTGCGCCTGACTTCGTCCTACTGCATCACACTGACCCCCTGACATTATGGCAGAGAAATGAACATTCAATTCTCTGGCAACAGCTCTGGTGGACATTCCTGCAGGCAGCATGCCAATTGCAAGCTTCCTCAAAACTTGAGACCTCTTGTGTCTGTGACAAAACTGCACATTTTAGAGTGGCCTTTTATTGTCCCCAGTAAAAGGTGCACCTGTGTAATGATCATGCTATTTAATCAGCTTCTTGATATACACCTGTCAGGTGGATGGATTATCTTGGCAAAGGAGAAATGCTCACTAACAGGGATGTATACAAATTTGTCCACAAAACTTGAGATAAATAAGCTTTTTGTGAGTATGGGAACTTTATGGGATCTTTTATTTCACCTCATGAAACATGGGACCAACACTTTACATGTCACATTTATATTTTTGTTCAGTATAGTTGCAAAGTAGCTAAAAAAGTAATAAGTAGTTGAAAAGTTGCTAATTAGCTAAAATGCTAAAGTTTTCCATGATGAGATTTGAACTCACAACCTTTGGGTTGCTAGACGTTCGTGTTATAAGTCGACCCATCCCCCCCGACCAAGCACCCAACTTTCATTTTTTTTGCCTTAAGTAACCATCTGTCTTATTTAACCATACCAAACTTAACATATCATCCTTATAGATTTACATTTACTTTGTTACGCCTAGTCTATGAGACCATGCTGCAGATCCCCGTCCCCTCTTCCTTCCTCCATCCCGGTTAATTAGTGTAGGAGTGGAGCTTCGTCCCTGGCCTGATCCCCCCTGCCCAACCCTGTGGTGCTGATGGTAGCTGTGTGGCCAAGCCTCGCTCCCCCTGCCCACCCCAGAGTTCTTCCCACTCCTCACCATCTGCGGAGCTCCGCTCTGTTACACGCCTGGAAAAGTCACGTTCAATGTCTGGCACAGCCTGTTCCTTTCAGCACTTTTTTTTGTTCCCTCCACGCCCCCATTCTCATCGACGGGGCTGTAGTGGAGCAAGTTGAGAGCTTCAAGTTCCTTGGTGTCCACATCACCAACAAACTAACATGGTCCAAGCACACCAAGACAGTCGTGAAGAGGGCACGACAAAACCTATTCCTCCTAAGGAGACTGAAAAGATTTGGCATGGGTCCTCAGATCCTCAAAAGGTTCTACAGCTGCACCATCGAGAGCATCCTGACTGGTTGCATCACTGTCTGGTATGGCATCTGCTCGGCCTCCGACCACAAGGCACTACAGAGGGTAGTGCGTACGGCCCAGTACATCACTGGGACCAAGCTTCCTGCCATCCAGGACCTCTATACCAGGCGGTGTCAGAGGAAGGCCCTAAAAATTGTCAAAGACTCCAGCCACACTAGTCATAGCCTGTTCTCTCTTCTACCGCACGGCAAGCGGTGCCGGAGTGCCAAGTCTAGGTCCAAGAGGCTTCTAAACAGCTTCTACCCCCAAGCCATAAGACTCCTGAACATCTAATCAAATGGCTACCCAGACTATTTGCATTGCCCTCCCCACCCCTCTTTTAAGCTGCTGCTACTCTCTGTTTATTATCTATGCATAGTCACTTTAATAACTCTACCTACATGTACATATTACCCCAATTACCTCGACTAACCGGTGCCCCTGCACATTGAGTCCGTACCGATACCCCCTGTATATAATAATAATAATAATAATAATAATAAATAATAATAATAATAATATGCCATTTAGCAGACGCTTTCATCCAAAGCGACTTACAGTCATGTGTGCATACATTTTTACGTATGGGTGGTCCCGGGGATCGAACCCACTACCCTGGCATTACAAGCGCCATGCTCTACAAATTGACTTACAGAGGACCTCGCTATTGTTATTTTTACTGCTGCTCTTTAATTATTTGTTACTTTTATTTCATATTATTTTATATTGACTTTTTTTTTTGGGGGGGTATTCTTTATTTAAACTGCATTGTTGGTTAAGGGCTCGTAAGTACGCATTTCACTGTAAAGTCTACACCTGTCGTATTCGGCGCATGTGACCAATAACATTTGATCTGCTGAATTTGATCCTGCGCTCCGCGGCAGGCAGCCTAGCGGTTAAGAGAGTAACCGAAAAGTTGATTGTTCTAATCCCTGAGCCAGCAATGTGGAAAATTAGAATATCCATTTTAGTAATTCTAATTCTATGGTCTAATTCTTCACCCCTACCTACTACACTAGCACCTTCTGACACCTCTCTGGGGCACAGTGAGAATGAATGGCGTGTGGCCTGAGGACTCCAGCTGGTTAAGTGAGATCGAGAGGGGGATGCGAGGTCAGGACACTGTCCCCAGATCGCTGTCTCAGGACAGGAGGCAGGCCAGGACTTCTCCACAAGACTGCTCCTAGACACTGATCTCTGGTCAGTTTAGTGTTTTCCTCCCAAATGGAAAACTGATCCAACTTTTGTATTGGGAGGCCAGGCCATGATACCATGCCACTGTTTGAGGAGTAAAACTGTCATCAAAGATTTAGAATGCTATTTCTTTGACTGCCACGGCCAAACCTTTTGGACTACAACCTGTCAGACTTTTATTTACTTAAATAGTTCATATAACATAATACCAAAAAGACTGTCCTGTTAATTACATGGCTTATTCATGCGTTTAATTGAACCATTATTAATCCAGGTTAATCTCCTTGAGATGAAAGCCAGAGAGAACTAAATAAAATAGCTCAAAAGTGTAATAAATGTACACATGCATGTTATTCAATCAATGCACCCACAGTGCTCACGCGCGTCTGCGTAGCCAGGCGCTAAAATAGAACTTGATTCCATTTGTGACGCGCTGCAAGTCCTGCCTCCCATCTCCTCATTGGTTTTAGGAGCATATTCCCACGTGGGTGATTGAAAGATGAACTGAGGTCCACACTCCAGTCCAGCTGGTGGTGGTAATGCACCTTAAAGTTGGTTGCCAACCGCCATATAAAGTCCAAAGAAGAATAATCCTGAAGGAGGAGAGATTACTAGAAATTAACTCGGTTTACCCTTTTATCTGTGGATTAATTGTCGGAGTAGAGGACCTTGTGCATTTCAGGTAAAATAACATCCTAATGTTTATATCCCAGGACAAATTAGCTAGCAACAGCAAGCTAGCTAGCTAAATTGCCATATATGTTTAATGCTTTCGAACTGTCCCCAAATTAATATGGTTGGTTCAGAGTTCGTTTTGATATTTCAACCTGCGTGTCCTGATCGCGTCTGGTGTGGGTGGACAAAATCAACATGCTCGCGATGGCGGAAATCTAATTAGCATAATAACAAAATCCCCATCAAAACCTGTCTGTTCAAACTAGAGAGATCCGTTTTTTTTGCATGAGCAATCCACCACATCAGCCGATATCGCCCTTGCGCATCTGCGGTGAAAGGTGGCGGAGCTAGAGCGTTTTTTTCAGACCATGAGACATTCCGAAAATCGGTCGTCTCACAAAAACGTCTGTAGTGTCCGAACGGTTTGCCCTACACATTTTTATGATCACTCTATTGAAAGATGAGACTCTCATGAACACGATGGCGCCCACAACAAAATTCATATAATTTACTCACAAGCAATGATTTGCAGATAGCAGCAATTTTTGAAGGTTTTACGTGCTATTTGATATCGTAATATGTGGTTGTTATATCTACTTTAGTTAAAATGCCCTGATTGTAAGTTGCTCTGGATAATAAAGTCTGCTAAATGACTTAGACCATATCATCAAATGAATAAAGACACCGTTGTACAAGAAAATATTAACATTTCTACTTTATTACGGAATAGGTTCCAGAAAGTTTCTTACCCTAAAAGGTGTTGGATTCTAGCTTGAAATATATACTTATTCATGTTACTATATTATAACTAATTTACATGTATAATGTTATTGTTAAATCTCATGGATTCTATGGAGAGGGCCAAAGGGTAACAGTGGTTTCAGTCACTGATAAGGTTGGATAACCATGGATTAGGGAGGAGTGAGGAATGTGGGCTGAGGTCAGGTCAGATGAAGTGACAACGAACAGTTCTATTACACACACACCACCTAAGTTCCTGCCAAGCAACATAGATGTATTGGCTGTCTAGATGTGCAAGGAGGAGACTCCGCCTAATAGGAGGGTATAAATACATGTGCTGGTGGAAACATGTTTTTGTCTTTTCAGCTGTTTGACCCAGTGGGTGAATAAACTTGGTTTGAGCTTTGACTAGTTGTCGTTAGTTTTTCACTCTGTTTGTCAGAACCTAACAAAGGGCAGGGGGTAAATGAGACTGCAAAGCCCCATGCTACAGTATATTGGTGCTCTTGCTATATCCCTGTCATTCTTTAATGCATTTTTTCACTCATCCGCTAATTTATACATTCATTCATTAGTTTATTCATTCATTCTTCAATTGTTCAGTTGATAGTTATTCTATGATAACGTTCACTCATTAATTTTGTTAACCACATGGACAAAAGAGCAACAACCCATTTGAGGTGGACAGGATTATATACGATTATATGTAAGAAGCAGATTTCCCATTAATAAGGAATAACAAAATATTGGACATGTTTTCAGTTCAAAAAGCAAAAAAAAAGCACCCATATAAACCATGTTAAATAATCTTGACTTTTAAAACAAACAATTGACATTATATATTCAATAATTTACACATATTGTTTGTCAAAGTCGTCAGCAGCAAGTATGACAGAAAATTTGCCATTTTTTTTGTGTGAACCTGTTACAGTCCATGTTTTTCTGCAAAAATAAAATGAAAAATAAAATAAAAATTGAGTCGCAAGCAACTTTACTGGCTTCCAAGCCTTTACAGCAGTGCCTCTACAGAAGAGACTGTTACAATGTAGCCTTAAGAGTTGATATGATATGCTCCATCCACATATATTTGGTAACAATGCTGTACCAGTGACAACTTTCTGTTGTCACAAAGAGCGGTCAGACACAAAATAGAAATGTTAGAAACTCAGAGCAACATAGAGTTTCTCTGCCCATTAGATCTGTGAAGGCCATTACGGGTTTCAGCTAGACAGTTATACCGTGTCATTATTAGTACCAACAGCTCAGATATGGGACTATTCCTGCCTGACTGGGTGTTTAGTTGACACAACACTATTGGCATTTTGTGTCTATATATCATCTACCACATTATTTAATGGGATCCTCTGGAGAACCCATTTACAATCTACTAGAATAAAGCACAGTTTGTTGCTGACAGGGATATGGAAGGCTCTAGTAGCATCTAACAGAAGATACAGTTCAAGTGCAAGGAACACTAGTGACTACTGTATCCATTTGGAGGCTTGGTATGATGCTGTGGAAGCATCAGAGTTGTGTGGTGGGGACACTGGCCTGGAAGCCAACTGGGCAAAATGTAAATGACAGTAACAAGAAACAAAAGCCACAAAAAGCCAATAAGTGAAAACATTTGAAATATGATGTGGGTTATGAAACTGAAATGAGTGGTCAGAACTTGGAGGCTGGCATATATTGAGAGGGTTCACAGTGCAGTCTTTTTGGCAGCGTGTGTGTGGGGGGGAGGGGGGGTGGCAGTTGTGTCCACATGGTCCTCAGGTGAGACTGGGCAGGTTTGCCACTTTGTTGCCTGAGGAAATGGTGCGGCGAGGCAGAGTACCGTTGAGTAGTACCGTACCGGTGCTAAGAGGAGAAGCTGGGTTACAGAATCAACACTGCAGGTCCGGGTTGTGAGGTCCAGGTTATGGATTGTGAGGTCTGGTTTGTAATGTGCAAGCTGTGAAGTCTGGATTGCAAAATCCGGGTTATGAAGCACAGATTGTGAAATCCAGATTATAAGGTCTGGATTGTAATGTCCAGTAATAGTTTTGTCCAGTCTGGTTTGGCTGGTGAGGTCTGGTTGTGAATCTGTGAGGTCCATTCTATGAGGTCTGTTCTATGGCAAGGAAGTCTAAATTCACTGGAGAGCACCCCCATCTTCATTCTGTTAGAGAAAAAAAAAGAGACATTTTAGAGAAGAGATAACAGATTCCACCTGAAAGACAACAATACAAAGAGAGAGGGGGGAGAGGGAATCAGCTTATCTTGCACACCTGAGCCCATGAGGAGGGTGATCTGAGTTAGGACTCATGGACTTACCAGGAACAGTGTGCACCCAGACAGTCTCTCTCCCTCCCTCTCCCAACTTTCCTGGGCTGTCTGTGTCTCAGAGGAAAGGGTTGACAAATCAGCATAATCGTTTCCCTGGCAACCAGCAGCAGCACACAGGAGGATATGGGGTGGGAGTGCTAGATTTGGGTGACATCACCAATTGGCGTATAGGGGTAGGCATCTCCCTGCAACCTCCCCATATGCATCTCCCACTCAACCCCCCACACAGCACCCCTAAACTGTGTGTGTTTGTGTGTGACAGGGCTGTAGGAATGTCCTGTTCCTAGTCCTACCCTCTAGCCCATCTAATCCAGTCATGAGAGAGAGAAAGAAAGACGGCTGCAGGCAATGACGTCCCTGTCTGTCCCCATCCGTCTAGAGATGTGATTACACCATCAGACTGACTGACTGACTGGGGACATCCAGCATCAGCAGCCCCATCCCACTCATCACTCACCCAGAGGCGTCTCTCTCTTACACACACGTCACACACACACCTGCCAACTATACCAAATCTCTTCCACTAATGTCCAAATATTATGGCCATCATCACAAATTACAAATCACAATTCGCCTGGGTTCTAGAGCTATGGGCTGCTACAGTAGGTTGGTTCGCTGCAGACTTCACCCTTGCCATGCTGCTGCCCCTCTCCCCCTCCTCCGTGCTGGGGGGCTGGCACACTCTGTTCTCTCCATCTCATCTTTCACTGGACATTTTTCTGACAGCTGCTGCTTTCCTAGAATCCAGGTCAGGTGCATGCAGGGAGAATGAGAGGGTGTGAGATTGACACACTGAGGGGCTGGCACACAGCTAGCTACAGGTTCACAGTCACAACCACTGGACTAAACATTAAGAACACCTGCTCTTTCCATGACAGACTGACCAGGTGAAAGCTGGGTGTGCAACTCAATATTAGGAAGGTGTTCTTAATGTTTTGTACACTCAGTGTATATCTGGACCTCCAGGGGTAGTACACCCCAATCTATTACAGAACGTAATCTGATAGCCTGTAATGTGTCTACACTTGTTCTAGGTCAGGAATCATCAACTAGAGCGCCGGAACATAATTATAAAAAAATTGTAATCTGCAAATTGACCACAAAAAGTCAAAATGGATATAATATTTAACTAAAACAGAATCATTTCAAACCTTGCTTACATTTGTATACGATAACATACTGTATCTCTCTCTATTATGCGTGGGAATACTTTGAAACAGATTTCCAAAATTAAAATCACTTGGAGCTGATTTGCTGGTGTTTTTATAGTCTTTTATGTCAACTGCTGGCCGAATTGCCGCCGGTTGGGGAACTCTGGTCTAGGTGCTCTAGGATATAGGCTCATCTGACTGTGAAATCTGATTGCAGATATCGGTGTCAATTTAAAAGTGTGCTAGAATATAGGCCTAATGTTTAGGAATATTGTGGCTGAAACATGCTGTGGAAGGGAGGTGGACTCAGCCGGGGCTGGAGAGAGGTGGTTATGGGCATCTATGCAAAGCTGTAGGAAAAGAGGGAGTCCCAGTGTAGAGCTAGTGACTTCAGCTCAGAGCTGGACAAGTGATGTGGGGCCCATCATGGAGGAGAATGAGAAACATCCTCACTCAGTGTAGAGTCACATTTCTATTCTATGCAAGTATACAAGAACGCAATTAGGTACGCAAAATGGTGATCCTGTGTACTTGCATCGAGCTACAAATTGCTGGGCTGCACACGTTTGCATATTTTGCTTTAGAGCAGCTAATTTGCGTAGCTTGTGTCACTCTCAGAGCACACCCCGACGCTCACGGTTTTTATAGATCCAAAATGTTTTGGTCTTACTCCTCTTTATTTAGAAAACCAAAATGTTATAGTAAATTGCAGAGTATAAAATTATAAGCCACGAGTGTATGTAAACACATAGCTCCGAAGACGGCATTCATTCGCTCGCCAGGCACTTTAGTCAGTGTGAGGAAGAGCTTGTATATAGCTGCTTCTATCACTGCTGGTAGTTTTCCAGATGGGAGTGTGTGGTCCCTGGTCCCCTGTGGGCCACTTTATCTACAAACAAGCATTTCACTGCTGCTTCCTCTGCAATATCTTCAAGATATTCATCACCTATACACACAAATCCTTGACTAAAGAACTGCGGCATCCCACTCACAAACTAGTCAAATCAACGGAGGTATTGTGCCGTGAGGTGTGGCTTTATTTGTTTTTTGAAACCAGGTTTGCTGTTCACTTGCGCTATATGAGATGGAAGAGAGTTCCATGCAATCATGGCTCTGTATAATACTGTACATTTCTGGACCTGGGGACTGTGAAAAGACCCCGGTGGCCGTGTGTGTGTCAGTGCTGTGCGTAAGTTGACAATGCAAACAATTTGGAATTTCCAATACATTAATGTTTCTTATAAAAACAAGAAGGGATGCAGTCAGTCTTTAATGAACTCTTAGCCAAGAGAGACTGGCATGCATAGTATTGAAATTAGCCCTCTGATTACAATGAAGACCAAAAACGTGCCGCTATGTTCTGGGCCAGCTGCAGCTTAACTAGGTCATTTTTTGCAGCACATAACCATATGACTGGACAATAATCAATATAAGATAAAACTAGAGCCTGCAGGACTTGCTTTGTGGAGTGTGGTGTCAAAAAAGCAGAGCATCTCTTTATCACGTACAGACCTCTCCCCATCTTTACAACCATTGAATCTATATGTTTTGATCATGACCATTTACAATCTAAGGTAACACCAAGTAATTTAGTCTCCTCAACTTGTTCAACAGCCACACCATTCATTACCAGATTCAGCTGAGGTCTAGAACTTAGGGAATGATTTGTACCAAATACAATGCTCTTAGTTTTAGAGATGTTTAGGACCAGTTTATTACTGGCCACCCATTCCAAAACAGACTAACTCTATGTTAAGGGTTTCAGTGACTTCATTAGCTGTGGTTGCTGATAGGATTGAATCATCAGCATACATGGACACACAGGCTATGTTTAATGCCAGTGGCAGTCATTGGTAAAAATAGAAAAAATAGTAGAAGGCCTAGAGAGCTGCCCTACGGTACACCACACTTTACATTAGAGAAGCTACCATTAAAGAAAACCCTATGAGTTCTATTAGATATATAACTCAATCCACGATATGGCAGATGTTGAAAAGCCATTAGTTAATAATAATAATTGCGCCAACAGTTGTTGCCTTCTCCCCAAGCTGCTTGCCTATTGTCCTGTTGCCCATCCCAGCCTTGTGCAGGTCTACAATTTTATCCCTGGAGTCCTTACACAGCTCTCTGGTCTTGGCCATTGTGGAGAGGTTGGAGTCTGTTTGATTGAGTGTGTGGACAGTTGTCTTTTATACAGGTAACGAGTTCAAACAGGTGCAGTTAATACAGGTAATGAGTGGAGAACAGGAGGGCTTCTTAAAGAAAAACGAACAGTTCTGTGAGAGCCGGAATTCTTACTGGTTGGTAGGTGATCAAATACTTATGTCATGCAATAAAATGCAAATTAATTACTTAAAAACCATACAATGTAATTTCTGGATTTTTGTTTTAGATTCCGTCTCTCACAGTTGAAGTGTACCTATGATAAAAATTACAGACCTCTACATGCTTAGTAAGTAGGAAAACCTGCAAAATCGGCAGTGTATCAAATACTTGTTCTCCCCACTGTATGTGACTTTTGCCATGACTCTGCAGTTTAGAACTTTCAATTTTGCGTGCCTTTCTCTATAAGTATGCTGAAAGTCTGTTGTTAATTTGTTTACAGAGAAATAGAACTGTATTTGGTCAAACCCAATTTTTCTAGTCTTTAACTTAGATTTTTGGTTGAAATGGAGATACATTATTAATTTGTAGACAAACTGGAATTTAAGCCAGACTCAGTGGCACAGATGGAGCTATCCAAGCAGAAAAAACTCCTTTATATTTGGTTGCAATTGACAACCAAACACAATTCAATATGGGCCCGATTCAGATGTAGGAAATGTACGCCTTTCCTACGCACTTCTCAGTAGTTGGTATTCAGACTTACCTTATGCAGGTGCATAACGGGCTTTGCAGGCATGGTTCCCTAGCCTAATATGGTCCACTATTGCTAACGATCATCAGGAACAACCACACAAATGTGACAGAGGACACTCAAGAAGCAGAGCACTTACACAAATGACTGATGATTAGCTAAGAGAAATTGACTTTTGACATTTTCGATCATAGTCTGCTGCTGGAAAAACGTATGTGTTATGGCTTTACACCCCTTGCTATAATGTGGATAAAGAGTTACTTGTCTAACAGAACACAGAGGGTGTTCTTTAATGGACGCCTCTCAAACATAATCCAGGTAGAATCAGGAATTCCCCAGGGTAACTGTTTAGACCCCTTACTTTTTTCAATCTTTACTAACGACATGCCACTGGCTTTGAGTAAAGTCTCTGTATGCAGATGACTCAACACTATACACGTCAGCTACTACAGCAACTGAAATGACTGTGAAACTTAACAAAGAGCTGCAGTTAGTTGCAGAATGGGTAGCAAGGAATAAGTTAGTCCTACATATTTCCAAAACTAAAAGCACTGTATTTCGGATAAATCATTCACTAAACCCTAAACCACAACTACATCTCGTAATGAATAATTGTCACGATCGTCTTCCAAAGGAGTAGACCAAAGCGCAGCGCGTTGAGCGAACATGACTTTATTTAATTAAAGTGCCAAAACCAAAACAATAGACGATACGTAAAGTCCACAGTAACAATGACTGACAAGGAACAAAAACCCACAACCACAAGGTGAAAACACACAGTTTAAATATGGCTCCCAATCAGAGATAACGAGCCGACAGCTGACACTCGTTACCTCCGATTGGGAGTCATTTGAACAACCAAATACAACAACCTAGAAATAGACACAACAGAACTACCAACATAGAAATAAACACATAGAATGCACACACCCTGGCTCAACATAATGAGTCCCAGAGCCAGGGTGTGACAGTACCCCCCCCTAAAGGCGCGGACTGCGACCGCGCCTCAATACGGGCTAAACAAGGGAGGGCTGGGCGGGCATACCTCCTCGGCGGTGGCTCTGGCTCCGGCCTTGATCCCCACCTCCTCTGCAACCCCCCAAAGTACCCCTGGTCCTGTCTAGCCCCGCTGGCCGGAGCCGGACTGACGACACGCGCCCCTGGCTTGGTGCGTGGAGGACGAACGGGCCTTACCAGGCTGACGACGCGCACCACTGCCTTGGCGCGGGGAGCAGGAATGGGCCGGACCGGGCTGACGAAGCGCACCCTTGACTTGGTGCGGAGAGCGGGACCGGGCCGGACAGGGCTGACGAAACGCACCACAGACTTGGTGCGGGGAGCAGGAACGGGCCGGACAGGGCCGACGAAACGCACCCTAGGCTTGATGCGTGAGCCGGAACGGGCCTCCCCAGGCTGACGACTCGCATCCCTGGCTTGGTGCGAGTAGCAGGAGTGGGCTGGATCAGGCTGACGGCTCGCACCCTTGGCTTGGTGCGATTAGCAGGGACGAGCTGAACCAGGCTGGCGACTCGCACCCTTGGCTTGGTGCGAGTAGCAGGAACGGGCTGGACCAGGCCGACGACTGCACGTCCCCTGGCTTGGTGCGAGTGGCAGGAACAGGCCGGACCGGGCTGGCGACGCCGCACCGTAGGTTTGGTGCGAGTGGCAGGAACAGGCCGGGTCGGGCTGGCGACGCGCACCGTAGACTTGGTGCGGGTGGCAGGAACAGGCCGGACCGGGCTGGCGACGCGCACCGTAGGTTTGGTGCGAGTGGCAGGAACAGGCCGGGTCGGGCTGGCGACGCGCACCGTAGACTTGGTGCGGGTGGCAGGAACAGGCCGGACCGGGCTGGCGACGCGCACCGTAGGTTTGGTGCGAGTGGCAGGAACAGGCCGGGTCGGGCTGGCGACGCACACCGTAGGTTTAGTGCGTGGAGCAGGAACAGGCCGGGCTGGGCTGGCGACGCACACCGTAGGTTCTGTGCGTGGAGCAGGAACAGGCCGGGCTGGGCTGGCGACGTACACCGTAGGCTTAGTACGTGGAGCAGGAACAGGCCGGGCTGGGCTGGCGACGTACACCGTAGGCTTAGTACGTGGAGCAGGAACAGGCCGGGCTGGGCTGGCGACGTACACCGTAGGCTTAGTACGTGGAGCAGGAACAGGCCGGGCTGGGCTGGCGACGTACACCGTAGGCTTAGTACGTGGAGCAGGAACCGGCCGGGCTGGACTGGCGACGCACACCGTGGGCTTGGTGCGTGGAGTAGGAACAGGCCGGTCCGTACTGGGAACACACACCACTGGCCTTAACCGGGGATCAGGAACGGGCCGGACCGGACTGGTAACACACCTCAGTCTCTCACGCCGTGCCTCAACTGCTTCCCTCCCTCTACTCGCCAATGGCTCCCGTAATCCGGTAGCCTTCTCTCCACGTCTCCCTGTGGCAGCCTCCTGCTGCCCAGCCGCCCAAGCCATGTGCCCCCCCAAAAAACTTTTTGGGGGTTGCCTCTCGTCCCTCCGACGATGGCCCTGCTGACGCCGTTGCTCCTCTCTCGCCAGGGCCTTGATCCTCCCCCAAGGTCCCTTGCCCCCGAGCATGTCCTCCCAGGACCACGATTTGCCCACCTGGGCCATCGCCAGCCTCTCGATCTCCTTACCCGGCGCTTCCTCCCATGTCCAGTCTCCTTGCTCCTGGACACGCTGCTTGGTCCTTTTTTGGTGGGTTTTTCTGTCACGATCGTCTTCCAAAGGAGTAGACCAAAGCGCAGCGCGTTGAGCGAACATGACTTTATTTAATTAAAGTGCCAAAACCAAAACAATAGACGATACGTAAAGTCCACAGTAACAATGACTGACAAGGAACAAAAACCCACAACCACAAGGTGAAAACACACAGTTTAAATATGGCTCCCAATCAGAGATAACGAGCCGACAGCTGACACTCGTTACCTCCGATTGGGAGTCATTTGAACAACCAAATACAACAACCTAGAAATAGACACAACAGAACTACCAACATAGAAATAAACACATAGAATGCACACACCCTGGCTCAACATAATGAGTCCCAGAGCCAGGGTGTGACAATAATGTAGATATTGAGCTAGTTGAGGTGACTAAACTGCTTAGAGTAACCCTGGATTGTAAACTGTCATGGTCAAAACATATTGATACAACAGTAGCTAAGATGGGGAGAAGTCTGTCCATAATAAAGTTCTGCTCTGCCTTCTTAACAACACTATCAACAAGGCAGGTCCTCCAGGCCTTAGTTTTGTCACACCTAGACTATAATAATATAATATGCCATTTAGCAGACGCTTTTATCCAAAGCGACTTACAGTCATGCGTGCATACATTTTTTTGTGTATGGGTGGTCGCGGGGATCGAACCCACTACCCTGGCGTTACAAGCGCCGTGCTCTACCAGCTGAGCTACAGAGGACCAGTAGTGTGGTTAGGTGCCACAAAGAGGGACTTAGTAAAATTGCAGTTGGCTCAGAACAGGGCAGCACGGCTGGCCCTTAAAAGTACACGGAGAGCTAACATTAATGACATGCATGTCAATCTCTCATGGCTCAGAGTGGAAGAGACTACATGGAACTCTATTCCACATCAGGTAACTGATGCAAGCAGTAGAATCAGATTTTTTTTAAACAGGTAAAAATACACCTTATGGAACAACGGGTACTGTGAAGAGACACACACAAAAGGTTAGGGTTAGGGTTAGGGTTAGGGATCCCCATTAACTGGGGATCCCTAACATGCATACGCATACATTGTGATATTGTTGTATGGTGGTATTAAACATTTTGTACTGTAGATATGTAGTGGTGTAATAATGTTACATGATGTACTGTTATATCTTTTGTTTTATATGTAATGTAAGAGCTTTAATATGTTTGGACCCCAGGAACAGTTAATGGGGATCCCTAATAAATTCAATTACAGACGAAAGAAAGGTAAACTAATGATGTAATGGAATTATGCAAAATGTAATGAAACTAACACTAAAGTGACAGTTATAAATGTATGTGTGTATAACTGACGGTGGCTGACGATAGTGGCTAATATTTAGCACAATACAAATTGTAAAAAATACAGTGAAAAGTCTGGGAATATAATTAAAACATTCTAGAAATTATAAATCAACTTGTTAGGTTTGACGCTATAGGCCTACTGTCATTTGTGGAAGGCTACAGAAGTCTACAGCTTGGGTCTTCAAATTTCATCCCTGGAAGTTATAAGGCCAGCATTTCATAAACTTCACTGTGGGAAAGTTGATATGTAGATATGCTTCAGTTTGCTGCCATATGACTGGTTTCGCATGTCTCCAGCGACCATAAGGCAAAATAGATCAAAAAAAGTATAAATTATATTTACAATCCCCTTATCCAAACGGCTTAGTAACTTACTTAGCTCTTATCAATAGCTCTTATCAACTTGTACATTTACAGTGCATGGAGAATGGTGGTATTTCTATCGAAAAATGTTTTGTTCCACTTGGAACCGACAGGTTGCTTGACCAAACTATAGTTTGTTAACAGGACATTTGTGGAGTGGTTGAAAAACGAGTTTTAATGACTCCAACCTAAGTGTATGTAAACTTCTGACTTCAACTGTATCTGCCGTTTCCATTACACACGTCGCAATGATTTTTTTCTGCAACATTGCTTTTGTCGAATAAACCTGGGTGGGTCAATGGAAACCTGCCCACTTTTGCAATATGGTAAATAGCCAAATAACAAATAATATGTTGGATTCAGGTCTCCATCTCAACCAAAAGGTTAAAGAAATAAAATAATAGGATTAAGCTAGTGACTCAGATCTACACTGAACAAAAAATATAAACGCAACATGTAAAGTGTTGGTCCCATGTTTCATGAGCTGAAATAAAAAATACCATACATTTTCCATACGAACAAAAAGCGTATTTCTCCCAACAACAAAAAAAAATTACTAATTTGTTTATATCTCTGTTAGTGAGAGTTTTTCCTTTGCAAAGATATTCCATCCCCCTGACAGGTGTGGCATATCAAGAAGTTGATTAAACAGCATGATCATTACAAAGGTGCACCTTGAGCTGGGAACAATAAAAGGCCACTTCAAAATGTGCAGTTTTGTCACACAACACAAAGCCACAGATGTCTTATGTTTTTAGGGAGCGTGCAATTGGCACGCTGACTGCAGGAATGTCCATCAGAGCTGTTGCCAGAGAATTTAATGTTAATTTCTCTACCATAAACTGCCTCCAATGTTGTTTTAGAGAATTTGGCAGTATGTCCAACTGGCCTCACAACCGCAGACTACGTGTAACGACGCCAGCCCAGGACCCCACATCCGGCTTCTTCACCTTTGGGATCGTCTGAGAGGGGGTGGGTGGGGTGCTGAGGCGAATAAAGCCTATTACTTTTGTAAGACAACAGTATTTATTCAACCTTAAAATGAGTTACACATCCATGACCCCATTTTGAGGTTACTGTACTGTAACTGTTTCTTCTAATGTTATCATAGAAAGTGTGCATGTTCAGGGTCACAGGTCTGTGGAAATCTTCACAATTTCTATAATAATCTGCACAAAATCTCAAATGGCATTGATCACTTGCACCATGTAGTTTAATGTAATCTCAACTGCAATCCAGGTAATTTGGTTGCGCTATTAGATGAAGCACAGTGATAACACATTAAGTTGTATAAATAAATAAAATACCTGGCATTGTATTCCAATTTGAACATTGTTATGCTTTTAAATGGTTAAAACACTGGGAATTCAATAAACTTTTGGCTGTCTTTCTGAGTGGATGAAAATAGGTTGGAATCTCATTGATCAACGTACCTACCAAATATTACCCAATTCTCCACGTTGAACTGATGTGGTGTGCCCAGTGGGATAGGCCTAAACATGTCTACAACATCATCTGCACATGCAGTGTGCAGGATGACACACGCACACACACACACTCACACGCTATGGCAACACCACAGTCAGGAGCTCCTTTTAAGGGACCAAAGCCACACGAGAGCAAGAGGCAGCAGTGTCAGGGCTTAGGCGTGCATGGGGGGGGGGTTACACTTTTAGCCTATGCACACCCCAGTGAGGGGATAGCATTACCATCGCAAACAGATGAGTGACCACAAAGTGCGTTGACATTCTCTCCAACCTACGTCAGAACACAGCTCATGTTCAGAAACGGGACATCTAGCACTCACTTACTCAGCCCCCCCATGACCAAATATCTGCCCCCTCTCTCTCTCGCAAGTGTGCGCACACATAAGAGTGCACCCCCACACACACGCTAAAACATATGCACACATACAGTAGGCTAGGCCTAGATATTAATTCCAATTCCAATTCCAATTCATATGCGTTTCTCTGTATTAAAGCCTAGGACTACATACAAACACAGCACTTTGTGTATGTCTGTCTGTCTGTCTGACACCAGCAATACAACACCATCCACTCATTTCAACTAGTACTTACCACATTCAGCCCAATGACCAACCATGGAAACAGCTCAACTAAACAAATAGTCAGTCAAATGCATGACTGAGAGTCTGAGATATTAGCTAACCTATAGGCTACCTCTCATAAGCTAGTCTAAACCATCTCCAAGATGTACTCTAGCCTAGCAGCACTATGATGTCAAAATTACTTTAACCCTTTAGAACCCATAGCAGCCATCAACTGCCATTCTTTAAACTACTACAATGATTATCTGTGTCAATATTGCAAAATTAACTTGCTAACAACCTATTGTCGTATTTGCGTGGCTGTTGTCACCAACCAGAAACAGGGTATGCTGTCAAAATGACAGCGCCGAAGCGGTCACGGCTTTTCACTTTGGAAGAGGCTGTATCCATGTTGGTTGGTGATACGGATTCGGACACTTCCTTGCACTTTGAAAGCACTGATGATTTCGAGGTGAGTGAAATAAGTAAACAGCAGATATATGTTCGGTGTTGTCGATGTTAGACGCTGTGAAACTTGGGGAATAACTCTCAGATGAGCAAATCCTGTCATGATCACTTGGTTGGTACAGGCGAGCACATCAGCGGTGGAGCTCGAATGATTGCTCTCTGTCTCATGGAAAAGGTTGCAGTGTTTAGCTGTATATAGTCAGCTAACTAGTTGGTTGTTTAGTCATGTTTCTACCAATGTAATTCATTTGGAAACGGCCGTTGCTGCTTGCTGTAGCTAGCTAGCTAGTTAGTCTGTCAGGCCAGAAAAGTTGTGTGGTGGTAAATGTGGGCTGCGCTCCCAAAGTGTCAACCTCAGCTGTCATTTTCACTAGCTAGTCATGCAGACAACCAGCTAACTAGCTGCCGAAATGGAGATTAGAGTCCTTTTTGTTTATCTGTTGGGCTGTTAGGTTATGGTTTGTCATGTTTGCTGTTGTGTTATGGTAAAAGCCAGCGTAGTGGCGCTCATATGATACTGAGTTGCATTGATATTTGTTTTCATTGCCAGCTAAGAGGTTGCTTGTTTTGTCCTGTTTCTACCGATGCTATTCATTTGGAAACTGTCCCAGCTTTGTAACTAATCAGCGAACACTGGCGAACTCTGTAGTTCTTCTGTCAGGCAATAAAACAAGAGTTAACTGGAGGCAACATTGTGCTTCGCTTGCGACGCTGTCACTTGATTGTCTCACTCCCTCCCTACAAAGACAACCAGCTAACTATGCCCATCAAAATACATTAAGAATTATTCTAAACCTGTTTGCACAGTGTCGTCTTTGTCATCTTTTACTTTCAACATCCTAAATAAATAAAAAAGAGATGATGTGTTGAATCTGTAAACAGTTGTGCCACATACTTTGACTTTTTACCATCTATGAAAAGTAATCTGAAGTGTGTTTACGGTTATAATCTGATCCTGCTGGTCATTCATGAACATATTAATGAACGTATTTTTGTGTGCTCTTTGCTGTCTGATTATCCATCAGTCTGACATACATATGCACACCATAAACTGAGAAACAATCTGGCTACGAAGGACTGATTGATTGAAAGATTGATAGTATCCTGATGATGTATGTGTGTGTGTGTGTGTGTGTGTGTGTGTGTGTGTGAGAGAGTGTTGTATAGCATCATATGATGATAGGAAGAGGAGGGAGAGGGGAGTGGAGGGAGAGAGGAAGAGGAGAGTGAAGAGGAGGGAGGAGTGGAAGGAGAGGGGTGGAGGAAGAGGAACATGGAGAGAAAGAGGAATTAGAGGAGGAAGAGAGGGAGCACACCAGGGAAGGGTATCTATTGGGGCAACAGCCCAGCCTATGTTTCCATGGAGTGTGTCTGCCCCAAGTCCCACCATTCACTCTTGCACCACACAGCCTGGGCCTAAAGTGACATTGGCATGGGTTTTGGAGTTGTTTTTGAAAGTGGTAGGAGTCAGATCTGGTGTTTTTTTTTCAGATCTGGTGTTTAACACCAACCTGTATGCCACCACATCCAATGACTCCCCATCATGGTTTGGCACGTTTGAAGATGAGATGAAACGCTTCATTGAAATCAACATTCTCATGGGCATCCACCGCTTATCCTCTCTCCAACTGCTGTTCCACTGACACTAGGGTACCATACATCGCAAGTAAAATGCCATGCAACCGCTTTGAGTAGCTATGTAAATACATGCACTTCTCCGATCAAAATTCAGCCAATGTGAAAGACAAATTAGACAAAGTCAGGCCTTTTATCAAAATACTGCAAGAGAATTTCCCCCAAACTACTTCACCCATGGCAAGCCCTCTCAGTGGATGAGGCTTTGATAACATTTTACGGTAGACTACTGTGGAAGCAGTATATGCCCCCCAAAAAACGGTAAAGTGTGGGATAAAAATATGGTGTCTCTGTGACTCCTTGACTGGCTACTGCCTTGCTTTCAGTGTGTACAGTCGTGGTCAAAAGTTTTGAGAATGACACAAATACTAATTTTCACAAAGTCTGCTGCCTTGGTTTTGATGATGGCAATTTGCATATACTCCAGAATGTCATGAAGAGTGATCAGATGAATTGCAATTAATTGCAAAGTCCCTCTTTGCCATGAAAATGAACTTAATCCCCAAAAAACATTTCCACTGCATTTCAGCCTTGCCACAAAAGGACCAGCTGCCATCATGTCAGTGATTCTCTCGTTAACACAGGTGAGAGTGTTGACGAGGACAAGGCTGGAGATCACTCTGTCATGCTGATTGAGTTAGAATAACAGACTGGAAGCTTTAAAAGGAGGGTGGTGCTTGAAATCATTGTTATTCCTCTGTTAACCATGGTTACCTGCAAGGAAACGTGCCGTCATCATTGCTTTGCACAAAAAGGGCTTCACAGGCAAGGATATTGCTGCTAGTAAGATTTCACCTGAATCAACCATTTATCAGATCATCAAGAACTTCAAGGAGAGAGGTTCAATTGTTGTGAAGAAGGTGTCAGGGTGCCCAAGAAAGTCCAGCAAGAGCCAGGACCGTCTCCTAAAGTTGATTCAGCTGCGGGATCGGGGCACCACCAGTGCAGAGCTTGCTCAGGAATGGCAGCAGGAAAGTGTGAGTGCATCTGCACCCACAGTGAGGCGAATACTTTTGGAGGATGGCCTGGTGTCAAGAAGGGCAGCAAAGAAGCCACTTCTCTCCAGGAAAAACATCAGGGATAGACTGATATTCTGCAAAAGGTACAGGGATTGGACTGCTGAGGACTGGGGTAAAGTCATTTTCTCTGATGAATCCCCTTTCCGATTGTTTGGGGCATCCGGAAAAAAGCTTGTCCGGAGAAGACAAGGTGAGCGCTACCATCAGTCCTGTGTCATGCCAACAGTAAAGCATCCTGAGACCATTCATGTGTGGGGTTGCTTCTCAGCCAAGGGAGTGGGCTCACTCACAATTTTGCCTAAGAACACAGCCATGAATAAAGAATGGTAACAACACATCCTCCGAGAGCAACTTCTCCCAACCATCCAAAAACAGTTTGGTGACGACCAATGCCTTTTCCAGCATGATGGAGCACCTTGCCATAAGGAAAAAGTGATAACTAAGTGGCTCGGGGAACAAAACATCAACATTTTGGGTCCATGGCCAGGAAGCTCCCCAGAACTTAATCCCATTGAGAACTTCTGGTCAATCCTCAAGAGATGGGTGGACAAACAAAAACCCACAAATTCTGACAAACTCCAAGCATTGATTATGCAAGAATGGGCTGCCATCAGTCAGGATGTGGCCCAGAAGTTAATTGACAGCATGCCAGGGCGGATTGCAGAGGTCTTGAAAAAGAAGGGTCAACACTGCAAATACTGACTCTTTGCATAAACTTAATGTAATTGTCAATAAAAGCCTTTGACACTTATGGAATGCTTGTAATTATACTTCAGTATACCATAGTAACATCTGACAAAAATCTATCATAAAACTGAAGCAGCGAACTTTGTGAAGACCAATATTTGTGTCATTCTCAAAACCTTTGACCACGACTGTACATAGAGTTGTAATGGAGCTCATGAGGGGCTCTCTCTTGTCACATCACCATGTCTATGGTGACTTCTTTTCATCCATACCTCTGGTGAGAGATCTTCTTAATGCTGACACATACTATTGTGGCACAGTAAGGCCCAAAAGGAAGAATTTCCCCAAGGCTCCACAGAGGTCAGATTTTAAAATGGTGTGCGGATAATGTTATGGCGTGCCGCTGAAGGGACACATGAAAATTTGTACTTTCTATGTTCTAACAGCTCAGGTAATGACACCCTAAAACCAGTATCAAAATACAGGCAAAACGAACTCATATCTGTTCCTGGATTACAACAATAAAATGGGCAGGGTTGACCATCTCGACCAGCTCAGGAGCTACTATAATGTTGGACGCACAGGCAGGTGCTTGCACCCGCCTGCCCGACTAGAATCATTGCTCTCGGCGGGTCTGACTTAGAATACGTGGACAACTACAAATACCTAGGTGTCTGGTTAGACCGTAAACTCTCCTTCCAGACTCACATTAAGCATCTCCAATCCAAAGTTAAATCTAGAATCGGCTTCCTATTTCGCAACAAAGCCTCCTTCACTCATGCTGCTAAATATGCCTTCGTAAAACTGACTATCCTACCGATCTTTGACTTTGTCGATGTCATTTACAAAATAGCTTCCAACACTCTACTCAGCAAATTGGAATGCCATCCGTTTTGTCACCAAAGCCCCATATACTACCCACCATTGTGACCTGTACGCTCTTGTTGGCTGGCCCTCACTACATTTTCGTCGCCAAACCCACTGGCTCCAGGTCATCTATAAATCACTTCTAGGCAAATCCCCGCCTTATCTCAGCTCATTGGTAACCATAGCAACACCCACCCGTAGTATGCGTTCCAGCAGGTATATCTCATTGGTCATCCCCAAAGCCAACACCTCCTTTGGTCGCCATTCCTTCCAGTTCTCTGCTGCAAATGACTGGAACGAACTGCAAAAATCTCTGAAGCTGGAGAAACTTATCTCCCTCACTATCTTTAAGCATCAGTTGTCAGAGCAGCTTACCGATTACTGCACCTGTACACAGCCCATCTGTAATTAGCCCACCCAACTACCTCATCCCCATATTGTTATTTACATTATTTATTTTGCTCATTTGCATCCCAGTATCTCTATTTGCACATCATCTTCTGCACATCTATCACTCCAGTGTTAATACTAAATTATAATTGTAATTATTTTGCACTATGGCCTATTTATTGCCTTACCTCCATAACTTACTACATTTGCACACACTGTATATAGATGTTCTATTGTGTTATTGACTGTACGTTTTGTTTATTCCATATGTAACTCTGTGTTGTTGTTGTTTTTACCGCACTGCTTTGCTTTATCTTGGCCAGGTCGCAGTTGTAAATGAGAACTTGTTCTCAACTTGCTTACCTGGTTAAATAAATATGAAATAAAATTTAAATTAAAAATAAAAGGTGCTTTATCAATGCTTACATTGTGTGGGGGACCCTGTAAAGGCCCCTTCCCAGAAACCGCAGGCGTGTGTTCTTGAAGGCATTCAAAATGCAACTTGTGCATTCGCTTTGTGACAGATACAGTGGCAGGAATCGCCGAGCCAAGAGTGTAGCACCAGGGGGTGGGACCGAGTTGTTACTCATCATTTGAAAGCAGCCCACTACCTGGTGAAGTTTGAAGGGCGCAATAGAGGGTTTGTGGTGTGCATCCGGAGTGGACGCAGGGCAAAGAGTTGGTGCTCTACGTGTTCCATAACATGTTGTAAGCTAAATGCAAACACTAAAGTGACAGTGTGAAACATGAACTTGTCCTACAAATCTCATAGGCAAAAAAAGTCTGAAAATAGCCTAACACTTAGTCAAATCAAATGTTATTTTATTTGTCACATGTGCCGAATACAACAGGTGTAGACCTTACAGTGAAATGCTTACAAGCCCTTAACCAACAATGCAGTTTTAAGTAAAAAACAGATAAGTTAAAAACATTTTTATTTTTATTTAAAGACCAGCAGTAAAATAACAATAGGGAGGTTATATACAGGGGGTACCAGTACAGAGTCAATGTGCGGGGGCACAGGTTAGTCAGGGTAATTGAGGTAATATGTACATGTAGGTAGAGGTAAACTGACTATGCATAGATAATAAACAGAGATTAGCAGTAGCGTAAAAAGAGGGGGTGGGGGGGACAATGCAAATAGTCTGGGTAGCCATTTGATTAGCTGTTCAGGAGTCATATGGTTTGGGGGTAGAAGCTGTTAAGAAGTATTTTGGACCTAGACTTGGCGCTTCGGTACCGCTTGCCGTGCGGTAGCAGAGAAAACAGTCTATGACTAGGGTGGCTGGAGTCTTTGGCAATTTTTAGGGCCTTCCTCTGACACCGCCTGGTATTGAGGTCCTGGATGGCAGGAAGCTTGGCACCAGTGATGTACTGGGCCGTACGCACTACACTCTGTATTGCCCTGCGGTCGGAGTCCGAGCAGTTGCCATACCAGGCGGTGATGCAACCAGTCAGGATGCTCTCGATGGTGCAGCTGTAGAACATTTTGAGGATCTGAGGACCCATGCCAAATCTTTTCAGTCTCCTGAGGGGGAATAGGCTTTTGTTGTGCCCTCTTCACGACTGTCTTGGTGTGTTTGGGCGATGAGTGTTTGTTGGTGATGTGGACACCAAGGAACTTGAAGCTCTCAACCCGCTCCACTACAGCCCTGTCGATGAGAATGGGGGCGTGCTCAATCCTCCTTTTCCTGTAGTCCACAATCATCTCCTTTGTATTGATCACGTTGAGGGAGAGGTTGTTGTCCTGGCACCACACGGCTAGGTCTCTGACCTCCTCCCTATAGGCTGTCTCATTGTTGTCGGTGATCAGGCCTACCACTGTTGTGTCGTCAGCAAACTTAATGATGGTGTTGGAGTCGTGCTTGGCCATGCAGTCATGGGTGAACAGGGAGTTCAGGAGGGGACTGAGCACGCACCCCTGAGGGAACCCGTGTTGAGGATCATTGTGGCAGATGTGTTGTTACCTACCCTTACCACATGGGGGCGGCCCATCAGGAAGTCCAGGATCCAGTTGCAGAGGGAGGTGTTTAGTCCCAGGGTCCTTAGCTTAGTAATGAGCTTTGAGGGCACTATGGTGTTGAACGCTGAGCTGTAGTCAATGAATAGCATTCTCACATAGGTGTTCCTTTTGTCCAGGTGGAAAAGGGCAGTGTGGAGTGCAATAGAGAATGCATCATCTGTGGATCTGTTGGGGCGGTATGCAAATTGGAGTGGGTCTAGGGTTTCTGGGATAACGGTGTTGATGTGAGCCATGACCAGCCTTTCAAAGCACTTCATGGCTACAAACGTGAGTGCTACGGGTCGGTAGTCATTTAGGCAGGTTACCTTAGTGGTGTTCTTGGGCACAGGGACTATGCGGTCTGCTTGAAACATGTTCGTATTACAGATTCAGTCAGGGACAGGTTGAAAATGTCAGTGAAGACACTTGCCAGTTGGTCAGCGCATACTCGGAGTACACATCCTGGTAATCCGTCTGGCCCTGCGGCCTTGTGAATGTTGACCTGTTTAAAAGGTCTTACTCACATCAGCTATGGAGAGCGTGATCACACAGTCGTCCAAAACAGCTGATGCTCTCATGCATTTTTCAGTGTTGCTTGCCTCGAAGAATAGAATAATTGCATAGAAGAAATGTAGCTCGTCTGGTAGGCTAGTGTCACTGGGCAGCTCTTGGCTGTGCTTCCCTTTGTAGACCGTAATAGTTTACAAGCCCTACCACATCCGACGAGCGTCGGAGCCGGTGTAGTACGATTCAAACTTAGTCCTGTATTCAAGCTTTGCCTGTGATTTCTTATAAGCGTCCGGGTTAGAGTACCGCTCCTTGAAAGCGGCAGCTCTACTCTTTAGCTCAGTGCGGATGTTGCCTGTAATCCATTGCTTCTGGTTGGGGTATGTACATACGGTCACTGTGGTGTACTCCTCAATGCCCTCGGTAGAATCCCGGAACATATTCCAGTCTGTGCTAGCAAAACAGTCCTGTAGCTTAGCATCTGCGTCATCTGACCACTTCTGTATTGAGCGAGTCACTGGTACTTCCTGCTTTAGTTATTGCTTGTAAGCAGGAATCAAGAGGATAGAATTTTGGTCAGTGTGTTGATCTTCTCTCTTTTTACAGTGCCTTCGGGAAAGTATTCAGACCCCTTGACTTTTTCCACTTTGTTACGCAACAGCCTTATTCTAAAATGGGATTTAATACATAAAAATCCTCAGAATACTTATGGAAATGTGATACTTCAGTTTTTTATTTGTAATACATTTGCGAAAATTTCTAAAATACTATTTTTGCTTTGTCATTATGGGTATTGTGTGTAGATTGATGAGGGAAAAAAACAATTTAATCAATTTTAGAATAAGGCCGTAACGTAACAAAATGTGGAAAAAGTCAATGGGTCTGAATACTTTCCGAAGGCACTATATGTTTCTATCTAATACCTGTTGCAATTACGGAGTTGTTGTCAGTATAATTTTTTACATTTTGTGCCACTTTGTAGGATGGGGCCATGCTTCAACAAGTTCCATGACATGTTGTATGCTAAACGGAAACAAACTTGACAGTGTGCCATGCATTTGTACTACAAATCTTATAGGCAAATTGAGTATGTTTTAAATAATCTCTGAACAGTTGTGTTCATCTGAATCTTTCTCTATCTCATACTTACTGCATTCACTAAATTGTTATCAAAGTACTTAATTTCTACATTTTCTGTCAGGCCTGGTCTCTACTAAATTGTATTGGGAGAGGTTATCTACATTTAGATATTTTGTGTGGGTTTTGAAATAATTTCTGAATATGTATATGTAAATAATATGTATAAGTATAATATATTATAGTTGGTACATAGAGTAATTTGTTCAAATTTACTACAATTTAAATACTTGAGTTTGTTGTGTTGAGTGTTAATCGTTTTCTTTTTTTATAGTGAGTGTCTTTACACAATGGGAGACGAAATTTGTGTTATTCATATTGAAATGAATGTGGTGTCATATTAAAGAAGAGTTTGTGCTCTTTAAAACTGAGTTAACTTGTAATTGTCATTTGTTCTTTGTGTTTGAAATGTGTGAGAAAATGAGCTTCATCTTGAAAATCCTCAGTAATCTACAGCAGCATTCTAGAATGCTATTGTGGTCTGAAGGGTTAAAGGGTCGCAACAACTAATTTCTCCCTATGGTAGGTAAATCCTCAAAAACCACTGGAAAAACACTGATCTGAAGGGGGAAAAAACTGACTGAAATTGAAGAGTAAGATTTGGAGATCAAAACAATAGGGCACCTTTTTCTGGGGCTTGAGAAAACAAAACGCTTGTATCACAGTCTGTCTGATGTGGGGGAGAGCTGTGTGCCAAATACCATTCCTTTCAGCAAATTTTCCGCTCCCACACAATCCAGATGTTTTGCCTACTTCAGCAAGTTGAGACACACACTTTTTTTCCTCCCCACTCGGCCCCTCACGCCGATGCAGTAAACTCTCAAGTTCTGCTCCTCAAAGCAGATTTTTCCAACTCAAGACATACATGTAAGAATCCAGAGTCCATACCACTAAATCAAAATGCCACTTACGAACATTTTAGGAGTTCTAGAAATGCGGTTGGTTTATCAATCTTTTATTAGATAGCCTCTTGAACACAAGTAGGCCTGCTAGTTTACACAAGATATCAGCAATGAATCCTTGAGGGAACCTTTTTTTTTTTTTACATTGCATGCCCATATGAACAATACCCAGGTGCAGGAGCTGTGTCACTGAACAAACAATCTCCACACAACAAAGAGTGACTACAAAGCCAAGTCAGCCCTCCTCCAAACACACAAGTAACAAAACAGATGTTGAAAGATTGATTTAGTTTACTCTGAAGAAATTAAGCCGCAAAAGTGGCTTGTGTTTTAACACAATGCCATATGAAGACCTGTGCACAACAACAACAAATGCTGACACAATACCCCCTAGGGAAAGAGAATAAACATATTTTTTTTTACTCATCAGGCAGAGGCATACCGCCATAGCGGACACACTTCAACAACGTTCCACTGCAGACCCCGTGACCTCAAATGTATGGACATAACAGTCCCTTCAGAAAGTATTCATACCCCTTGACTTATTCCACATTTTTGCAAATGTATTAAATTAAATACAGAAATATCTAATTTACATGTATTTACATATTTGAATCATATTTGGCAGTGATTACAGCTGTGAGTCTTTCTGGGTAAGTCTCTAAGAGCTTTGCACACCTGGATTGTACAATATTTGACCATTATTCTTAAAAAAATTATTCAAGCTCTGTCAAGCAGATTTAAGTCAAAACTGTAACTCGGCCAGTAGGGAACATTCACTGGCTTCCTGGTAAGCAACTCCAGTGTAGATTTGGCCTTGTGTTTTAGGTTATTGTCCAGCTGAAGGGTGAATTCATCTCCCAGTGTCTGGTGAAAAGCAGACTGAACCAGGTTTTCCTCTAGGATTTTGCCTGTGCTTAGCACCATTCCGTTTATTTTTTATCCTGAAAAACTCCCCAGTGCTTAACGATTACAAGCATACCCATAACATGATGCAGCCACCACTATGCTTAAAAATGTAAATAAGGACATAAGCACTTCTGCCTGGCTGGCGCAGGGCCACGGCAGCTGCTGCAGGGAGAAGGACATATGCCGTCCAGTGGGGGTGGTTTACGCTGGAAATCCAAACACAGAGAGAGGTTTTAATAACTTTGTTGTAGTTTATTGTGGCTTCTTCTGGATGCCTTCCAGATGCAAACATCTCTCTTGCGCTCTTCTTTTCACTTCCTTTTTTTATTGTTGTTATAAAAAGAGTGTGAGAGAGAGAGAGAGAGAAAGGGAGAGAGGATTCTCCCCTTATCTTTCCTTGTTATGCCTCAGTCAGACAGTACCGTTCGGAGCGGAGGGAGGGAGATGACATCATAGACCTGTGTCTGATCAGAGGGCCTTCAGTGTAGTGTTTCCCCTATAATCATTTCCAGAAGGCGGGGCACAAAGAGCAACAGTCATCTAGCCTACACAATGCTGCCCAGTGTCTCACTTTAGGATAATTTAGCCTTGTTTGGATACATGAACAACAAAAATGTTAAGGTGTGATATAAAATATTACATTCTAATTTCAGACATACTAGCTGTGTGCTGTTCTGATATTGTCTTTGGCCCGGAGTGAAACCATTTCCCTCAGACGACGCTGGGCCAATTGTGCGCCGCCCCATGGGTCTCCCGGTCGCGGCCGGCTACGACAGAGCCTGGATACGAACCAGGATCTCTAGTGGCACAGCTAGCACTGCAATGCAGTGCCTTAGACCACTACGCCACTCGGGAGATGTGCCACTAGAGATCCTGGTTCGTATCCAGGCTCTGTCGTAGCCGGCCGCGACCGGGAGACCCATGGGGCGGCGCACAATTGGCCCAGCGTCGTCCAGGGTAGTGGAGGGAATGGCCGGAAGGGATGTAGCTCAGTTGGTAGAGCATGGCGTTTGCAACGCCAGGGTTGTGGGTTCGATTCACACTTAAAAATTGTTGCCTCTAGGGCATTTCAGATGGTTGTTAGGGGACCTTTATACTGAAGAATGTGTCAGTTTTTTATGATTGTGTTTTGCTTTTTGTGTATTGTTGTGTATAATAATGTGTAGTTTAATGTGTTTATTGTATTTTGATGTGTATTGTGGTGCTATACAGGGCTCATCTGGAAAATAGACCTTGGTCTCAGCATTGACTACTCCCTGTCAAAAGAAAGGTAAAATAAAAATATGTCCCTGGTGGACAGCGTGACTGACACAGACACCCAACCTACCAATGCAGGGGGCCACAACTAGCAGAACAAGCCCCAGAGGCTCTCTGGGTTCCCTACAACTGAGCTGTCCCACAGTCCCGGCTCCTCCACTTCTAGGTCCCACAGCTCGCAGCATTACTACTGAGCCCCGGACCAGACGCAGCCCGCCTGCCAAGTGCCGCTGGGAGAGAGGAGGTGAAGTGAGGACAATGCACTCAGTGCTCCAAGTCGGCCAGCCGGGCAGATCCCTTGGAGGCAGGCGGGCTGAGTTGGCGGGGAGGGCGGGCTGAGTTGGCGGGGAGGGCGGGCTGAGCTGGCGGGGAGGGTGGGGAGCAAGACAGAAGACAAAGCGTTGCTTTCCTCCAAGTCCACTCGCTTCGGTCTCAGCTCATTGGCTCGGCAGCTAACCCAACTGTCTAACCACACTGTCAGAGCATCAGGTTCACAGAGCTGCGAGCCGAGAGGCAGGCTCACATACCCAGAGACCCAGTCCAGCCAAATAACTTGGGATCTGTCCATCTTTGGAAAATAAACATTAAAGTAATGTGGCTATATAAAACTAGAATAAATCTAGAGTTGAGGGGAATCAAAGTGTGAACCCTTGGTCAAACAAACTAATTGAACAGTCAATATAGACAGTCAATAGCCATGTAACTCACAAGACCAGAATGGGAACATTTGCTGTTTATCACAATACTTATGGAAAAATCATTGATATAGTTTACAATGGGATGGAAACACATGGAACTTTCATTTTTTTATTTGGTGAATGAAAAGCTAAGCGACTGCTTATTCAGCATGTGACGTCATTACGCACAGCTTTTTATTCACAATAAGACAGTTTGATCGAAAAACACATCTGGCAGAATTGTGTACATATATTTCTGTGCACTTTTCTTTTTTTAAGTGGGTGGAAACCTAGCTAATATAATCCAAATTATGTGAGTAGCCTAAAATCAATCAAATATAATTTTCAGGTCAAATAAAATGATCAGGTCAATGAAGTTAATATTGGTAGTGTTATAGCTAGGGCTGTTGCGGTGACCGTATTACCGCCACACCGGCGGTCATGAAGGCAGTCAAATTCCATGTGACCGTTTAGTCACAGTAATTTGGCTTCTCCAAGCTCTGATGCTGCTGATGGTCATTAGTAGCCTACCAAACTTGCTAACTTCCTGTTACTCAGCACTCTACCTCCCTCTAATCGCTTTGACGCCCAGCTTAAGGCAAGAAACAATGCCTTTTTTGTGTGACTTTTTCGAATCATAGTCACATACCTCATGTAGCCTAGCCCATAGGCCTATATGTTTTGATAAGGTTTGTATCACAACTAAAGTGGCCAAATAACTTCTTAAAATGAAGCACATTAATCCGCTTTACAACAGGTGTAGAGCCTAACTGGCATACATACGCAGCACGTGAGTTTCAAGTTTGGGGAAGATCATTTTCACCATAAAAATGCACCTTTATAATAAAAGCATTACATGCATAATTGCATTTGTGGTCACTTTTGATAATGGTGTTTTCCCGCTAATGGAACATTTGCGCTTAAAGCCTACTGCCGTGTGCGCATTGCTGCGCTTATTATGTGAAGAAATAATCTAATAGTTTATCAACATTTTAAGCTAAATGTTCTGGTCGGTTGCGTCAGCCTCATTGCGTAAAAAAGTATCTGTTTGGAATATTTATTTATTGCACAGAATAGGTCAACTTTTGTACTATGGGGGATAGTAGGTTGACATAGGCTAGCGCTTTTGCTGTTCATTAAGCCTACTCATCTTGTTGGCTGACGAAAACTAAATGTGGACAGTTGTTCCAATATCTTCAATATGCAGCTCGGAATTGGATAAGGACACGCGCAGTTGCGTCCCCAATGTGTCCGTCTTCACTTGTAGCCTGTGAGAAAGACCCGATCACGTGATGGAGAGCTGTGTGAGTGAGGTGAGAGGTGCTTTGGAGCGGGCAGCATTTAGGGAGAAGGGATGCAAAAGGCATGGATTTTTTAGGGTGCATTATGGCCACACAAAGGGGATGCCGCCGGGAAAGTGCTTCTCAAATTGTGAATGAGAGACTTGCGGAATGTGTACAGCCTGTGCAAAAAAACTAAGCAGAGCGCATGCCTTTCAAGCAAAAATATATATATCATCATTAGAGTTGCATCATGCAGCCTTACAATGTATTAAAAACCAAAACATATAGCCCAACGTTTGTAGAACAACTAGAGTTACATTAATAACTCTAAATTAACATGACCAAGAACCCAATGACCACTGACAGAACTACAGAGCTCCTTGGCTGAGATGGGAGAACTTGCCAGAAAGATAACAGTATCTACAGCACTTTAACAATCTTGACTTTAAGGGAGAGTGGCCAGACAGAAGCCTCACCTTAGAAAAAGGCACGACAGCATGCCTGGATTTTGCAAAAAAGGCAAGAGTCTGTTGTCTGATGAGACAAACATTTTACTCTTTGGCCTGAATGCAAAGCGCTATGTCTGGAGAAAACCAGGCACAGCTCATCACCCGTCTAACACCATCCCTACCGTGAAGCATTGCGGTGGCAGCATCATGATATGGGGATGCTTTCCAGCAGCAGGGATTGGGAGACTGGTAAGGATAGAGGGAACAACGAATGGAGCCAAATACAGGCAAATCCTTCAGAGTGCAAGCAACCTTCGACTGGGGGTGAATATTTACGTTCCAACAGGACAATGACCCCAAGCATACAGCTAAAGCAACGCTGGAATGGCTTCAGAACAAAAATGTGAAAGACCTTCAGTGGCCCAGCGAAAGCCCAGACTTGAATCCCATTGAAAATCTGTGGAAAGACTTGAAGATTGCTGTTCAACGCCACTTCCCATCTAACTTAACAGAGCTTGAGAAAGTCTGCAAGGAAAAATGGGAGAAAATCCCCAAATCCAGATGTGCAAAGCGGATACATTTAAGACGACTCAAAGCTGTAATCACAGCAATCTTCAATCTACAAAGTATTGACGCGGGTGTGAATACTTATGTAAATGAGATATTACAGTATTTGCAACAAAACATTTTTAACATGTTTTCACTTTGTCATTATGGGGTTTCTGTGTAGTTGGTGAGAAACCATTTTACAATCTACACACAATACCCCATAATGACAAAGCAAAAACAGGTTGTTAGAAATGTTAGCAAATATTTGGTCCGGTCTGGACAGGCCTTGATTTGGCCCAAACATAGACATCCATGTTTCACAAGTTTGGACAGCAGAGTACAGTATAGTACAGTGAAGCACAGTAGAGTACAGTAAAGTAAAGTAGAGTACAGTTCAGTACAGTAGAGCACACTAGAGTAAAGAAAAGTATAATATACTGTATTGTATTGTAGTCTACTCTTCTGTAGTGAACTATACTTTACTGTACTCTACTGTACTGTTATGTCCAAACATCTGAAACAGACATCTATGATTGTTTCAGAAATGTAGTCTTGGTTGGGGACGGAGCTCATTCGAATAATAGCCAATGTGTAGAACAATAGTCATATATGCATATACAGCCTTATTCTAAAATGGATTAAATTGTTTTTTCCACTTATAAATCTACACACAATACCCCATAATGACAAATAGCACAGTGGGATATCCCCCCCAAAACTTGACACAAATATGAGTGGCGTACGTGGGTCTGTGGGGGGGTGGGGCATATTATTACTATCGACGATGATTAACAGCCATCGTCGATGGTGACAACATTGTGATGTGACAGACGATACCTAACCTATTTTCAACTGACTGGCCTTGCGCAGTAAAAAGAAGAACTGAGTCAGGCGGTGCACAGCAGGGCAGCGCATGGGTGACATTCTGAATAAATTGGCAATATTCGTATTGCCTACTTCAATTAATATGTTATATTTACAGAATCTCAGAAGGCCTAAGGTAATAATGAGATTGAACAAACAATTGCAAGATAGAAACATTTTATTCTACATTTGAACAAACTTTACAGTTGAGCAAAGCATTATGACAGAAATCGAGTTAACACTACCAAGATGGAAAAATTGAATGAGAAGTCTAAAGAAAACTTATGTTACAGCTGAGGAAAGCTTATGAAACAAAACAATGAGTAGCCTAGTTTTTATTTTATTTGTATTTTATTTTTTATTTCACCTTTATTTAACCAGGTAAGCCAGTTGAGAACAAGTTCTCATTTACAACTGCGACCTGGCCAAGATAAAGCAAAGCAGTGCGATAAAAACAACAGAGTTACATATGGGGTAAAAAAAACAAAGTCAAAAAATACAACAGAAAATATATATACAGTGTGTGCAAATGTAGCAAGTTATGGAGGTTAGGCAATAAATAGGCTATAGTGCAAAATAATTACAATTTGTATTAACACTGGAATGCTAGATGTGCAATAGCCTATGTGCAAATAGAGATACTGGGGTGCAAAAGAGCAAAATAAATAACAATATAGGGATGAGGTAGTTGGGTGGGCTAATTTCAGATGGGCTGTGTACAGGTGCAGTGATCGGTAAGGTGCTCTGACAACTGATGCTTAAAGATAGTGAGGGAGATAAGAGTCTCCAGCTTCAGAGATTTTTGCAATTTGTTCCAGTCATTGGCAGCAGAGAACTGGAAGGAATGGCGGCCAAAGGAGGTGTTGGCTTTTGAGATGACTAGTGAGATATACCTGCTGGAGCGCAGACTACGGGTGGGTGCTGCTATGGTGACCAATGAGCTAAGATAAGGCGGGGATTTGCCTAGCAGTGATTTATAGATGGCCTGGAGCCAGTGGGTTTGACGACGAACATGTAGTGAGGACCAGCCAACAAGAGCGTACAGGTCACAGTGGTGGGTAGTGTATGGGGCTTTGGAGACAAAACGGATGGCACTGTGATAGACTACATCCAATTTGCTGAGTAGAGTGTTGGAGGCTATTTTGTAAATGACATCGCCGAAGTCAAGGATCGGTAGGATAGTCAGTTTTACGAGGGCATGAGTGAAGGAGGCTTTGTTGCGAAATAGGAAGCCGATTCTGGATTTAATTTTGGATTGGAGATTCTTAATGTGAGTCTGGAAGGAGAGTTTACAGTCTAACCAGACACCTAGGTATTTGTAGTTGTCCACATACTCTAGGTCAGACCCGTCGAGAGAGTAGTGATTCTAGTCGGGTGGCCGGGTGCCAGCAGCGTTCGATTGAAGAGCATGCATTTAGTTTTACTAGTTTTTAAGAGCAGTTGGAGGCTACTGAAGGAGTGTTGTATGGCATTGAAGCTCGTTTGGAGGTTTGTTAACACAGTGTCCAATGAAGGGCCAGATGTATACAAAATGGTGTCGTCTGCGTAGAGGTGGATCTGAGAGTCACCAGCAGCAAGAGCGACATCATTGATATACACGGAGAAAAGAGTCAGCCCAACAATTGAACCCTGTGGCACCCCCATAGAGACTGCCATAGGTCCAGACAACAGGCCCTCCGATTTGACACATTGAACTCTATCTGAGAAGTAGTTGGTGAACCAGGCGAGGTAGTCATTTGAGAAACCAAGGCTATTTAGTCTGCCAATAAGAATGTGGTGGTTGACAGAGTCGAAAGCCTTGGCCAGGTCGATGAAGACGGCTGCACAGTTCTGTCTATTATCGATCGCGGTTATAATATCGTTTAGGACCTTGTGCGTGGCTGAAGTACACCCATGACCAGCTCGGAAACCGGATTGCATAGCGGAGAAGGTACGGTGGGATTCGAAATGGTCGGTGATCTGTTTGTTAACTTGGCTTTCAAAAACTTTCGAAATGCAGGGCAGGATGGATATAGGTCTGTAACAGTTTGAAGTGCGCAGATGTTAGCCTAGGCCTATTTCAATATTATTCTAGCAATGTGAATAATATTACCTTCAATGCATAGCAGCTTAGCCCTAATAAGAGAGGATAAGCAAACATGTGAATACGTTTATAATTATCCAGTTCTGAGGAAAGCAGAGTTGCTTGCTCCTGCGGCCTATAATGATTAACCAATCACACGACGCACAGCCAGTGAGGCTTGTTGACTGTGTCAATCACTCCATCTGCGCACTTCAGTACACCCAGACATGCCAACACACCTCTTTGGTGCCAAAGCTCCACCAGAGTGGAATAGGCTACTAGAAAAGATTTGACTCCACTAAATATATTTTGTCAATGTTGTGATTTATCTCTTTTCTCCCATAGAGGCTCACGCTAGGGTATATATTTCAACTTTTGTTTTCTAAAAGAAAATACAAACATGGGTGGGGTTGGCCAATAGGGGGCGATACCATCTTATCACAATATTTTAGGGGTAAATAACCATGAAAAGCCCAACCCTAACACACACTAAACTAAAGCCTTTTCCCCTGCTCCAGCTCCGCCAATCGTGGCTCGGCGCCCTGTGATCCTTTTCACCCCAGCCCATGCATGGCCTACTAATCCCATGTGACACCCTAAAAAGGGTGGCACGTGACAGACAGGTATCGTCACAGTGACCAGCATCATTATCTGTCACGCAGACAGGAGAGGAGAAGAGCACTGTGGGGGTGGGTGAGATTTTCTCCAGTTCCACCAATAGGCACTATGCTATACCAGACCTCAGACACAGACACACGTTGTTTGTAGGGACGCATGGATGTATGTATGTCTAGTGTCCCAGAGTGCAAAGAACCTTGGCGTGACCCTGGACAACACCCTGTCGTTCTCCGTTAACATCAAAGCGGTGACCCGATCCTGCAGGTTCATGCTCTACAACATTCGCAGAGTACGACCCTACCTTACACAGAAAGCGGCACAGGTCCTAATCCAGGCACTTGTCATCTCCCGTCTGGATTACTGCAACTCGCTGTTAGCTGGGCTCCCTGCCTGTGCCATTAAACCCCTACAACTTATCCAGAACGCTGCAGCCCGTCTGGTGTTCAACCTTCCCAAGTTCTCTCATGTCACCCCGCTCCTCCGCACACTCCACTGGCTTCCAGTTGAAGCTCGCATCTACTACAAAACCATGGTGCTTGCCTACGGAGCTGTGAGGGGAACGGCACCTCCTTACCTTCAGGCTCTGATCAGACCCTACACCCAAACGAGGGCACTACGTTCATCCACCTCTGGCCTGCTAGCCCCCCTACCTCTACGGAAGCACAGTTCTCGCTCAGCCCAGTCAAAGCTATTCGCTGCTCTGGCACCCCAATGGTGGAACAAGCTCCCCCACGACGCCAGGACAGCGGAGTCACTGACCACATTCCGGAGACACTTGAAACCCTACCTCTTTAAGGAATACCTAGAATAGTATAACAGTAATCCTTCTACCCCCCCCCACCCTCACCCACATTTAAAATAATAAAGGAAAAATAAAAAGGGGGGTGGTTGTCCCACTGGCTATCCTAAATTGAATGCACCAATTTGTAAGTCACTCTGGATAAGAGCGTCTGCTAAATGACTTAAATGTAAATGTAGTACAAACATTTTTTCTAATTGTGCATGCAATAGCAAAAAAAGTGCATAATTGTTTTATTCCAAAATCTATGCTAGTAATAATGCATTTAAAGGTATTTTTCTTAAATAAAAGTGTGAGAAAGTAAATAAGATTAGCCAAGGTACCAAGAAAACACACACACAAGACGCATCTTGTTCCTGCATGCTCCCTTACAAACACACAACCTCCATTTCACGAGTATAAACAAGACATTGTTTCGTCATTGACATGTTAAACACACTTTCCCCTGGCTTAGTCACACCTCAGTGGCCCCACGCTCTTCCTACCCACCAATCCAGCGAAAGTGTCTGGGGGGCAGGGGAGTGGGGGCTTCTTGAAGGTGCAAATACGCAGAGGAGAAGGGCTATGCAATTCAACCCCCCCCACCACCACACACACAAATGAAATTGTATGTCACATACACGTGTTTAGCAGACGTTATAGCGGGTGTAGCGAAATGCTTGTGCTTCTAGCTCCGACAGTGCAGTAATATCTAACAATTTCACAACATATACCCAATACACACAAAACTTGTAAGGAATGGGATTTAAGAATATATACATATACAGTGAGGGAAAAAAGTATTTGATCCCCTGCTGATTTTGTACGTTTGCCCATTGACAAAGAAATGATCAGTCTATAATTTTAATGGTAGGTTTATTTGAACAGTGAGAGACAGAATAACAACCAAAAAATCCAGAAAAATGCATGTAAAAAATGTTATAAATTGATTTGCATTTTAATGAGGGAAATACGTATTTGACCCCTCTGCAAAACATGACTTAGTACTTGGTGGCAAAACCCTTGTTGGCAATCAGAGGTCAGACGTTTCTTGTAGTTGGCCCCCAGGTTTGCACACATCTCAGGAGGGATTTTGTTCCACTCCTCTTTGCAGATCTTCTCCAAGTCATTAAGGTTTCGAGGCTGACGTTTGGCAATTCGAACCTTCAGCTCCCTCCACAGATTTTCTATGGGACTAGTCAGGATCGAGGGAAAGATGAACGGAGCAAAGTACAGAGAGATCCTTGATGAAAACCTGCTCCAGAGCACTCAGGACCTCAGACTGGGGCGAAGGTTCACCTTCCAACAGGACAACGACCCTAAGCACACAGCCAAGACAACGCAGGAGTGGCTTTGGGACAAGTCTCTGAATGTCCTTGTGTGGCCCAGCCAGAACCCGGACTTGAACCCGATCGAACATCTCTGGAAAGACCTGAAAATAGCTGTGCAGCGACGCTCCCCATCCAACCTGACAGAGCTTGAGAGGATCTGCAGAGAAGAATGGGAGAAACTCTCCAAATACAGGTGTGCCAAGCTTGTAGCGTCATACCCAAGAAGACTCGAGGCTGTAATCGCTGCCAAAGGTGCTTCAACAAAGTAAAGGGTCTGAATACTTATGTAAAATGTGATATTTAAGTTTTTGCTTTGTCATTATGGGGTATTGTGTGTATATTGACGAGAAAAACAAACAGTTTCATCAGTTTTAGAATACGGCTGTAACGTAACAAAATGTGGAAAAAGTCAAGGTGTCAGCATACTTTCCGAATGCACAGTACGTACTGGCACACACACTAAAAAAACAACAGGGCAATTCCATGGTAAAAGAATGACCCTGAGACTCAAATGTTTCACCATAAAATGTATGCCAAACTAAAACCATTGATTGCACAGGGACTACTTTCAACAATTTCCACAGAACATTTTACAAAAACACATTTACACTGAACACAAATATAAACGCAACATATAAAGTGTTGGTTCCATGTTTCATGAGCCGAAATAAAAGATACCAGAAATGTTCCATAGGCACAAAAAGCTAATTTCACTCAAATTCTGTGCTCACATTTGTTCACATCTCTGTTAGTGAGCATATCTCCTTTGCCAAGATAATACATCCACCTAATAGGTGTGGCATATCAAGAAGCTGATTAAAAAGCATAATTATTACACAGGTGCACCTTGTGCTGGGGACAATAAAAGGCCACTCTACCATGTGCAATTTTGTCACACAACACAATGCCACAGATGTCTCAAGTTTTGAGGGAGCGTGCAATTGGCATGCTGACTACAGGAATGTCCACCAGAGCTGTTGCCAGATAATTGAATGTTAATCTCTCTACCATAAGCTGCTTCCAACGTCATTTTAGAGAATTTGGCTGTAGGTCCAACCGGCGTTAGTTGGTAGAGCATGGCGTTTGCAATGCCAGGGTTGTTGTAACTGTAAGTCGCTCTGGATAAGAGCGTCTGCTAAATGACAAAAAAATAAAAATAAATAAAAATAAAACGCAGGCTGTATGGCGTCGTGTGGGCGAGCGGTTTGCTGATGTCAATGTTGTGAACTAGTGCCCCATGGTGGTGGTGGGGTTATGGTATGAACAGGCATAAGCTACGGACAACAAACAGAATTGCATTTTATCGATCGTGAGGCCCATTGTTGTGCCATTCATCCGCCGCTATCACCTCATGTTTCAGCATGATAATGCACGGCCCCATGTCGCAAGGATCTGTACACAATTCCTGGAAGCTGAAAATGTCCCAGTTCTTCCATGGCCTGCATACTCACCAGACATGTCACCCATTGAGCATGTTTGGGATGCTCTGGACCGACGTGTACGACAGGGTGTTTCAGTTCCAGCCAATATCAAGCAACTTAGCACAGCCATTGAAGAGGAGTGGGACAACATTCCACAGGTCATGCGAAGGAGATGTGTCGCGTTGCCTGAGGATAATAGTGGTCACACCAGATACTGACTGCTTTTCTGATGAAGGTATATGTGACCAACAGATGCATATCTGTATTCCCAGTCATGTGAAATCCATAGATTAGTGCCTAATGAATTTATTTCAATTGACGGATTTCCTTATATGAACTGTAGTTTAGCAAAAAAATTGTTGCATGTTGCGTTTATATTTTTGTTCAGTATACTTGTAAAGTTTACATCACAGAATGACGGTAAAAAAAACGTGTAAATATGTACTCTAAATTAAGATTCAAAGATGTCTGCAGAAATAATGGGGTGTCACCTATGATGTGACACCTTGAGTTTTAAAAAACTATTTTAATTGAACTACAGTAAGTCAAGTGGATTAACAGCTGATAACAGAATGACAGTAACTGAATGACATCATGGGTCCCTGATCTGTACTATACAGAAGTGCATAATTATGGATATGTCATGTATTCATTGTGATGTTTCTTGAACATGTACACAAAGGTAGAAAAATGCAATATCCTCGTTTGCATATTTGGGTATTATTCTACACATTTGCTATTATTCTAATGAGGTCCCCCCAAACACGACCAAATTTGGTTGGTACGGACAGACGGACCAAATCTGAACCAATCATAGATGTCTATGTTTCACAAGTTTGGACACAGTAGAGCACAGCACAGTACTGGGCGGCAGGTAGTTGGGTGGTTAGGATAGTTGGGCCAGTAACTGAAATGTTGCTGAATCGAATCCCCGAGACGAAAAGGTAAAGATCTGTCGTTCTGCCCTTGAGCAAGGCAATTAACCCCAATTGCTCCAGGGTCGCTGTCAATAATGGCTGATCCCCTGGCTGTGACCCCACTCTCAGAGGGTGTCTCAGGTGGAGAGGGATATGCAAAAAACACATTTCCATGTCACACTTGTACAGGTTACCCACTTGTACATACTGTTCTGTAATGTGCTGTCCAAACTTCTGAAATATGGACGTCTAAATTTCAGCTACTTTTTAATGTCCATGGACGTCCGGTGTCGGTCGGTGCTCAGTGGTTGATTACGCTGATTAATTGGCCCAGCGTCGTCCGGGTTTGGCCGGGGTAGGCCGTCATTGTAAACAATAATTTGTTCTTAACTAACTTGCCTAGTTAAATAAAGGTTAAATACATTAAAGACCGCTCCGCCACTCGGGAGGCCTGTGTTGATGTATTTCTAATACCTTTTAAGTATTTTTCAGGAAGATGTTTTCTAAGACCCCTTTTCCATCTGTTTGACCAGAAATCAAAGCCTTTGCTTATTTCTAATTTAAGGATGAAAAATGGTTGAAAAAATTATATATATATATATATATATATATATATATATGCCTGAATTTCTAAAAAATATAGACTCATCTTTCATTTGACAACAAATTTGATGTGCTCCTATGAACTTCACATGTTGGTGCTCATGGGTTCTTTTAAATGGAAATGGCCAACAACAACCCATGTCGGCATACAAGGTAGGCCCCCACCCCCAGAGAAAAGGCTAATGTAATTCACAAAATACATTTATAGTTGGACGATCTGTGAATGAAGAGCTTTTTTCTTGAAAAATAGAAATATTTACTGGTGCCCTGAGAATACACTCCAGTCAGAGGGAACAAAGAGGCCTCTCATCCATCTCCTATTTCATTTGTGTCGCCCTGAGAGAATTAGGTTGGAGTGAGACTGAGTGTGGAGTGGTCGAACATTACGATCTTGGATCCAGCCAATTGCTCCGACTGCATGTTACTTAATGGAACATCAAAACTTTGCTACTCTTTAATGGCATTAGGTAAAAATTTAAACCATCACCTTCAAAATGTAGCCTATAGCTTTAACAAAAAAAAAACAGTGGAAAGAGTTTGTGCTTTATGGAAAGAGGAAGGAGAATTTAGACTGTAGGCTACTTATCCAAAAATACTTTTAAAAATACTAATACATGAATACTTAGTTTAGCTTAGCACAATGTTTCATCATTGTGCTAAACTGATTGGACCTCAGTAGAGTAGCTCAGTAGAAAGTCAAGCTCATCTAGTCATGTTTACATTGCAACAGAAACTGGCTCCTGAGAAACCTCGTGAGTGGGCCTGCTTAAGGGGAATCACTCAGGTCTGGGACTGACTGAGTACAGTATGTTCTCTGCTTTCAATGTGCATGATTCTAAACTGGGGACTTCATGTTTCACTCCATACAGTAATCTGAATGGTGGTATGCACAATGACGAAACATGAATACCACAAGTGTTTTCATGCACAATTAGGCTCAACATTTCAGAGGGCTAACACACATACACACAAATCTCAGACTCCACACACAGACATGCAACGCACACACACCAGCTGCGACACACACACTAACAAAAACAAAATCATTAGGAAAAGATGCTACAGGGAGCGGGCAGTCTTACCTTCTCTGTGAGCGGGGTTCATCCTTGACTCGTCTGCTTTCTGAAAACGAATGCTGGCATAGGCGCGCAGGTCCTCTGGGGCACTGCCACCTTGCATGTCCCTGGCTCTGGCCTGGAGGGAACTCCACTCTGGGAGGTTCTGGTCCCGAGCCAGGTCCAGGTCGATGTAGTTCAGCCTGTTCTGGTTTTGACCGTTAGAGCTGGGCCCTGGCGGGCTCTCTCTCCTCCCGTTGGCAGATAATGGGGATTCTCCCGGTTTCAGCCACACATTCTCGAAAGAGGCGGAGCTGTGACGTTTCACTTCCCCAACGGAGGATGAGGCGGCGCTGACCGGGGCTCCCGTGGAGGAGAAGGTCTCGGAGCTGTGCCGGCGCCGACCCTGCTGGTCGGCGCGGATCACTTTAGCTCCCTGGTTCCAGATGGAGCTGGAGTTAACCCTAGTGAAAGCACTCAGCCCAGAGAGAGGGCCCATTAGTCCCAAATGCACGGCACTGGGACCTGCGCCCAGCACAGACAGGTCCTGGCTGGGAGGGGACACGGAGAAGGGGGTGACATCAATGGCTGACACCGGAGCATTCAGAATCATCTCTGTGTTGGAGTAGTCAGTCTGTGTGCTGCTGTAGTCCCGTCTACAGAGGTTCTCACAGTGGATCACAGAGGAGGGAGCCGCAGGGGCCACTATAGCATAGCCATCTGTGCAGGAGGCTGGGGGTTTGGCTGCCCAGCAGGGAATGCCCCTGCCCTGAGCACCCAGGTGCATGTTCATGTAGTCAGAGGAAATCTCTGCTGGCCTCTCTGGGCCACTCCCTGGGAACACGGGGGAGAAGAGAGTGGCCAAACTAGCTGAGAAGGCCTTGTCGTTGAACACTATGTTGACATACTCCCCGGGGCTCTTGGGCTCTGCGGGGAAGGGGCACTCACGGGCGCGAGGCAGGGTGCTGGCTTTGTTGCCCTCCAGAGAGAGGCTCGTGGGCCTGGCCAGCCTGCTGTCCACATCAGCTCTTTTGGGCTTGACCACAGGCTGACCACTGTGGCCCTGTCCCCCCAGACTGTCGCTGCTCGTGGAGGAGGAAGAGGAGTCCCCGAAGGCCAGGCGTCCAGAGCTGAGCGAGAGGCGCAGGGGGTTCTGGTCCAGCTTCCTGTGGCTGTGTTTGAAGGAGCGAGGCAAGGAAAAGTAGGCATACATGGACTTGTGCGGCTCCTCCACCAGGTTGAAGTAGCAGTCTGGCGGCGTGCTGATCATGGAGCAGCTGGCCGGCGACATGTTCATGTAATCCCCGCACGACGACAACTTCTCCTCCGTGCTCTCGACAGACAGCTTAGGGTTGACCCCATTGGACCAGATTTGACCATAGTTTGTGGTGTCTGGTGAGCAGCTCCCGCTGGGTGACATCATCATGTACCCATTGGAGTCCATTCTGGGGTGCTGGCGGGAGTTGATCTGCTGTGGGGCCGACACACTTTTGGGGCTCATGGGCATGTAGTCGGCACTCTTACCTGTGGCAGGTGCCACACCTGGGGTCATGGGCATGTAGCCATCATCTTTTTGGCTCACCCTGTTGTCCTCTAAGGGGATGTCTATGCCCTCCTCTGGGTATGAGTGTGTGGGCATGAAGGCAGAGTGCCTGTAGCTGGATGCTCGGCTGCATGACGAGTATGCAGGCTGCATCACTGTGTACTCCTCCAGCGATACTGTGGAGGACTGAGAGGGGGTCTTCTGGTGGCACACTGTCGGGGGAGACGTGCTCAAGGAGTGTGTCCGTTTCCTGAAGCACTTCTCCAGCTCAAGCTCGTCCAGGTGGGATGGCGTACGGTGGGGGTGGGGGCTGCAGCCACAGTGGCCCCCAGGAAGAGTTGCAGGCTTGGCCATGCAGATGTAGTTATTGAGTTCTTCCTCCCTGGCGGGGGGTGTGTGACCCAAGGATTCAGGGGTGACACTGCGGAAGGAGCTCCTGAAGTCACAGGGGCTGGATCCATACTCATCAGAGGAAATGAATCCCCCATCAATAGGAGAGCCAGATATGGAGGCACTGGAGCGGCGGGGGTAGAGACAGTCTGAAGTGGAGCCGTGCCCGCTCGTGCTGCTGGAGGACAGGCTAACTGGGCTGATTGCTGAGGGGGAGCAGCGCGAGGAGGGCATGGGGATAGACCTGCTGTGGTTGAGGGGAGGGTGGAGGCGGGAGGCGCCTCTGTGTCTGTGAGACTGTGTCCTGGCAACACAGGGGCTACCATCCACTGAGGCTGGTCTGGACATGGTTCCCTCCCCATCACTAGAGGCTCTCACTCTGAATGAATGACTGTGCTTTCCCGGGCCAGCAGGCGATGTGGCCGTCACACTCTCAGCCCGGGACCTCCTTCCCAGTCCCACTTGGCTAGGGGGCAGGTTGTTGTGGTGATGCCTTCTCAAAGGCACAGAGATTGGGTTGGAGCAGTTTGACGAGGAATGGCTTTTGCTCCTGGGACGAAATTCCTCGCTCATCGCTTTCATCGCCTCCAGGATGGTTTCATGCATATTTTGAGCCACGACAGAGTCGTCCACTTGCATCCAAAATTCCCCCGGTCCTGTGACTGCGGATCTTCCCACTTCAATGAAAAAGAAATTCTCTGAATGACCGCATCTCCTTATATTCATTAATTGCAGCACGACCGCCGCTGCGTCAGAGTTCAATTTTACGAAGCTGATGGTTTTATTTGTTAGGCACAATCTGTAAATCCCAATTAAGTTTTTGGTGTGTCCCAGGCCCTTTGGTTTCAAAATAACTTGCCAGACTTCTTTAAAGGCAGGTCCTGGCATGGTTTCGCCATAATTCTCCTCTGCCATCCCACTGCCACCAACAGCAGCATTGTGAACTTTACCTTTGTTGTGTAGGTCCACTAGTGCTTGGTGCCACCTGTCTTGTTCCTGCTCGCTGTCCGCTGCAATAGAGAAATACTCGTCCTTGGTGTAAAGAGCCACCAGGTATTTGTTTTTGGAATCTGCTCTTTTATTTATGTTGAAGCAGCTCTCCAGCGGGATTGACCTTTTAGGCACCCCAGACTTGTGTCTCCATTTTTTCTCGTTTTCGTAGTACTCCAACCGGGAGGGTCCTGCAGCACTAGCAGCCCGCAGGACAAAAAACCTCTTGTGCATACTTTTGGGTTTCCTTAAATAACCCACCTTTCTTACATCCGAAAAACAACCCTGCTGCTCTGTAGTTGGGCTAGCCATTTTGGAATTTTAAATACTACTTGTATTTAAAAATACAACTATTCTTACATAAATAAATAAAAAAGCAAAAAATAGAATTAGTGAATTTCGATCCAAATATAGCCATTGAAAACAAGTGAGTTAATGTTGCTTTTAACTCTGAATTTGCTCAACTAACAGCGCTAAACCAATAACTGGGTTGTCAAACCGTTGGTGCTGCTGTGGAATTTCTAAGCAGCATGCTACATTTTCTCCCTAAGAAAATAAAATAACATACTCTTTAATTTGTTCATTCATTATGATGACAAAACATTGCCTACCAAAATAAGGGAAAACTCACTTCAGTCCGGAGATCCAAATGCTGAGTTCAAAACAAGCACCGTCAGCATTTGACCCCATTTCACATGCTCGGTAACCACCAAGGCAGGCTTGTCCAGTCGATAGTCCTGCTTGCAAAAGTGCAACCCACAAAAATAAAAAATGTATCAATGCATTCGATTATCCTTTGAAAATATGTTAGGGTCCAATGTGATACGTAGCTGCTGAATGTGAAGTGGGTGCAAAGTTTTTTCTTCCTTCTCCACTTTGTTAATAAATCCAGTAGCTATCTACCAAAACAAGACTCGGTGTTTGTATGAGTACGCTACAATCCTTATCGATTCCAGCTTGCGCTAAAAGAGATGCCCACGTGACAATTCGATGCGTGGACAGTTTAAACAAGGATACAACCTACCTTGGCACACCAAAACGCGTCAGCCTATCCCTTTGCAATAATAGGCTCGTTGTAAGAATCTGATTGGCCAGAGTTTATATCAATCCGTTAGAGTGCAGTAGTTGCGCTTGAAAAAAAAAAGGATTTCCACTAGTTAACACAGCCACAAAGTAGTAAAAGTTCATTTTTTAGCTTTTTGATCTTAATTTAAGGTTAGGGATAGGCATAAGGTTAACAGTGTGGTTAAGGTTACGGTTAGGTTTAAAATTGTAGAAATGGGCGGGGTTTATGACTTTGTGGATGTGGTAACTAGTGACGACTCTGAGTGGGAGTAACGGCAGGGATAAGCGTTCTTGTACCATGATGTTATGGTGTCTTGGGCTCGCTATTTTACTGATTTATATAATGAGGCATGGCTCAGTTGTTTTCGTTTGTGTTTTGTTTGGCTTGTATGTCCACCAACATAGGCCCACACCTGAATGTTTTGTCTAACAACTACTTGGGTTAAGAATGTGCCTCGTTCCTCGTTTTTTTGAATGGGATATGGGATAACAATTTGGCAGCATGGTCAAGGACACCGACTCCCGTCCCACGACAATCACAAGACTTTGGTTGTGCATGTATTATGTCAATCACAATGCCATTTAATAAGTGAACGTGTGTTTATCGCTCAGAAAGTTAATTTGGGATAAACCCAGTAAAATCGTGCCCTTATAATGTAGCCCTAGGCATTTTTCACTGTTAGCTGGTTCACAGCTGCCAGTGCCACCTACTGGTTTTGCATCTCTCACGAAACCTGTGTGATTTGGGGTCATTTAATTCAGTCCCTTCAGTGAATTCCAATTCAAGGGTTGAAACATGCCATATAGCCAAACACTTTATGTACAGGTATATTTAAATTGTTTATTATTAATTCATATATAGTTTATAAGCTAAAATGTACCCCACTCACCACAAAATTGGGCTATGTTTCCCTGACAGCACACATACCTAGTATGGAGAGCGTTTGCACATTGGCAAGATGTCGCCGAGACGTCGGCATTAGTTTGCATTCGCCCTTCAGCCGAAGTTTGGACGATGCATGTCAAAGTGGCATGCTGCCTAGCCGCTCTACTACAGACATTAAAAAGACCTTTATTCGAGGTAGGATCCAACAGCAAATAATGTTTCACTACACGATTTGAATTACCCATACCAAATGAGTGTAAAGATTATTAGCTAAATTACTGGCAATAATAAAAAACAATATGCTTTACCAGACTTTGTTTGTGGGTAAAATGAAGAGCGAAGATTCAAGTTAATGCCAAGTGTATTAGGCTATTGCTATACCATCAAGTTCTTAAAAGAACTCCAGCACAGAGAAGAGAGAAACAAGGAACAGAGAAACAGAAAAATCACATTTAACAAAAAGATAGCTGATGCAGAGGGTGTTTATAACTATAGTTGGTTCGATAAATGTGGAATTAAGGTTTTACTATAGGCTAAGAGCAGTTAATATGATGAATATATTTACCAAAAAAAGGTAACGTTTGAGTCCAAGAACGCAGTCGAAAATAGACAAAAGGATGAAATGTAAATAAAGAGCAATATACCAAATGATTTAGGCAAAACTACTGTAAACATGCCTAGACAACTCACACAACTGAGAATTCCTTTGAGAACTTATATTTTCCAAGCAGTCAGTCCTATGTTCAAGAAGGAGATGAAATGCGCAAATTAGGAGAATACATAAATGCGCACTTTAAACAGGCACATCAATAATCGTTTAGACAAAGTACAATAGACAGAATGCAACACGATAAACAGACCTGGCACAAGAACGAACAGTTGGAGGGGCATTTGATTTACATAGGCAGGCCCGTTTTTTCACGGGACCGCCTATGTGTGCACGCGCTTGCATCCTTTTATTAATAGGTGTTATAGTAAAGACCATAGGCAGCTTATGAGTTTCAAGTTTGAGGAAGCTTACAATTTATCCTACCATTTCTACCAATCTGCGTTTCAGTTTTGAATATTTGTATATGCACATTTTCGTGGAACAGTTTCATTTCAATAATGTTTTCGACTCTCAAAATCATTGTCATGTGGTTAATCATAGAAATCTGAAGTAAAATTATACAAATCTAAAAGTTAAAATTAATCTATAGCTAGAGCACTAGCCTCTACCATATGGACACATTGATACACTGTGATCACTGTGGCTAAAGAAATGAGAGCATAGAACTCAGCATATAGGCCAATGCAGCAGTAGGCCTATAACTTCCATAATCAACTAAGTAAATACATATGCCTAAAGCCGACAAATAAAAACAGTAGAAAATATCCTGATGAAAATTCTGGTTTTTTCAATCACATTAATCTCTCTTCTCCACCTGTCTGCCTCCCTTTCCATATGTCTTGACTTGCTATTGCTAGTGAAGTTCAACATTGTATCAAATTATCACAGGTTCTGGCCAGAAACTGTAGCTAACGAACTTGCAACATTGTATCAACCAGCCTATTCCGGGCCCTCAGTTTCCTGCGCCAGTGAGCTCGGGAGAGAAAGCAGTTTTTTATGACATTTCCAATGAATATATGGGATTATCCAAGCATGATATTTTGCTCTTTCACACCGAGGCTTGGTGTTTATCGAGGCTGGGAGTGTCGGAAAGATTTTTCTAATATTGAGGAACTATCTTTGGCAATGGATGTTACAAAAACAGACTTATATAATTATATACTAATACTAATTATACTCTAGACACATTATCTTCACACATATTTTAGACGCTTTTCACTGACAGCCGCAACTCAATTAGATAGATCTGTTGCCACGCGCACTACCAAATTGTGGGCTTTCCAAACACACGTGTGATTTGAAACAAACCACACACTGTAAACCTAACAGTACTATCAATAATTTGATTATGTTCTGTAAACATAATATATGTGAAAACGTTGTAATAACATAACTGTTTTAGGTTCCCATAATATGCATCTCACTTTTAATTTCGTGAGACTGGTATTTTATTATTCAGATGAAATGTATCAGAGAGTTTATGTAAATAAGACTTCTGATGATAGATTGACAGGCACACATATCTGTCAAATTTGACCTTGATTACGTCTGACGTTATATACGTCGATGTTCAAAGGCACGCATGTGGCATTTCAATATCTTTCCAACAGTGGATACTTTCTTAATGATAAAAATGTATTAATGATTATTAACTATACCGTGCGTGTATGATTTGTCGAACTTCGAATGGATATCTGTCAAGCTAGCAATCTGATTAACTGGCAAGTGCCAGGCAGGGCTAACGTTAGCTAGTTAGCTAGGTGCCCGGTAGGTTAGCTGGCTAGAGCTAGCTAGCTAGATAGTATGATTTGAAAATGCCAGTGGTGGGGCAGTAACATTAGGTAGCATTGATGATACATAATCAGTTTAAAGTAATTAATGAAAGCTGGAAATTAAATGCAGGCAAGCTCTGGGAGCAGAGTGAAGGTGACTGGATGTCAGATTTGTCTCTGCTGGAGCGGACTTCACCAGCTATATTTTACATTTTAGTCATTTAGCAGAGGCTCTTATCCAGAGCGACTTACAGTTAGTGAGTGCATACATGTTTTTTTGTTTTTTTCATACTGGCCCCCCGTGGGAAACGAACCCACAACCCTCATGCTCTACCAACTGAGCTACACGGGACTACACACTAATACAACTGCGCACTGTCGCCTGACGGCTCGTGTACATTATGACCGGTGTACACTAGCAAGCGGTGCCGCGCGGTGAAATTCCGCGCGGTGCGAACGTGGCGTGGGAGGCGATGAAAAGTTCAGCATTTCCAAACTTCATGGAAATCACCAGCGGCGACCAGACATTTCGAGTGGTTCCCATGACGAATTTGACGCTATGCGACCCATCGCTGGAGACTTTCTCGAGCAAAGATGGCTGACAAAAATACTAGGATGGAAGCAAATGTAAGTGTAATTATAATGTCATAACGAGTCATGCAAAACATTTTTACAGTTGAGAGGAATATGTTAGTTAGTGTAGAGACAAACGATTATGCATATTTTTTTGTCATAATGTTAATTTAAGAAAATCGCTATTTAGCAAGTTATCTGACTAGCTAACATTAGCCAGCTTGCTTTATGGGTTACGAGTATGAAATTGTAATTCGTGTTGTTTAATGTTTTAGGGACTCCTGAGAAAACCAACAAACCAGGCTGTCGGCTTGTGAAACAGTGGATATAAAGAATCTAGCTAGCTAAAACATTTACTGCAAATTGAATGTACAATTTTGTAAGCTTGCCTTGCTGATATCTCCCATGCAATGCATTTACATTTTAGTCATTTTATAATAATAAATAATAATATAATATGCCTTTTAGCAGACGCTTTTATCCAAAGCGACTTACAGTCATGCGTGCATACATTTTTTTTTTTGTGTGTATGGGTGGTCCCGGGGATCGAACCCACTACCTTGGCGTTACAAGCGCCGTGCTCTACCAGCTGAGCTACAGAGGACCAGACGCTCTTATCCAGAGCGACTTACAGTTAGTGAGTGCATAATTTTTTTTTTTATTACTGGCCCCCCGTGGGAATCAAATCCACAACCCTGGCGTTGTAAACGCTATGCTCTACCAACTGAGCTACATCCCTGCCGGCCATTCCCTCCCCTACCCTGGGCCAATTGTGCGCCGCCTCATGGGTCTCCCGGTCGCGGCCGGCTACGACAGAACCTGGATTCGAACCAGGATCTCTAGTGGCACAGCTAGCACTGCGATGCAGTGCCTTAGACCACTGCACCACTCGGGAGGTAAAGTGCAGCTGAAGTAACGTAGCTAGCTAACTATTTTCTTGCTTATTGTGTAGTGGAGGATAAAAATACCTGTATGCCTATGGATGTGTACCTAGCTATGTAGCCGATCTGTGTATTGACCCTCAAACGTTTGGTTAAAATATTAGTTCAGAACCTAGCTATGAACCTCCGCTATCATAGCCTGTTGTATAGACTTCAAAACAGTCTGAATGGCATGAATGAAGCCTATAGATTGAGTAGAATATAATATAACTTTATTGTGCCAAGGATGCAAGTCCTATATACAGGGGTGCACATAACTGGTACGCAGGTACGCAAGCGCGACAAAAATCAGGAATGCGTAATGCCACTTATGTTACTACGCGCCTTTGCGTACTTGACCGATCTTCTCATCTAACCTTACACATGACATGTTGCTTGTCAACTACTGTCAGGGATGTCCAAAAAGCAACAGACATTAAGCAGCTTCTTTGGCGTTTCGCCACCTACAAAGAAACGCCAACTGGAGCCAGAGCCGAAGAAAATACTTTTTTTGGAAAAGTGGCTCCAAGATGTGCAGTGGCTTGAAGCTAACGATGAGCGCACTGAAATGTGGTGCAAGATTTGCCACTCAAATCCACATCTAGCAGACAAAACAGGTGCATTTTATAATGGCTCAAAGAATTTCAACCATCCTTTATTTGACAAACATGAAAAGAGCAAGGAGCATACGAATGTGGCGCAAGCCATTGCTAATAATAAACAAGCTAGCCGAGAAGAAATGTCCAGTCGCCCACTTGCCAGATGGCAAGACAAGCTGAATGAAGAACAGCGGCAAGCTCTGTTTAATATTTTTCTCCTCACCTTCCATAAAGCTAAACACGCACGTCCCATGTCTTCCTATTCTGAGGATGTTCCTTTACTGAAGCGGCTAGGAGTAAATGTCGGAGGTGCATATCATTCACGTGAAGGGGGCACACGGATCATGCAGAGCATCGCTCACACCATCAGCGGGGAGTTACGAGCCAAGTTGCAGTCTGCTGAATTTTGGGGGCTGCTTTTTGATGGATCTGAGGACATCACCATAACTGAGCAGGAAATCGTTTACATTGTGTCTGTGTCCAGCAACGGAGAGTTTACTTCAGACATTATTGGACTGATTGAATTGGGTGCTGACCGAACTGCGCAGGCCATAACAGACGGACTTGTGAGACTTTTCCAGGACACAGGCTTGGATTACTGGACAACAAAGTTGGTCACTGTGTGCACAGACAGGGCTGCTGTCAACGTAGGTATCTACAACGGCGTTGTGCCAAAACTCCGGCAACTTGCTGCGGTTGGAGACTCCCTTGTGCACATTCTGTGCACTGCACACACACTGGAGAATTGCGCGAAATCAGCTGATCGCAACGTTCCTTACTGTGAGACATTTAATCGCTCTGTGGTCAAGCTGCTGCAGTTTTATTTACAAAAAGGTGGAGCAAAACAAACTGCTGCACTGAATAAGCTATGTGAAGAAAATGGGATATCCTTTGTGAAACTGGGTAAGTTTCATAATATCAGATGGTCTGCATGGAGGCATGAAACACTGTTAAAAATATCAAGACTATTGCCAGCCATTAAAATGCAACTGGTTACGAGTGATAACAGTGACTTGCAGCATATCTGCACAGAGCGTTTTCAGTGCTTTCTGTCAAACATGCTTGACATTTGCAACATTTTGAAGACCACATCCATTAGGTTTCAGAAGGAAAAGCTGACCATTGGAGAATGTAAGGATGAACTCATGGTGGCCATTGGACAGTTCACACTTCTGCTTGATGGTGAAAGCCACAGGGCACACACTGTTTCCAATGCTGATTCTGACAGAGACAAGACACACTTACTCAGGGGGTTAATTGAAGAGTTTGAAATCAGATATGACTCCCTCAAGTCATGTGATCATTTCTTAGTATTTGATCCTTCAACATGGCCTCAGGAAATGCAAGACCTCCCCAGTTTTGGAAACACAACAGTTTGCAGCATTCTCAAGAAATATGAGGCCACCTTGCAACTTGACAAAGATACCACAGTGACAGAATGGATGCGCTTAAAGCAGGCAGGAAAACGCCTGGGAGCCTCTTCTGTGTATGACTTGGTCCAAATAGTAAATACAAGTAACCCAGATGCTTACTCCAACATCAACAAGGTGGTTAAGCTGTCTCTTACACTGCCTTTAAGCAGTGCAGCTTGTGAGAGGGGATTCTCACATCTCAACATAATAAAAACCAAGTACAGATCTCGTCTGTCACATGCTCGTCTCTCAGCCCTGATGCACATTCACCTGTCAAAGCAGACCACAGAGACATTTGACCCAAAGCCTGCTGTTGACCTGTGGATGGAGACAGCTAATCGGAGGCTCAACCAAAGACAGGGAGGTGCATCTGCAGCATCTTCATCATCTACCATGCAGGAAGCTGAAGCAGAGGACAGTGGGGGCGACACTGAAGAGGACAGTGGGGGCGACACTGAAGAGGACAGTGGTGGCGGCACTGAGGAGGACAGTGAGGAAGACTGCACTTATTAAGACCACGCTACACATGGGGTGAGTACCAGACACCATCTGCTGGTACTCACCTGAGTAACTCACTGAAAAAGTTATATACATGTAGTTATTACCAAGCATGAGATACCCACATTGCAGCCTGTACATTGAATATATTCACTGATCATGTACTCTACCTTGGCAAATAAAGGTGCTGTTCAGGTATGAATGTCTGTGTGGCATTCTTTTTCAGTCATATCCAATACCAGGAGTATCAAACTCCATTCTTTGAATGATGTTGTGTCTGCATGTATATATTACAATTATACACTAAAGCAGTGTTTACCAATCCTGGTCCTGGGACATCAATGGTTACACATTGTAACTATGCAATAGACCAGAAACATGATTTAAGTAGTTAAAGGCTGATTTGTAATTCATATATACAGAAACATAAAAAAAAATTTAAACACTACACTACACTTCCTATGCATCATGTAAATATTCTAAAACCGGTTCATCTCAATACCTAACTCCCCTCATCTGCATTGATCTGAGAAAACAGGATAGGTGTAGTATTTCATCGAATGAGAGACTTAATTTCAACCAGTAGAGAATGTGAAACACTTTATTGAAAGAAGTTCATTATCCAAGTGTTATAAATACATAATACATGCATTATAAATATTATAATTGTAATATTATATTCTAAATACAAGTTCAATCTGTACTTCAATGCACATCTGGTGAGCATTATAAAAACAGAGGAAGAAAGAGGAGGTGGGTAGAGGTGTAAGAAAGACTGTAAAAGACAGAAAGGGAAAGAGGTAAGAACAGAGGAGCAGGGAAGACAGCATATGATTAATGAATTACAGTGCTATCCTAATATTCTCTCAGTTCATCACAATTACATAATAGTGTCTCTAGCGGTGTCTCCTAACAGCCTTGGGCCCCCAGTTGGCCCGAATGTTATCTTTTGAGCGGGTTTGATGGTGATGACGGGACTTGGGGTTGGCACCCGAGAGATGGAGAGAGAGAGCATGATTTAAGCCTCGTGTTTTTATTTTATTCTAACACTGTCAGTCATCAGGAGGTGAAATGCAAAACTGACCTTGTATCATTAACTCTGGGACTACTACATCTCTATCTGTATTTCAATGTAAAGCATCTCTTTAATAATACTTCCTGTTGACCCGACCAAGTGACCTCTCACCTCTGATCATGCTGTGCCCTCTATGTAGCCAGTTCAGATGCGGCAGGGGTTCACCGACACAGCTGATATAACCTAGAGGATTTAGGGAGAAGGGGGGAGAGGAATGAAGTGAAGGAGAGACTGTTATTGAGAAAAGAAGGTAGTTAAAGAGACAATGTTCAACAGGAATATGTGTGTGGTCTCACCTGGTGTCCACACTAAGTGGCTGCAGAGTACTTTATACTGAAAAACATGCACAGACATGAGGACAAACAATATAGCGTAGTTATATAAATATAAATATGAAGTGTCTTACTATTCTCCATGGTTGGTCCTCTTGCCTACTCTTTGAAGGTGGAAGGAGCCACAGTTATATACCTGAGCCTGCTTACTGCACAACAATCCATCAATCAGATTGATACATGAGTGTGTAGGTGTGGGTTATAGGGTGTGTAATTGTTCTAAATTTTTTCAATATGGGTGACTTAAAATAGCCTGTTTTGTTTTTGTACAGACACCACCCTTACCTAAACAGCACCCTCACCTGAGAAGTAGAAATCAAAGGGAGAGAAACTGGGCATTTAATAACTGCAGTTGACATAGCTAAATAAATGGAAGAATACTCTTATTGCAATGTAGATGCATAGTGTAGTCTATGGTGTTGCCAGGGAACAACACCCTCTTCAAATAAGTAGGAGGTGAAGATCTCCCGCACACGGATTGATTGCCTCTCTTGTTGCGTTGTTGGACCCCATCCTTGAAACATCCTGCAGAGCAGCAGACCTCTCCTCTGGCACACGGCGGCGAGCTGCAGATCCCCTCCTGGTCCTCGTGTCCATCCTCATTAAGTTATGCAGGACACAGGTAGCCTTCACACGCCTGAATTCCCCCAGGAGGCAGTCCCAAATGGCCCTTGTCACCCAACCTTGTAACTATAGGCAATCGTTTTGAAGGAATCTCCAATTGCAAGGTATCTGTAGGAATATGGAAGATAATGTCATTATTATACTTTTACATCACCAGGTCATTGTGGATTACTAAAGTATAATATATCTTATAACAAATCATAATAACATTGGATAGATGCATGTGCACACACACGTGCATGTGTAGCACGTGACAACTGCAGGATCATATCAAGGATAGTGTCACAAATGAATACATAAATACCACTTGAAGCTTGATGATGAGTTGATCATTTGAACCAGCTGTGTAGTGCTAAGGCAAAAAAAAAATGTGCACCCCTTTGAGTCCCCAGGACCAGGACTGAGAACCACTGCTTTTCATTGTGACCTCTTCATCTGCAGACAGGCTTTCACAGCTCTCTGTATCTGGGGACAGAAAACATCAGAAGAAACTTAATTATACTCAAATTATACAGCATTGAACATTATGTTAATATTGTTACTATTATCCCTGTCCTCACTTCTAGGGACTGGAACTACACAAAAGTACCTGCCCTATCCTGAATAGAATACTCTCTCACTTTGACAGTTGGGCTGCTATCCTTTCACCCTCCTACATGGCTGTTAGCTAGCTACCTACAAATACATTTGGAGTTTGTTTTTTACAATGATAAATACATCAAGATAGCTAGCTGGTGATATTTAATTCACTTATCTAGCTAGCTATACCGTATGTAAAGTTGGCCTGCACTGTAGCTAGTTAGCTAATAATACATCGTTTTTTAAAAAACATTTTAGAAATGTATTTACTTACTTGAATAGGTTCTCCCAGCCATGTGGACGATTGGTAGCTCCCGTAGCTTAGTTGGTAGAGCATGGCGCTTGCAACGCCAGGGTTGTGGGTTCGTTTCCCACGGGGGGTCAGTATGAAAAATGTATGCACTCACTAACTGTAAGTCGCTCTGGATAAGAGCGTCTGCTAAATGACTAAATTATTAATGGCAGCAAAGTTTGTCACCAGAGCGGTTTAGAGCATATTACTATTTACCTGTGAATAAATTCATGAAATGGAGAATGGATAAAGCTATTTACCCATTTAATAACCAGACCTTCATACAAACTTGCTATGCTGACTTCTTGATGCACAATCGAAGAGCTGCTTTATGCTGCCAGCACACCCACAAGCGAGCCACACTGTTCACGCGCTTCAACGAGCGTCTGCGTATCCAGGCGCTAAAATAGAACTTAGTTCTATTTGTGAAGCATGAAGCGCTACAAGTCCCGCCTCTCCCATCTCCTCATTGGTTTTTAGGAGCATATTCCCACGTGGGTGATTGAAAGCTGAACTGAGGTCCACACTCCAGTCCAGTTGGTGGTGGTAATGCACGTTAAAGTTGGTTGCCAACCGCCATATAAAGTCCAAAGAAGAAGAAGAAGAATCCTGAAGGCTGAGCGATTACTAGAAACAAACTCGTTTTACCCATTTATCTGTGGATTAATTGTTGGAGTAGAGGACCTTGTGCATTTCAGGTAAAATAACAACTGTTAGAAATTGCGTAATTCAAATCTGGTATTGGAATAAGAGAAAACATAATCAAGAGATATTCAATCCAAGCTAAATTTATTATATGCAAAATGTATGTATGATAAGTATGTTGGTTCGTATACGGGCTCACTGAAATACCACGCAGGGCAGACAGAGAACTGATCCATTGTTACAGGTTCTTCCTCAAATACTCTGACAGAGAGAGAGTTCCCACCTCTCTGCTGGCCAATCAGAGTAGAGACTGAGCGTGGTTTAGACTTACTCAGCCAATCCGTTGGCGCACGGGCTAGTCCCAGGCCCTTAGCGCATCCCTGTTGCCAGGTGTCTAGTTGTTTTGCAACTTATCCAGAAAGTCAGCACTTTTGCAGTACACGTCCTTGGACGGTTCACAGATCACAAAGAGAGAGTGTTCGGGTATTGTGAGACATAAGTTCTTATCTGTCCCTAACGTTCCACACATGAATCACAGCCTGTTATGTGAAACAATTTATATCAGTATAGTACAAACCTATGCTCATCATTAATGCATTCATTCTAAGCTATTCATTCACATACAAATCCAATTATTAGAAAATAGAACCCCACACAACCCAATGTTTATATCCCAGGACAAATTAGCTAGCAACAGCAAGCTAAATTGCCATAAATGTTTAATGCTTTTCGACCTGTCCCCAAATTAATATAGTTGGTTCAGAGTTTGTTTTGATATTTCAACCTGCCTGTCCTGATTGTCTGGTGTGGGTGGACAAAATCAACATGTGCGCAGTGGCGCACGCACACGAGCGGTCTGGTCAGCATGCGAGGGTTCACGCGGTAAGTTAATTACTTTGCTTCAATAGATAATGGTAGCTATACATTTTAATGTTTGAACATTATTTGTGTTGTAGCGTTTCTTTGGAGAATATATCCACTGTCAAGATCTCCCTATCCGAATTGTACAACATGCCAAACATGTTAGCTAGTTAGATAATTCACCTACACGCTGTAAAATAGCCTTGATGGACAATGTTAACTAGTGTGGGGTTCTATTTTCTCATAACTGGATCTGATGACTAACTTAGAAAGAATGAATGAATGATTAAGCATAAAAGGTATGTACTGTTCTGATATAAATTGTTTCACCTAACAAGCTGTGATTAATGTGAGGAGCTGTTTTAGGGAGTAGGGGGAGATAAGAACTTGTGTCTCAAAATACTAGACTACACTGCCTCTTTGTGATTTGTGAACCGTCCTTGAACGTAGGTACTTAGAGTACAGTGGAACGGTGTCTATGGGTGATGACTCTACAGGTTGTTATGATAACAACTTATGCCTGGCAACAGTGGAGCGCCAAGGGACTGGGACCAGCCTGAGCGCCAGCGATAGGTTGGGCAAGTCTAAACCACGCCCAACCTCTACCCTGATAGGCCCAGCAGAGAGCGGGAACTAAAACTGTCAGGGTATTTACGGAAGGATTTGTAATGAGGAAGTCAGTTCTCTGTCTGCCCTGCGTGGTATTTCAGTGAGCCCGTATACGAACCATCATACTTATCATACATACATTTTGCATATAATAAATTTAGCTTGGATTGAATATCTCTTCATTATGTTTTCTCTTATTCCAATACCAGATTTGAATTATGCAATTTCTAACACTAGCTAGTTGCTTAAACATAAGGATTTTGGTATCATGTGATTATTTTTGTCTGAAACATATTTTGTAAAATGTAAGACAGAGGACTCCGATCATTAGGGCACTGCACATTGCACTGGAATCAGATCTTGGTCTAATGCAAATCTCAACTACTTATACAACTTTGAGGGGAGATTTCCCAGACCCAGATTAAGCCTAGGCCCTTTTGGGACTATTCCATTGGTTCCATTGTACCAGGTTTCTAATTAAACCAAGCTCAGCACGTCACAAGTGATTTAAGGCTAAATATTCTCATCTTTCTCTGGTACCAGGTTAGATTAGTAAACCTGTGTCATAAAATTGACATTTATGTATCCCTTTAGGAACTACATGATGCCCACACAAGGCGTATGACTGTTCTCCGTGCGAGGAAGTCTCCTGATTTTTCAAAACATGCAAGGTAGATTTCCTTTCATTCTGGTTATTTTGTATTATTGTGCCCATTCCCGATCAACCCACCCTATCTCCTGAGGTGATTAGATGGGTGAGTATGGTCTATCTAGTTATCAAGTTGATAACACTTTGTTTTTGTTTCAACATAACGAGATGTGGCTTAAGGTTGGAGTCTTATTTTTTAGATGACATTGTGTTGGATTCTGTAAGGAGTGTTATGCTGAGCTGCTAGAATACAGTACAAAAGATTGTCAAGAGTATTTGGTTTGAAGTTGGAACAGAAAATCTTACAAGCCACCTACCACAAGTGCTTTACATGGGCTTTTCCCTGAACCATGCAGGTGGAATTTGCATAGAATTCTATTGTTGAACCTTTACTTTTTGTATGACAACATACAATCCTGAATTTTCACCTGTACACTTATATTTATTTTGTTTTTTTTCCCCCATTGTATTTGGTTTTATGATTAATATGCATTTATATTTATTTTTTATAAGCTGTTTTATCAGCTAAAGCTGACATCTTTTGAGAAACTATCCCATGGTAAATCCAATAGAGTATGTTTTAGATTTAGAGCAACCTGGACACACAACGGTGTATGTTCGAATACTTTACATTTAAGAACTGTTTAACACTGATATTTTAAGCAAAACCTCAGAACCAAATTCTGAGCCAAGTCACTACACGTCCGCAAAGATTTTAGCCTGAGAACAAAAGCCAGCCATGATTTGAATATACAAAATGTTGTGCCAAGTGATACTGTTGCGTCACTACAGTATTTCCACCCCATCACAGGATTTTGATGATCTTTTGGAAGGTATTGTGCCTGTTGAGCTGTCTCAATTGATATTGGAAATATTAAGCTGTTTTATCATTATTATTTGTTGACATTGTTGAAATTGTTTTATTGTTTAGGAAAGGAACCCCAAAAGACACTTGCTCTTACCCCCTAACCATCATTACAGTAGCACCTCCACCACGGTTGGGGTCAGTTACATTTCAATTCAGGAAGTAAACTGAAATTCCAGTTCTAATTTCAGCACATAGGAGGCAATGAGGAAAATTGATATTGAAATGTTAGTTTACTTCCTGAATTGAAAAGGAATTGACCCCAACCATGGTGGAGGTGCTACTGTAAAGTGTTCTCTTTAAAAGTATGTAGGCTAATAACAGTAGGTCATGGTGTTTCTTAGATCTGCCATCTTCCTTATCTTATTATTTCCTTGCTCAAATGCATTGATTACTTTTTCAATGCATGTTGTCCACACAGCACTTGAATAGGTCTAGCACTGACAAGTTGATTTTGGGGCTTACATATGGGGGCAATGTCTCAGTGGAGGTCAGGGTCGGGTCAATTCCATTTTAAATTCAGTCAATTCAGGAAGTAAACTGAAATTCAAATATTTTCCTCAAAGGAGGCAATGTGGAAAATAATATAATTTCAGTTTACTTACCAAATTGACTGAATTGAAAATGACTGACCCAAACCTGAATTCTGCTAACTTATTTGGTTTTACAGTGCAGCAAAAAAAATTAAAAAAAAGAGGCTAATGTTCCTCTGTGGCTAAGTCGTGCTCCCTGGTTAGGTATTTTGAATGATTTTATTTAGACAGGAATAATTATATAAATTTGGCTAAACATCAATTTACTTTATGGCAATCCAGCATCCTAACAGTGCACTGGGCACTCAGCAAATTTCCTTTCCAAATCGCAAGAGGCTGAAACTAGAGATCTGTATATAATGACGAGATGCTCATGTCTCCACCCTAACAATGAGTCTTTGTCCCAAAGGCGGGAAGGAAGGCGACAAGTTTAGGTCTGCATATTATTCCCATAGAAACGCATTGGTCTTATACTGGACAGATTTTGGCGAGAGTGAGCCCTCTCACTTCGCCTCTTCCTCTCTGCTGAAACGATATCACTGGGGAAAGCATCCGAGGGAGTGAAACCGCTCCCCTCTATATGTAGCCCATGTACTGTATCTAATGCTGTCTGGCCAGAAATAGTATGACAAATACTGAGACAGAGGGGGCGCTGTTTCGCTCGCTCGGATGCTTTAACTGAGATTGATGCGTCTTTCTGTCGGCATGCGTCTCGGTCAAATAAATGAGCAATACTTCAATATTTTATATTGGCAAGGAGGTATGGTAGGGTGTCTCCTGTCTCCTGAGTGGCGCAGTGGTCTAAGGCACTGCATCGCAGTGCTAACTGTGCCACTAGAGATCCTGGTTCGAATCCAGGCTCTGTTGCAGCCGGCCGCGACCGGGAGACTCATGGGCGGCGCACAATTGGTCCAGGGTAGGGGAGGGAATGGCCGGCAGGGATGTAGCTCAGTTGATAGAGCATGGCGTTTGCAACGCCAGGGTTGTGGGTTTGATTCCCACGGGGGGCCAGTATAAAAAAAGATGTATTCTCTAACTTTAAGTCGCTCTGGATAAGAGCGTCTGCTAAATGTAAAATGTAGGGCCCCCCTAAGGCTGGGACAGTTCTGGGATGATAGATCCAACATTTATACAGCCCCTGTACATGTTACAAAGGCAAGCCCACAAGGCAGATACAACAGATCAAAATGTTGACTAACAATTATTTATTCACATTATAAGGCCTCATGCCAGTGGTTTCATGTGACAGAGATACCAATATTTGAAATGTCAAAGGGTGTAGGCGGATCGCTGCCCTAAAATAGTTCTGTAAAATTGCTATTGAAAAGTGAACTTGAAATGCTTTGGTATTGTATTTGTTTGAAATGTTGATGTCATTGCTACGGTGAAAAGCTGAGTTGCTGAGAAATATTTGTTCTAAAAGTAACAGTATGCTGAATCGTTGTTTCAGAGTCTGTTATGTTGATGCAGTTGTTGCAGTATACAGTGAGGGAAAAAAGTATTTGATCCCCTGCTGATTTTGTATGTTTGCCCACTGATAAAAATGATCAGTCTATACTTTTAATGGTAGGTTTATTTGAACAGTGAGAGACAGAATAACAACAACAAAAATCCAGGAACGCATGTCAAAAATGTTATACATTTATTTGCATTTTAATGAGGGAAATAAGTATTTGATCCCCTCTCAATCAGAAAGATTTCTGGCTCCCAGGTGTCTTTTATACAGGTAACGAGCTAAGATTAGGAGCACACTCTTAAAGGGAGTGCTCCTAATCTCAGCTTGTTACCTGTATAAAAGACACCTGTCCACAGAAGCAATCAATCAGATTCCAAACTCTCCACCATGGCCAAGACCAAAGAGCTCTCCAAGGATGTCCGGGACAAGATTGTAGACCTACACAAGGCTGGAATGGGCTACAAGACCATCACCAAGCAGCTTGGTGAGAAGGTGACAACAGTTGGTGCGATTATTCGCAAATGGAAGAAACACAAAAGAACTGTCAATCTCCCTCGGCCTGGGGCTCCATGCAAGATCTCACCTCGTGGAGTTGCAATGATCATGAGAACGGTGAGGAATCAGCCCAGAACTACACGGGAGGATCTTGTCAATGATCTCAAGGCAGCTGGGACCATAGTCACCAAGAAAACAAATGGTAACACACTACGCCGTGAAGGACTGAAATCCTGCAGCGCCCGCAAGGTCCCCCTGCTCAAGAAAGCATATATACAGGCCCGTCTGAAGTTTGCCAATGAATATCTGAATGATTCAGAGGAGAACTGGGTGAAAGTGTTGTGGTCAGATGAGACCAAAATCGAGCTCTTTGGCATCAACTCATCTCGCTGTGTTTGGAGGAGGAGGAATGCTGCCTATGACCCCAAGAACACCATCCCCACCGTCAAACATGGAGGTGGAAACATTAAGCTTTTGGGGTGTTTTTCTGCTAAGGGGACAGAACAACTTCACCGCATCAAAGGGACGATGGATGGGGCCATGTACCATCAAATCTTGGGTGAGAACCTCCTTCCCTCAGCCAGGGCATTGAAAATGGGTCGTGGATGGGTATTCCAGCATGACAATGACCCAAAACACATGGCCAAGGCAACAAATGAGTGGCTCAAGAAGAAGCACATTAAGGTACTGGAGTGGCCTAGCCAGTCTCCAGACCTTAATCCCATAGAAAATCTGTGGAGGGAGCTGAAGGTTCGAGTTGCCAAACGTCAGCCTCGAAACCTTAATGACTTGGAGAAGATCTGCAAAGAGGGGTGGGACAAAATCCCTCCTGAGATGTGTGCAAACCTGGTGGCCAACTACAAGAAACGTCTGACATCTGTGATTGCCAACAAGTGTTTTGCCACCAAGTACTAGGTCATGTTTTGCAGAGGGGTCAAATACTTATTTCCCTCAATAAAATGCAAATCAATTTATAACATTTCTGACATGCGTTTTCTGAATTTTGTTGTTGTTATTCTGTCTCTCACTGTTCAAATAAACCTACAATTAAAATGATAGACTGATCATGTCTTTGTCAGTGGGCAAATACTTTTTTCCCTCACTGTACATGGTTACTTACCTTGAGTTCAAACTACAGAACATGTATTCAAAAGAAGTGCTTAAAATATGTAGAACATTATACATTTTTTACATTTGATTTTTAAAAAACATTTTAGTCATTTAGCAGACGCTCTTATCCAGAGCGACTTAGTGAGTGCATACATTATTATTTTTTCATACTGGCCCCCCGTGGGAATCGAACCCACAATCCTGGCGTTGCAAGCGCCATGCTCTACCAACTGAGCTACACGGGGCCCCGTTTTAAAGAAGGGGGATGTAATATTCATGTCTCAGCGTACTGAATTGTAATTGGATGCATTCTACCGTCGTATCATACTGCGCAATGATTGCTTAAGACCACCCAGGTGGTGAGGTCATTTTAAAAAGATGATCATGGCCGGAGACACATTAACATTCCAGTTATTGCAAGCTAATAAAGAGTTAAGTTTATAAAGATCCTGTCGTGCTGCTTTTTATTATTTTGGACAAAGCATACAAAACAAGACAGAAGCTTTAGGTGAGGCAGGTGAACCTGTAGCCATATTACTTCAACAGTATTTAACATGAGATCCTCGCTAAGCTTTACAGACATGTGGTTCTGAATATAGACCTCAACACTGCCCCCGTTGGCAGAGTTTCAGAGATTGTCAGAATATGAATGTCATCTCAAATTATTGGTTTCATGAACCTTGCTTCTTAAGCTACATATGTTAACATAGGCAATTTTTAACACTTGCTTGATTATTTTTCTTGCTTTACTGGGAAGCTTAACAGAGGTAAACAGACTTGGGTTCTTTTTATTAGTGCAGGGTGAGCTGCACACAGTGGTCTTCCTACTAGGGCACACTACCTCAGTGCTAACAGTATTACTCTGGTTCATAGGATAATGTACATTTGCTGAAGCATTATGGTGACTCAGCGACACAATGGTAGGGATTAACTGAGCTGGACTTGGGTCATTGATAAGTCATTGTCTCAACGCAGCCTTATAATGCTGTGAAAGGATCCAGGAACCCAAATGATTTGGGTGGATCCCATCCTCCTTATAATACAAGCTTTGTTTCCAGAAGGTATCAAAATTGTCAATACATTTTACAACCACAGAGCTGCAATAGTCTCTTAGCCAGTTATGGATGGCTACAAGTCTGCTGAAACGTTCAATGCCACGATTTAGGGAGGGCAGAGGGCCAGATATTATGGTTTGTTGGTGTCAAGTAGAGACCCAATCAGTTCTTTAAAATCCATCTTCAGCTGCCCTTCATAATGTCATTGATTTGACCCCACATGAACCATGACAGTATCAGGCCCCGGTGACTGACTCACAGCCTCAGGAAGTAGCCTGGTGATTTCCTGAACTCCCCAAATACAGGTGTGCCAAGCTTTTTAGCGTTATACCCAAGAAGACTCTATGCTGGAATCGCTGCCAAAGGTGCTACAACAAAGTACTGAGTAAAGGGTCTGAATACTTATGTAATATGTATTTTCTATGTAATGTAATATTTCAGTTTTTTATTTTAATAAATTAGCTAAAATTTCTAAAAACCTGTTTTTTCTTTGTCATTATGGGGTATTGTGTGTAGATTGATGAGGAAAAATAACTATTTAATCAATTTTAGAATAAGGCTGTAATGTAACAAAATGTGGAAAAAGTCATAGGGTCTGAGTACTTTCCGAAGCCACTGTAGATAAATAAAAGTGTGTGTGTGTTCTGTATAGCTACTAAGCTACAGTGCCATGTCACGAGCACACTGCATAGCATTCTGCGCCACGTACAGCAGCCTAGTTGAGAGATACAGGATGGAGGTTAAAAATATGCTGAACTCTGGCTTGGGCTGATCCCAGTGCCGGCTCTAACCTTTTGGGGGTGAGATTTGAGTGGCCCCCTCTTGACGGTGGAGAGAAGAATGTAAAGTTCATTTCCTGCAATTGTACACATTTTGCTGTGGGGTGTATAGAAAATGTTGCAGTTGTAAAGCAAGTTTTCTGCAATTCTACACATTTCGCCATGGGGCGGAGGGAAAACTTAAAAATTATATAACAAATTGCCTGCAATTCAACTCATTTCGCCATTGGGCATAGAGAAAACATTTGCAGTTTTACAGCACATTTCCTGCAATTCTACCCATTTTGCCATGGGGGTGGAGAGACATTTTTTCACTTTTAAAGCTATATTCCTGCAATTGTACACCTTTTGTAATGACTAATGGCATGTTAATATGATATCTGAGTGAGAAAAAATGCTGATGCACAAGCAAATTTCGAAATTGCACCTATTCATACTTTCAATAGTAAGTTGAGACCCCAAATTGTACCTGATCCACTAACCTCTACAGTAACTTGCAAAAGTATTCACCCCCCTTGGCATTTTTCCTATTTTGTTGCCTTACAACCTGGAATTAAAATATATTTTTTGGGGCAAAATATGTTTTATTGTGAGAAAAACAAGAAATAAGATTTAAAAAAACAGAAAACGTGAGCGTGCATAACTATTCACCCCCCAAAGTAAATACTTTGTAGAGCCACCTTTTGCAGCAATTACAGCTGCAAGTATCTTGGGGTATATCTCTATAAGCTTGGCACATCTAGCCACTGGGAATTTTGCCCATTCTTCAAAGCAAAAATACTCCAGCTCCTTCAAGTTGGATGTGTTCCGCTGGTGTACAGCAATCTTTAAGTCATACCACAGATTCTCAATTGGATTGAGGTCTGGGCTTTGACTAGGCCATTCAAAGACATTTAAATGTTTCCCCTTAAACCACTCAAGTGTTGCTTTAGCAGTATGCTTAGGGTCATTGTCCTGCTGGAAGGTGAACCTCCATCCCAGTCTAAAATCACTGGAAGACTGAAACAGGTTTCCCTCAAGAATTTCCCTGTATTTAGCACCATCATTCCTTCAATTCTGACCAGTTTCCCAGTCCCTGCTGATGAAAAACATCCCAAAAGCATGATGCTGCCACCACCATGCTTCACTGTGGGGATGGTGTTCTCTGGGTGATGAGAGGTGTTGGGTTTGCGCCAGACATAGCGTCTTCCTTGATGGCCAAAAAGCTCAATTTTAGTCTCATCTGACCAGAGTCTCCCACATGCCTTTTGGCGAACACCAAATGTGTTTGCTTATTTTTTTCTTGAAGCAATGGCTTTTTTCTGGCCACTCTTCCGTAAAGCCCAGCTCTGTGGAGTGTAAGGCTTAAAGTGGTCCTATGGACAGATACTTCAATCTCCGCTGTGGATCTTTGCAGCTCCTTCAGGATTATCTTTGGTCTCTTTGTTGCTTCTCTGATTAATGCCCTCCTTGCCTGGTCCGTGAGTTTTGGTGAGCTGCCCTCTCTTGGCAGGTTTGTTGTGGTGCCATATTCTGTCCATTTTTTAATAATGGATTTAATGGTGCGCCGTGGGATGTTCAAAGTTTCTGATATCTTTTTATAACCCAACCCTGATCTGTACTTCTCCACAACCTTGTCCCTGACCTGTTTGGAGAGCTCCTTGGTCTTCATGGTGCCGCTTGCTTGGTGGTGCCCCTTGCTTAGTGGTGTTGCAGACTCTGGAGCCTTTCAGCAAAGGTGTATATAAACTGAAATGATGTGACAGATCATGTGACACTTAGATTGCACACAGGTGGACTTTATTTAACTAATTATGTGACTTCTGAAGGTAATTGTTTGCACCAGATCTTATATAGGGGCTTCATAGCAAAGGGGGTGAATACATATGAACGTTATTTTTTTAATTTCACTTCACCAATTTTGACTATTTTGTGTATGTCCATTACATGAAATCCAAATAAAAAATCAATTTAAATGACAGGTTGTAATGCAACAAAATAGGAAAAATGCCAAGGGGGATGAATACTTTTGCAAGGCACTGTATACGCTGCATCTGTACATCCCCACTGGGCACAAACTCTGGTTGAATGAGAAGAATGAAAGAATGGCGGTGCAATGGATAGCAGCCGTTTTACGGGCTCCTGACCAATTCTGCTATTTTGTTTTGTTGTGCTGATCTTAACTTTTTTGTACATAATGACTGAAAAGAGCTTCTGGACATCAGAAAAGTGATCACTAACCTTGATTTGGATGAAGATTTCTACTTGAACGAGTTGGAGGCGCATGACATACTGCGGACCCCGGACCAGGCCCTAATCCCAGAGACTTGGAAAAGAAAAAGGCGGCATAAGAGAGGCTGACGTGCAAAACTATGTTGGCGAGTACATAAACCGCCTCTACCCTCCGTTCTATATGGCGAACATACAATCACTGGGGAACAAACTGGATGAGCTCCGTTCGAGACTATCCTATCAACGGGACCTGAAGAACTCTGGTAACATATGTTTCTCGGAGTTGTGGCTGAACAAGGACATGGATAATATGCACTAGAGGTTTACACGGGAACAGTTCTAGAGTCAAGTTCTGAACAGGACGGGACAGGATCAACAGTCCACAGGAAAGGGCAGTACAGGAATAGTTATAAACATAGTTTTTTGGACAGAAATATGTAATGTGTGGAGCTAGGCCTAATACAGTTTACTTAAAAAATTCAAATAAACATAAATGTAATTTCCCCCCTCCCTCCCCCGGCTCCAGTTGTAGCCAGTCACTATAGGCTACATCAGATGCCAATCTACATCAGTAGGCTAAATGATGAAGCCTTCAATAGAGGAATTGCAACATCTTGTTGCAGCCAAGGACCCATCACTAACATTAACATTATAGCCAAGGAAAGAGCGATGTTTTAGCTAAAGTTTATAGAGTTGTCTTTGACAATAAAGGAACAGAGTACACAGCTTATACAAAATGCTGCAGTTTAATCAAATAGGCTACCAACCGGAGAGCGGGACAAGAGGCCTGAAGTGGCATAGCTGCTTTACTCCCATCAACTTTACCCTCAAGCCCAATTGTTTAGGTATTTAACTAAACCCGTGTCATCTGAGGTGAAGAGTGAAATAAAAATAGATTAACTATTTTGCTGAGCATTTAGGTAATTTAGAATACGCTCTTATTCCGAGCGACTTGGCCTACAGTCAGTACATTTAACTAAGATAGGTAAGACAACCACATATCACAGTCGTATATTGCATTACTGAAATAATTTTAAATACTTCCTTAACAAACACAATAACCTACATATTTTCTGCTCACAGAAATGAACACGGGATGGGAGTGATATTTATCAGGAAGGGACAGGAAAGTTACAGGATTATAGAACTGTTGCAAGATCAGGACAGCACAGGAAAATAATTGACAGGACAGGAATGAATATTCACTCCTGTGTCAACCTCTAATATACACTGAGTGTACAAAACATTGAGAACACCTTTCAAATATGGACTTGCACCCCCCTTTTGCCCTCAGAACAGCCTCAATTTGTCAGGGCATGGACTCTACATGCAGTCTTAGAAGAAAAGGTGCTATCTAGAACCTCTTTGGCAGTCCCCATCGGAGAACCCTTTGAATAACCCTTTTTGGTTCCAGATAAAACCCTTTTGAGTTCCATGTAGAACCCTTTACACAGAGAGTTCTACATAGAACCCAAAAGAGTTCTACCTGGGGACAGCCGAAGAACCCTTTTGAAACCCTTTTTTCTAAGAGTGTGGTGCATTTGTATTTTGTATTTATTATGGATCCCCATTTGCTGCTGCCAAGGCAGCAGCTACTCTTCCTGGGGTCCAGCAAAATTAAGGCAGTTCATACAATTAAAAAAACATTACAATACATTCACAGATTTCACAACACACTGTGTGCCCTCAGGCCCCTACTCCACCACTACCACATTTCTACAGTACAAAATCCATGTGTACGTGTGTGTATAGTGTTATATATAATGTTATTGTATGTGTGTATGCATGTGTTTGTGCCTATGTGTGTGTTGCTTCACAGTCCCCGCTGTTCCATAAGGTGTTTTTTAATCTGTTTTTAAAATCTAATTTTACTACTTGCATCAGTTACTTGTGTAATAGAGTTCCATGTAGTCATGTCGAAAGTGTTCCACAGGGATGCTGGCCCTTTTTGACTCCAATGCTTCCCACAGTTGTGTCAAGTTGGTTGGATGTCCTTTAGGTTGTGGACCATTCTTATTTATTTATAATATTTTTCTCCCCAATTTCGTGATAACCAATTGCGATCCAATCTAGTCTCATCGCTGCAACTCCCCAACGGGCTCGGGAGAGGCGAAGGTCGAATCATGAGTCCTCCGAAACATGACCCGCCAAGCCACGCTGCATCTTAACACCTGCTCACTTAACCCGGAAGCCAGCCGCACCAATGTGTCGGAGGAAACACCGTTCAACTGACGACTGAAGTCAGCTTGCATGTGCCCAACCCGCCACAAGGAGTCGCAAGAGCGTGATGAGCCAAGGAAAGCCCCCGGGCCAAACCCTCCCCTAACCTGGACAACGCTGGGCCAATTGTGCACTGCCCTATGCGACTCCCGGTCACAGATCGAACCGTGATGCAGTGCTTTAGACCGCTGCGCCACTCGGGAGGCCGTGGTGGACCATTCTTGATACACATGGGAAACTGTTGAGCGTGAAATACCCAGAAGCGATGCAGTTCTTGGCACCTACTATCATACCCAGTTCAAGGGCACTTCAAGGGCATCTTTTGTCTCGCCCATTCACCCTCTGAATGGTACACATACACATTTTGTGTCTCAATTGGCTCAAGGCTTAACATCCTTCTTTAACCTATCTCCTCCCCTTCATCTACACTGATCTACCAAGTGACATCAATAAGGGATCATAGCTTTCACCTGGATTCACCTGGTCAGTCTATGTCATGGAAAGAGCAGGTGTTCTTAATGTTTTGTACACGCAGTGTCGGATAATCTCAAGGGGGGAGGTGTGTGTCTCTTTGTTAACAACAGCTGGTGCACGATCTCTAATATTAAGGAAGTCTCAAGGTTCTGCTTGCCTGAGTTAGAATACCTCATATTAAGCTGTAGACCATGCTATTTACAAAGAGAGCTGTCTATTTACCACCACAAACCGATGCTGGCACTAAGACCGCACTTAACGAGCTGTATGGGGCCATAAGCAAACAAGAAAATGCTCATCCAGAGGTGGTGCTCCTAGTAGCCAGTGATTTTAATGAAGAGAAACTGAAATTCTTACATTTACGTCATTTAGCAGACGCTCTTATCCAGAGCGCCTTACATTATTTATTTTTTCATACCCCCTGTGGGAATCAAACCCACAACCCTGGCGTTGCAAACACCATGCTCTATCAACTGAGCTACATCCCTGCCGGCCATTCCCTCCCCTACCCTGGACGACGCTGGGCCAATTGCGCGCCGCCACTTACCTAATTTCTACCAGCATGTCACCTGTGCAACTAGAGATGAAAAAACTCTAGATCACCTTTAGTCCACAAAAAGAAATGCATACAAAGCTCTCCATCACCCTCCATTTGGCAAATCTGACCATATCCTCCTGATTCCTCCTTACAAGCAAAAACTCAAACAGGAAGTACCTGTGGCGCGCTCAATACGGAAGTGGTCCGATGAAGCGGATGCTAAGCTACGGGACTGTTTTGCTAGCACAGACTAGAATGTGTTCCATTGAGGTGTATACCACATCAGTCAACGGCTTCATTAATAAGTGCATAAATGATGCCGTCCCCACAGTAGCAGTATGTACATATCCCAACCAGAAGCCATGGATTACAGGCAACATCCACACTGAGCTAAAGGCTAGAGCCCCGTAGCACTCATATCTGTAGCCATGAAATGCTTTGAAAGGCTGTTTATGGCTCACATCAACACCAGCATCCCAAATACCCTGGACCCACTCTAATTCGCATACCGCCCCCAACACATCCACAGATGACGCAATCTCTATTGAACTCCACACTGCCCTTTCCAACCTGGACAAGAAGAACACCTATGTGAGAATGCTGTTCATTGACAACAGCTCAGCATTCAACACCATAGTGCCCTCCAAGCTCATCACTAAGCTAAGGACCCTGGGATTTAACACCTCCCTCTGCAACTCGATCCTGGACTTCCTGTTGGACCACCCCCAGGTGGTGAGGGTAACAACACATCCACCACTCTGGCCCTCAACACGGAGGCCCCTCAGGGGTGCATGCTTAGTCCCCTCCTGTACTCCCTGTTCACCCACGACTGCGTGTCCGCACACTAATCCAACACCATCATTAAGTTTGCCGACGACGCAGCGATGGTAGGCCTGATCACGGACGACGATGAGACAGCCTATAGAGAGGAGGTCAGAGACCTGGTAGTGTGGTGCCAGGACAACAACCTCTTCCTCAACGTCAGCAAGACAAACGAGCTGATCGTGGACTACAGGAAACAGAGGGCCGAGCACGCCCCCATTCACATCGACAGGGCTGTAGTGGAGAGGGGCTGTCGAGAGCTTTACATTTCTCTGTGTCTACATCAATAAAGATGGTCCACACACACCAACACAGTCGTGAAGAGCACGTCACCGCTTCTTCCCCCTCAGGAGGCTGAAAAGATTTGGCATGGGCCCTCAGATCCTCAAAAAGTTCAACAGCTGCACCATTGAGATTATCTTGACTGGCTGCATCACCACTTGGTATGGCAACTGCTTGTAGCAAGGCGCTACAGAGGGTAGTGCGTACGGCCCAGTACATCACTGGGACCAAGCTCCCTGCCATCCAGGACCTCTATACCAGGCGGTGTCAGAGGAAGGCCCTAAAAATTGTCAAAGACTCCAGCCACCCAAGTCATAGACAGTTTTTTCTGCTACCGCACTGCAAGCGGTACCGATGCACCAAGTCTGGAACCAACAGAACCCTGAAAATCTTCTACCCCTAAGCCATACGACTGCAAAATAGTTAGTTAAATAGTTAACCAAATAGCTTCCCGGACTATCTGCATTTACCCTTTTTGCACTACTTTTTTGACTCAACACATACGTTGCTGCTACTGTTTACAATCTGTCACTAGTTATACTGTATGTATATACAGTATCTACCTCAATGACCTCGAACCCCTGCACATCGACTTGGAGACCCTGTGTATCCTCATTGTATTTATTATGATTTATTTCTCTCTGCGTTGTTGGGAAGATATGTCACGTTTAGTCTGTAGGGCCCATTTGTAAGCATTTCACTGTTAGTCTACACCTGTTGTTTACAAAGCATGTGACAAATATAATGGGATTTTTTTTTGTGGAAAATGTTGTTTCCACGCCATTTCAATGAAATTATGTTGAACATCCGTGGTGTTTCCGGCTCTTTCCAGTACAATAACTCCAAATGGGTGCTATTAATAATATCAAATGGCCTACAGGCAGAAGCTTTCATAAGCCATCGTGACCTGCCCTCACTACAAGGGAATGTAGCCTACCAAGCGCTGTGGAAATAACGTCATTCTAAGACTACCAAGGCTTTCTCTCAGATAGATCTAGTTATTATAGATTGTTTACAGTACATTATATTGAAGTGGCCTGCATGTACACTGAGTATACAAAACATTAAGAACACCTGCTCTTTCCATGACATAGACTGATCAGGTGAAAGCTAAGATTCCTTATTGATGTCATTGTTAAATCCACTTCAATCAGTGTAGATGAAGGGGAGGAGACAGGTAACCTTTTACTGCAGTGGGCTAAATCAGGGTCACACAGACGGATTCTTGGTAGTCTTAAGCAAATCTACTTTGAAACAAAAATATACACCTCACACACATGGTTATGGACTTAAAAAAAGAAGACACCTATACCATGTCAGATATAGAGTTGAAATGTATTACATTTTCAGTTTGCATCCCAATATTACCCTTTATATACCAGTAGGCTGAAATATAACAAAACTGTTTGACATAGAAACACTAGATGTATTACTTATGAAATGATGATACATATTGATAACATAATAACAAATAGGGCGCTTTTGGTCATTGACTGCAGGAAAGGGCTGCAACTCAATATTAGGAAGGTGTTCCTAATGTTTGGTATACTCAGTGTATATCACTTGCTGTTGAGTAGATCCTTGTGAGCCTGATCTAATTTCATTGAATTGAAATGAAGTGGGCGAGTGTAGATGACTACCTTCGTCTTGGCAAAACAACCACTCCACACAGCGAAATGCAAAAACAAATTTATTTATCTCATACTCCATAAATTCTTTAAAGAAAAACAGTGTTAAGCATACTCTTTTTTTTGTCCTCGGACATAGTCATAAAAAAAACACTCAAACACTCTCAGTGCAAGAAAGAAAAAACTGTGACATCACTGTGCTTCTGTCTTAGCCCCACTGTGCAAACGTATACACAAAATATAATATATATACGTATCCTTAGATTCAAGATCTTCTCCCCACAGGGCAGATGAGTGGAAGCTAGACAATCAAAGCAGAACTGTCCTGTATACATAAGAGTTGTTACACATATAGAGATTGATTGAATAGAATGCTTATGTACTCAGTGATTGAACATCAAATGGTTAATGCACTCAATGCTCCTGACACAATCTATCATGAATGGGTGTGTGTGAAAATGTCCTTTCTATCCATCCTATTTCTATGCAAAAATGCAGATTCACTGCTTGAAAAGTAGATGCTTTCTCCACGCAGTGCAGTGCGAGCACCTTGTTGCAGCAGTACATTTGCAAGTGTGATTGTCTTCTAACATTGCAACAGAGTTGTGTTGAGTTTTAGGGCAACATTTTCTTCTTTCTAAAACACAAGCAAGAAGCAAACAAAACTTAGCAATTACGAATTTGGTTTACACAGATCTTGTAACATTTTACAGTAGGTGGATCAGAAAATGGCAGTGTCACAGGAAGGTGTGCCTTATTAGCCTTTCCACATCACGTTCATGAATTTATCAAGACACTTAGAAAAACTAGGACAACAATGGTCTGTTATCTATAATTTATTATAATTTATCTATAATTATCTATAATAGCATATGCTTTAAACTAGGCTGTTGATGTTGTTGCTACTCTTTATATTTGCCTTTAATATTCTGTGTTTTAAGTAGGCCTGTCTGTGTCTCGTTTAAAGGGGTAATCTGTAATTGCTACATCCATTTTTGGACTTTTAACCAATAATGCTGTATATACCCATTGATTCTTGAAAATTATATAATTTGTCAATGCCTCATTCAACATTCAATAGGCTCCTTCTATAGGAACATGTCCTGTCTTTCCATGCCCTAATGAAACATGTATCAACCCCTACAAAAAATGTCAGTTCATTATAATCAAAAAATTTTTCCTGTTGCTAAAGGATTATTTTCCGGCTGTAGCAAACCGGCTCAAATGAAGATCCTACATCTGTATATGAATGCAGCTGCCACTTTATTGAAGTCATTGGACACAGTTTATCATAGCAGTTTATGATAGTACACATCATTGCATTTTGTATCAGAGTGTGGCCCTCCTTAAAGTATTGTAGATCGATGCATTGAGCTCTTTTTGTCTATAAAACCTTTTGAATAAACTTCCGGGACCTTTATACTGAAGAATGTGTCTGTTTTTTATGATTGTGTTTTGCTTTTTGTGTATTGTTGTGAATACTAACGTGTATTTTGATGTTGAATGTGTTTATTGTATTTTGATGTGTACAGTCGTGGTCAAAAGTTTTGAGAATGACTCAAGTATTGGTCTTCACAAAGTTTGCTGCTTCAGTGTTTTTAGATATTTTTGTCAGATGTTACTATGGTATACTGAAGTATAATTACAAGCATTCCATAAGTGTCAAAGGCTTTTATTGACAATTACATTAAGTTTATGCAAAGAGTCAATATTTGCAGTGTTGACCCTTCTTTTTCAAGACCTCTGCAATCCGCCCTGGCATGCTGTCAATTAACTTCTGAGCCACATCCTGACTGATGGCAGCCCATTCTTGCATAATCAATGCTTGGAGTTTGTCAGAATTTGTGGGGTTTTGTTTGTCCACCCGCCTCTTGAGGATTGACCACAAGTTCTCAATGGGTTAAGGTCTGAGGAGTTTCCTGGCCATGAACCCAAAATGTCGATGTTTTGTTCCCCGAGCCACTTAGTTATCACTTTTGCCATATGGCAAGGTGCTCCATCATGCTGGATAAGGCATTGTTCATCACCAAACTGTTCTTGGATGGTTGGGAGAAGTTGCTCTCAGAGGATGTGTTGGTACCATTCTTTATTCATGGCTGTGTTCTTAGGCAAAATTGTGAGTGAGCCCACTCCCTTGGCTGAGAAGCATCCCCACACATGAATGGTCTCAGGATGCTTTACTGTTGGCATGACACAGGACTGATGGTAGCGCTCACCTTATCTTCTCCGGACAAGCTTTTTTCCGGATGCCCCAAACAATCGGAAAGGGGATTCATCAGAGAAAATGACTTTACCCCAGTCCTCAGCAGTCCAATCCCTGTACCTTTTGCAGAATATCAGTATGTCCCTGATGTTCTTCCTGGAGAGAAGTGGCTTCCTCGCTGCCCTTCTTGACACCAGGCCATCCTCCAAAAGTCTTTGCCTCACTGTGCGTGCAGATGCACTCACACCTGCCTGCTGCCATTCCTGAGCAAGCTCTGCACTTGTGGTGCCCCGATCCCGCAGCTGAATCAACTTTAGGAGACAGTCCTGGCACTTGCTGGACTTTCTTGGGTGCCCTGAAGCCTTCTTCACAACAATTGAACCTCTCTCCTTGAAGTTCTTTGATGATCCGATAAATGGTTGATTTAGGTGCAATCTTACTAGCAGCAATATCCTTGCCTGTGAAGCCCTTTTTGTGCAAAGCAATGATGACGGCACGGGTTTCCTTGCAGGTAACCATGGTTAACAGAGGATGAACAATGATTTCAAGTACCACCCTCCTTTTAAAGCTTCCTGTCTGTTATTCTAACTCAATCAGCATGACAGAGTGATCTCCAGCCTTGTCCTCGTCAACACTCTCACCCGTGTTAACGAGAGAATCACTGACATGATGTCAGCTGGTCCTTTTGTGCCAGGGCTGAAATGCAGTGGAAATGTTTTTTGGGGATTAAGTTCATTTTCATGGCAAAGAGGGACTAATTGCAATTCATCTGATCACTCTTCATAACATTCTGGAGTATATGCAAATTGCCATATGTGTGTCATTGTCAAAACTTTTGACCACGACTGTATTGAGCTATACAGGGCTCATCTGGAAAAGAGACCTTTGTCTCAGCATTGACCTGTCAAAATAAAGGTTAAATAAAAATTAATTAATAAACTGTTGTACCCCATCAGAACCTAAAATATTCCGTTTTACACCATTGTTTGTAAATAATGTAATTGTAAACAAACACTGTATATCCTCAAAACATGGTTTAAACTATAACTTGGATATCATGGATGGTCAATCCATAGCTCTGTCTATGAATTTGAGAGCGGTTACATTTGTCCATCCCAATCCCTCAGCTTTTTACCAGAACAGTGGTGTGGTGTACCTTTGTTACAGTTTAAAATGCAGACTGCCCCTTTAATGTGGCTACATTTCGAGCTCTTGTAAGATAGAATTCTGAAGCCTATTACTCACGTCAATAAACTTGATCATCACTTCCTAATGAACAACTTTTCTTCTTTATTCACCATTAAAGCACTGAAATTGCCTATATGTTTAGCTTCTTTGTCAATATGTTTTGGCCTATTTGATATAGCCTATTTTACAAATATTGCATTGCTTCAACTTTAAGAATATCGGACGGCACATAAAACCGTAATATAATTGTTTTCAGTGTAATCCCGATTCACCAGCCCGATTCGACAGCCCATTGATATTACTTATTCAAAGGGCGCTGTGGAGTCAAAATTCAGTTTTTCCTGTGTTTTGTATCATATTATCAGACTGGCCTCACTGGACGACAATAATGGTATGGTTATTTAAGACAGAAATGAAAGTAAGGAGGTTGGAAGGGGATGAAGGGGTGACTGTATACCGCGATCGTTTAGCAATTCAAAGGTTGCGTGAGGTACAACTGTAACATTTTAGCGAAACCTTCCCCTAACCCTTATTCTATCCTTAGCCGAATTCACCTAACCTGCTACTTAAATTCTCCTAACATTTGTTGTTAATTCTCCTAACCTTTGTCATAAGTTCTCCTAACCAGCAACGTAAATTCTCCTAGTAATTCTCCCTTGTTGTTACGGCGCAACAAGCAGTCTGGTAGACGTATGATAAGTTACAGCATCCAACTTATATGATAGCGTACCACCGGATAAGACATATGATAATACGTCCTCTAATATATTGTACAACCACTATTCCATTCATAATGGTACCTAATGTAACGTAATATATCATACTAAATGGAGGGAAACAAATGTACAAACCAAATCCTGCAAATTGTGTCCAGGTTGATATTATACAACAGCTGATGAAACTAACACTGTAAAAAGTGTGAGAAAATGTGATCAGTGTTATTTCCTGATAGTTGCTGGTTGAAAATACAATCTACACAGGACCTTAAAATCAGCAGGTTTTGCATGGGTGAAGTTTTAGTCCAATAGTCCAATAACAAAGAGAGTTCCAAACCTCTCTGCCAATAACAGCTAGTTTTCAGGTTACATGTCTCTCCCATAGGCCCCTCCAATTAGGTCCCTCACTCAGATGACTCCTAGACAGTCCGTAGCAAAATTCTGGCGCCTGTCATCGTAGTTCCATGATCAGATTACTGTAGATTTATGACTATTGTTCTAACACTATTGTACACTTTTCTCCCCTTCCAATATGTCATGGACTGAACAACTGAATATGCCAACTTTCAGGATGAATCAAACCAACTGTATTTTTTTATTCACCAATTTATTTTGTGCGTAATGGCAGTTTTTTTATGAAGTAGGTAGATTCATAAATACTTCCTAACCAATAATCTAGAAGATCAGACTTCTCTTCGATATATTAGTCTGTTGAGAAAATTATAATTAAAGGTACACTGTATTTACATGAATGGCTTTAGATAAATGTACTGAAACCCCTATTGAATAAAAACTCCATGAGAAAATCTGTTGGCCAACAAGCAGGAGGGTTTTCCGGGGTTTAATTAAATTTAATCACTGCGCATAAGGGAGCCACACCCAAAGAGTTTGTTACGCACCTGCATACGGTAAGTCTGAATACCAAATACTGAGAAGTGCTTAAATCAAAATGCAAAAAAAGGGTAATAGATTCTGAATCGCACCCATTATGCATAAAACAGACTAAATGTAATCATCATTTGTATGGGGTATGGTGGCCATTAGCTCAATTTACCCCATGGCAAACATTCTCACTATATTAGCCCACATAGCTACAAGGATGCACTTTCATGCTAGGTTTAGGATATTTACTTTTACATTACATTTACGTAATTTAGCAGACGCTCTTATCCAGAGCGACTTACAAATTGGTGCATTCACCTTATGATAGCCAGTGGGACAACCACTTCACAATTTTATTTTTTTATTTTTAGAGTATATTTTTAATTTTCATTTGTATATATATATATATTATATATATTTTTTTGTGGGGTTAGGGGGGGGGTAGAAGGATTACTTTTATACTATCCCAGGTATTCCTTAAAGAGGTAGGGTTTCAGGTGACTCCGCTGTCCTGGCGTCGTAAGGGAGCTTGTTCCACCATTGGGGTGCCAGAGCAGCGAACAGTTTTGACTGGGCTGAGCGGGAACTGTGCTTCCACAGAGGTAGGGGGACCAGCAGGCCAGAGGTGGAAGAACGCAATGCCCTCGTTTGGGTGTAGGGACTGATCAGAGCCTGAAGGTAAGGAGGTGCCGTTCCCCTCACAGCTCCGTAGGCAAGCACCATGGTCTTGTAGCAGATGCGCGCTTCAACTGGAAGTCAGTGGAGTGTGCGGAAGAGCGGGGTGACGTGAGAGAACTTGGGAAGGTTGAACACCAGACGGGCTGCAGCGTTCTGGATGAGTTGTAGGGGTTTAATCATATTGTAGGTTTAATCATATTGTAGCTTATAGAGACCCCAACTGATGTATAAAACAATCTTTAAATGATCTATTTTGGTTTAGAACAAGCGTCATGAAACCTATAACACAATAAATAAATTTGATTTTGTGAAAATCTTTGTTGGACCTAACTTGTTTACCACTTTTTCCATGTGGTCGCTTCCTTCAAAGACTCCATGAAATTATGACCTCTTCCTACATATTTGGTCACAATCATTTTGTGTATGTTTTCCTAGAAACAATGTACAAATATACTTACTATGACTGAGATATGTGTTTGTCCCACCTAGCTATCTTAAGATGAATGCACTAACCGTTAGTTGCTCTGGATATGAGCATCTGCTAAATGACAAAATAGTACATGTAAAAACAAGAGGTGGCTCAACTAACCCTTTGGCTTAACTTATGCCACTCTCCTCTACACTTAATAATTTAACAATCTTGTGTCGATAATAAAAACAGCTGAACGTAATGACGTCACACCTTTAAAAATATATATTCTTCGCAAAAACCTACAGCCGAATAAAAATGAAGTGGTTGAAGTGTTTCCTTGACCTATTTAGGAAAATTGGACATTCATAAATTGGTGACAGTCTGTATGCCCTCCCACCTATCTGTCTCAGGTAGCCCGTAAAAGCCAGCATGGATAGAATGTACAAATTGTGCAAACTTTTCTCCACAGTGCATGCCATGGTGAAACTTGCACTCCTGTAGATCTGAAATAATTGGATGGTGAAACTTGCATCCAGCCAACCAGAAAAGCAAGGCAAAGCAATTCAGCCATTTTTGAAAGGATCCTGCAAAGAAACCTTATTTTTATAGTTGAAAAATAAATGTAACAGGCAGTAGGCATTTATATTTCAATGTGGCGTGGCGCTTCATAGTTACGTGTTGACATCACGTGCCTGTCGCAATAATGTCCACCAAAAGAAAAATCCACCCCTGTCGAACGGATACAAATGTTGTTGATCTTAAGAAAAGGTCTCTCCTATATATTTGGCGTTTCCAATACACATGTTGCGACATTGCTTTTGTCAAATAAACCTGGGTCAATGGAAACCTGCCTACTGTGTGGTTAGATAGATCCGTTCTCTGAAGTAAAACTTTGTCACTAGTCTGTAATCATAACTGTATAGATCATATATATATTTCTGTGAGCTTAAGCGACTATCTCTCTGAGTCACAGTGAACCCTGGTCTCCAAGGCAATGCTTATGGCAAGGATTTCCACACTGGCGTACGTCATGGTCAATACTGTGTGTGTATGTGCCTCACACAGTATTCTCAGGGGAAAGGATCAAAAACAGGACGGAGAGAGCAGAAAGAGGTGACAAGGGCAATTGAGGATAAATGCAATGGAGAGAAAAGCAGAGTAAGAAAGATAAAAGAAAATAGAGACGAAGAGTAAGGAGATAGCAAGCCTTGCTGGCCCCTCCATAGGCCACAGCCAAAGCTCCCCTGAGCAGTCTGCATGTCTCATGTGTGCTCCAAGTGTACATTTCTTACCCAGCAGATGTGTAGTGTTAGAACTTTACAGGCCAGTTTGGCTGATGTCAGGGAGCAAGATGAAGTTGTCACTAGACAGTGACCTAAGGGCAGTTGTGTCTTTTCCCCCTTAAATGGTTAAGTTTAGGATTTTTGTAGGGTAAGCTGATCCTAGATCTGTGTTCAAGGGTAACTTAAGGGTAACTTCAACCAGGGGCTGATGTCAGACAGCTCACTGATAGACTGATTGACAGTGATGAGACGTGTAGGTAGTGTGGTGTAGAGACTCATGGGTAGTGTAGTTTTTGGGCCACTGTAGATCCTTAACTGCTTTGTTGTTGTTGTTGTAATTAATTATTTACAGTCATGTTGTTTTTCATCATATGTTAAATAACTTGCAGAAAATACACTTTATGACACTGTCATGAAGCATTATGACCATCCTGTGTGACTTTACTTGGACTAAGAAAATACACTTTATGACACTGTCAAGAAGTATTATGCCCATCATAATCATATAAGCCAGATAGGCCTATCACATACATGCCCTTTTGTCAGTAATCAGTCAAAAAGGTGTCTTGTCCTGCTCCTTAAATCTTCTCGTGCATTCATCCCAGTCATCAGCAACAGGGCATTGTGGTGCGTGTCTGACATCAATTTGTGAGCAATTACAATGATAATTTAATATGGTCAATTTCAGAAAATGTTATATAACATAAACATATCGTTGACAAGTAGGCCATGGTATAATGGAATGTTTCGCCTTGTGTGGTAGGTTTTGTGGGTTTTGACACTCTTATGTGGGTGTCATATCCAGCCATAAAATAACTACCGTGATAGGTTTTGTGGGTTTTGACACTTATGTAGGTGTCATAACCAGCCATAAAATAATGCAATATATGTCACAACAGTTCTAAATATATGTGTCATGACAGTGTTATGACCATATTATGACAGGTTATGACAAGTTATGTCAGTTGATATGACATATTATGACATGGTTATGACCGTGTCATAACGTGTTATGATGCTGGGTGTCAAGTAAAGTGTTATCCTCGTCTCTTTGTGGGACCACTGATTTGATAGGATTTGCCCGTAGGTGCTATCATATTACTTTAGGTCCTGGCACTATATGATATGGCAGAATTGCCCTAAGTATTGGGTCATGGTCATAGTGATTGTTAGGGCAGACCTACAGTGTGGACACTGTAGGCCAAACCTACAGTGTGGATAATTCAAATGGTTCACAACAGCATTCCAATACAACAACATCTAAATTCAAGATGCCAAAATATATTCCATTTAAAATTAGTGCTTTTTCATCATGACAAGAACATTTATCCTTTAGATTTTTTTTGTATATAAAAACCATGGTGTTCTTACTGAATTGGCTCAACGTATTGGCAACATATTATTTTCTCCAAAGGACTGACAAGTGTCATCGCAACATACCAAATATCCAAAACAAGGTTTGAGAAACCATTTAACAACTGTAGACTAAAATTTCCTAATTATTTTCCATTTTTTTATCTTTAGAAAATATCTAAGCATATTCAATATTAAGACAATTACTGAGATACAATTTAAAAAATATATAAATTAGCAATACAAAACCAGGGAGATATACCAGATATTTGAATTGCTACAACAGAGTGGGGGGGGAACCCATGTCTCCCTGTGCTCTGATTGGCCACCAGCTCAATGCCCATCTCTGGCTTGTGAAAGGAAGGGGAAGGAGTCTGAGAGTCTGAGGACAGGGTTGTGTTCATTAGGGCACTCAGCAGAAACGTTTTAAAATGTTTTGCAACGGAAAACGAAAATTAGGGTTTCTTACTGGTCAAGTCCATGTAGTCCTGGACTTACTGGTCAAGTCCTGTTTCAGTCTGTTTTCTTCTGTTTGAACAAGGCCCAGGACAGGGTGGATCACTCCTGTCAGATAGCTGTGTCCCAGAAGACAGTGGTCTGTGTGGAGTAAGGGGGAGGGCCGCCATACTTCTTGGTCCCGTTGCTGCTCTTCCTCCAGCTGGGCAAGATGGGCATGCTGTCCTGCTTACACAGGTTGTTGTCTGCTGGCCCCCGGCGGGCCTTGATCTCCTGACACAGGCTGCGCTTCTTCTCAATCATCTCCATCATGGTGTTGTCTCCGCAAGCCCACGGCATGGGAGGGATCATCTGGGGTGAGGAGGGGTGGGGGACAGAGGGTATGAGGGGGGGTTGCCCAGAATGTTGGTGTTGCCATAGACAGACAGTAGCATTCGAAGAGAGAGACTATGAGTGTAATTCGTCTCTATCAACAGACATGTGCAATCTTACTGGCAAAGTAAGTTGAGTGTAATAAACTCAGTGAATAATATGTGCAGTGCCTAGTGAAAGTCTGCACACCCCTTGCACAGCTATCACATTTTAAAAAGGGATTTAAATTAACCTGATCCACATGTTCAAAGTGAAGAAAAAGTATAGAAAAAAATGTCTAGATTAATAACAAATGCAAAAACATAGATGTACTGATTGCATACAGTGCCTTCAGAAAGTACTCACACCCCTTGACTTCTTCCCACATTTTTTTGTGTTACAGCCTTAATTTAAAATTGATTAAACGTAGATTTTTTTTGTCACTGGCCTAAACACAATACCCCATAATGTCAAAGTGAAATGATGTTTATCAAAACATTTTAAAATGAAAAGCTGAAATGTCTTGAGTCAATAAGTATTCAACCCCTTTGTTATGGCAAACCTAAATAAGTTACGTTCATTTTTGTCACGAATTCAGCCGAGGCTGCCCCTCCTCCTTGCTTGGGCAGGCTTCGGCGTTCGTCGTCACCGGAGTACTAGCTGCTACCGATCCATGTTTCTATGTTCTACTTGTTTTGTCTGTAATGGTCTCACCTGTTTCCCATCTTGTAATTATGTCTTCCCTATTTAACCCTCCCGCTCACACTGTGTGTTGTGCGTGTTTGTCCATGTTTTGGTTTGTCGTATGTGAGCGGGTTTGTTCCTCCCTGCGTGGAGGTATGTTCATTAAGATACCTACGAGTAAAGTACGTTTTTCGAGTAGCTCTGTGTCCTGCGCCTGACTTCGTCCTACCGCATTACACTGACACCTTGACAATTTTACATAATTTAGCAGATTCTCTTATCCAGAGCGACATACAGTAGTGAGTTCATACATGTTCTCTTACTGGTCCCCCATGGGAATTGAACCCACAACCTTCGCGTTGCAAGCTTCATACTCTACCAACTGAGCCACACAGGAATATAAATGTACTTAACAAGTCGCATAATAAGTTGCATGGACTCAGCCTGTGTGCAATAATAGTGTTTAACAAGATTTTTTTAATGACTACTTCATCTCTGTACCCCACACATACAATTATCTTTAAGGTCCCTCAGTCGAGCAGTGAATTTCACTCAGGGATTTCACCATGAGGCCAATGGTGACTTTAAAACAGTTACAGAGTTTAATGGATGTGATAGGAGAAAACTGAGGATGGATCATCAACATTGTAGTTACTCCACAATACTAACCTAATTGATAGAGTGAAAAGAAGGAAACCTGTACATAAAAAAATATTCCAAAACATGCATCATGTTTGCAACAATGCACTAAAGTAATTCTGCAAAGAAATGTGGCAAAGCGATTAACCTTTTGTCCTGAATATAAATGCATAACAACACATTACTGAGTACCACTCTCCATATTTTCAAGCATAGTGGTGGCTGCATCATGTTATGGGTATGCTTGTAATTGTTAATGAATTGTTTTTCAGGATAAAAAAGAAATGGAATGGAGCTAAACACAGGCAAAATCCTAGAGGAAAACCTGGTTCAGGAATTCACCTTTCAGCAGGACAATAACCTAAAACACAAGGCCAAATCTACACTGAAGTTGCTTGCCAAGAAGACAGTGAATGTTCCTGAGTGGCTGATTTACAGTTTTGACTTGCATCTACTTGAAAATGTATGGCAAGACATGAAAATGGTTGTCTAGCAATGACTAACATCCATTTTAACAGAATTTTGAAAAGTTAATAGGCAAATGTTGCTCAATCCAGGTGTGGAAAGCTCTAGCAACTTACCCAGAAAAACTCACAGCTGTAATCGCTGCCAAAGGAGCTTCTACAAAGTATTGACTCAGGGGTGTGAATACTTATGTAATTGAGATATTTCTGTATTTCATTTTCAATAAATTAGCAAAAATACATACAAGGGAGTAGTACACAGCGTTGCATGAGATCTTCAGTTTCTTGGCAATTTCTCGCATGGCATAGCCTTCATTTCTCAGAACAAGAATAGACTGACGAGTTTCAGAAGAAAGTTATTTGTTTCTGGCCATTTTGATCTTGTAATTGAACCCACAATTGCTGATGCTCCAGATACTCAACTAGTCTCAAGAAGGTCAGTTTTATTGCTTCTTTAATCAGCACAACAGTTTTCAGCTGTGCTAACATAATTGCAAAAGGGTTTTCTAATGATAAATTAGTCTTTTAAAATAATAAACTTAGATTAGCAAACACAAAGTGCCATTGGAACACAGGACTGATTGTTGCTGATAATGGGCCTCTGTACGCCTATGTAGATATTCCATTACAAATCTGCCGTTTCCAGCTACAATAGCCATTTACAACATTAACAATGTCTACACTGTATTTCTGATCAATTTGATGTTATTGTAATGGACAAAAAAATTGCTTTTCGAAAGAAAGGACATTTCTACGTGACCCCAAACTTTTGAACGGTAGTGTATATATTTATTTTGATCCTGACAAACTCATCAGTCTATGCTGGTGACAAGCATACACATAAGATAATGCTGCCACCACATTACTTCAAAATACAGAGGGTTTCACTCTGTGATGTGTTTAATTGGATTTGTCCCAAGTGTTTATTTTAAGCCAAAAAGTGTATTTATTTGCCATGTTGTCTTGCAGTATTACCTAAGGGCCTTTTAGCAAACATAATGGATGAAATATATATTTTTTAAATACAGGCTTCCTTCTTTTCACGTTGTCATACAGGTCAGTAATGTGGAGGGAATGTAATATTGTTGATCCCTTTGTATTTTCAAGTATTGTGGTGGCAGCATTATGTTATGGGTATGCTTGTCACCGGCAGGGGCTGTGGAGTTTGTAAGGATCAAAAGAATATGAAAGGAGCAAAGCCCAGGTAAAAAGCTAGAGGAAAACCTGCCTCAGTCTTCTAAATAGATGTTCTGAACTCTGGAATAGAGTTGTATTTTTTCAGTGGGACAATTACACAAATGTTTATGCCAAAGATACCGGAATGGCTTTCCAAGAGTTGTTGAGTGTTCTTGAAGGGTCCATTCTCAGTCCTGACATTAAAACTGCTTAAAAAGGTTTGAATATTGCTGTCCAATAATGATTCCCAAACATATTTACTGAGCTTCAACAATTTTGACAACAAACAATGGATGAGTCTACAAAACATTAGGAACACCTTCCTAATATTGAGTTGCACCCCTTTTTGCCCCCAGAACAGCCTAAATTCGTTGGGGCCTGACTCTACAAGGTGTCGAAAGCGTTCCACAGGGATTCTGGCCCATGTCGACTCCAATGCTTCCCACAGTTGTGTCAAGTTGGCTGGATGTCCTTTGGGTGGTGGACCATTCTTGATGCACAAGGCAAACTGTTGAGCATGAAAAACCCATCAGCGTTACAGTTCTTGACACACTCAAACTGGTGCACCTGGCACCTTCTACCATACCCCGTTCAAAGGCACTTAAATATTTTGTCTTGCCCATTCACCCGCTGAATGGCACACAAACCCAATCCATGTCTCAGTTGTCTCAAGGCACACATACCCATTAATCTACACTGAAGTAGATTTAACAAGTGACATCAATAAGGGATCATAGCTTTCACCTGGATTCACCTGGTCAGTCTATGTCATGGAAAGAGCAGGTGTTCCTAATGTTTTGTATACTAAGAGTTGGTGAAATCTTATTCAACATTAGTTACAGGTGTAATTGTTGCCAAAGGTCCTTAGACCAAGTATTAACTCTGGGGTGTGAAGACATACGCAATCAAGACATCTTAGTTTTTCTATTTTATTCATTTACAAAATGCTCTATACATGTTATTTTACTTTTAAAATGTGAAGCAGGTTGTGTAGATTTGTAGTGGGAAAAATGTAATTGAATCCCTTTTTAGATTTAATTTTAAGGCAGCAAAATGTGACAACAGTGGAAGGGGTGAGCAGACTTTCACTAGGCACTGTATTTGTATGATAGATGTATGTGTTGTGAAGTGTGTGTTGTTGGTGTCTGGAAAGAGTACAAATTGTGAGTAGTCTAGGTCAGTGGTTTTTAACCGGTGTACCGCGGCACACTGGTGTGCCTTGAGGAACTCTCAGGTGTGCCGTGAAACTTTTCCTAATTTTGATAATTTTTTGGAACGCTCTAAACGTGACCTGTGGAATGAACATGGGATTTTGACTTGGGAGCACCAGTGCCACTCAGATAATACATTGAATGACACACATGGTTACATCTGTATCGTTGTTTCAAGTCCAGTGCGCTGGAGCTGTTGTTACATTTGTATAATTTGAGGGGCGCACAACGAGCATAGTCATTTGTATCATTTTACTTCTCCTGTGAGAACCATTAGCACAGGCAAGTCTGACAAGGCTTAGCAGTACCACAGCCTCTGCCAAAGAAACAAATGGAGCATGGCTTTGGGTCTGTGGTTGCACCTTTACAATGCCAAAAACCTCTCATCTCTAGACCTTTCCATTCAAAAGTAAGACCTATTTCACCGGAGCTACCAGTTTTTCTTTCTATAGGAGATTTGCAGGACGCTTTTAAATGGGTACACATAAATTAAACATGAGTACGGAACTATGAAAATAGTTAAAATAAACCCTATTTAAACTATGAAGAAAAACAAATGTCACAGAAAATGGATTATTTGCAGCATGAATCAGATGAGATGGACGTCATTGCCACTAAATAAATTATTAGGAAAAGTTTAGGTGTGCCACAGAACTTTTTCTCCCGTCAAGGTGTGCCACGGTTAAAAAAAGTTTGGGAACCAATGGTCTAGGTGTATGTTATAGACAGAAGTAGAAAATAGTTGGTAGTGAGTGCTACTCAGTCCTGTGTAGCTCAATTGGTAGAGCATGGCGCTTGCAACGCCAGGGTTGTGGGTTCGATTCCCACGGGGGACCAGTATGAAAAATGTATGCACTGGATAAGAGCGTCTGCTAAATGACTAAAATGTAAATAATGTGTTGGTTGTGAAGTGTGTGTTGATTTTGTCTGAAAACGGCAGGTCTATATTGTGGGTAGCCTACGTAGTCTAGGTGTGTATAACACTATATGACGTATTGATGTGTATAAGACTGTCCTGCTTTCCATTAACAGTAAAACCCAGTGTCATCATTGACCAAGGCTTTATATAACACTAAATTCAAGTGTAGACATTACGGTAATCAAATATTCAATTATTCAGATAGCAAGTTTAAGCAGACTTATCTAATTGTGAAGCATGGCCCACTGCATGTGCATACACACAAATACACAAACATTCACACAGAGAGACATTCATTTGAAAACACACATAACAACAAATGCTTTTTCTCAGAATAGATAGACAAGGACACAGACACAAAAATGACACGGAAATGGAGGAATGACAGAAGGATTTTACAAGGTTTTATTTTCTTGGCTTCTGTTTTGATTGGATTACTTTCAGTAGGATAGGCCTTCTGTTTTTAGTTAGACTACTTTTTCTAAGAACTGCGGAGTGACAATGAAGAAGGCTGGATAGCTTAGTTCTGAGTCGTGCAAATGGTTGGGTGACCTGTCATAGTGTGTGTGTGTGTGTGTGTGTGTGTGTGTGTGTGTGTGTGTGTGTGTGTGTGTGTGTGTGTGTGTGTGTGTGTGTGCGTGCGTGCGTGCGTGCGTGCGTGCGTGCGTGCGTGCGTGCGTGCGTGCGTGCGTGCGTGCGTGCGTGCGTGCGTGCTTGTTGTGTGTGTGTTGTGTGTAGAGAGATACGTATGTATACATCAATGTGACATGTTCAAGCATGGTTGATCACTCATGAAGAGATATAAGAAGAAAAAAAAAACTTGTTCCATAAACAACAGCATACACAAACACAAAGTGCTCTCAATAAAAATTCCACATATGTTGTGTGCCGTGAGAAAGTATTTGCCCCCTTTCTGATTTTCTCAATTTTGGCATATTTGTTATTATATTTTGTTATCAGATCTTCAACCCAAACCTAATATCAGATAAAGTGAACCTGAGTGAACAAATAACACAACAATTACATAATTATTTCATTTATTTGATAAACAAAGTTATGCAACACCCAATTCCCCTGTGTGAAAAAGTTATTGCCCCCTTACACTCAATAACTGGTTGTGCCACCTTTAGCTGCAATGACTGCAACCAAATGCTTCCTGTAGTTGTTGATCAGTCTCTCACATCGCTGTGGAGGAATTTTGGCCCACTCTTGCATGCAGAACTGCTTTAACTCAGCTACATTTGTGGGTTTCCAAGCATGAACTGCTCGTTTCAAGTCCTGCCACAACATCTCAATTGGGATTAGGTCTGGACTTTGACTAGGCCATTCCAAAACTTCAAATGTGTTGCTTTTTAACCATTTTCATGTAGACTTGATTGTGTGTTTTGGATCATGGTCAGCTGCGCTTCAGCTTCAGCTCACATACGTATGGCCTGACATTCTCCTGTAGAATTCTCTGATACAGAGCAGAATTAATGGTTTCTTCTATTAAGGCAAGTCGTACAGGTCCTGAGGCAGCAAAGCATCCCCAAACCATCACACCACCACCACCGTGCTGGAACGTTGGTATAAGGTTCTTACTGTGGAGTGTTTGGTTTTCGCCAGGCATAATGGGACCCATGTCGTCCAAAAAGTTATACTTTTGACTCATCTGTCCATAGAACATTCTTCCAAGAGTCTTGATCATCCAGGTGCTTGGCAAACTTTTGTCAACTTTTTGGACGAGATGGGTCCCATTATGTCTGGCGAAAACCAAACACTGCATTCCTCCACAGTGATGTGAGAGACTGATCAACAATCAACAATTACAGGAAGGTTTTGATTTTGATTACAGTCATTGCACCAAAAGGTGGCACAACCAGTTATTGAGTGTAAGGGGGCAATTACTTTTTCACACAGGGGAATTGGGTGTTTGTTAATTAAAGAAAGAAAATTAATATATTGTTTTTTTGTTATTTGTAAACTCAGGTTCCCTTTATCTAAGGCCTCCTGTAGCTCAGTTGGTAGAGCATGGCGCTTGCAACGCCAGGGTTGTGGGTTTGATTCCCATGGGGGGCCAGTATGAAAAATGTACGCACTCACTAACTGTAAGTCGCTCTGGATAAGAGTGTCTGCTAAATGACTAAAATGTTAATCTAATATTAGGTTTTGGTTGAAGAACTGATAGCATTCAGTATCAAAAATAGAGAAAATCATAAAGGGGGCAAATCATTTTTCACAGCACTGTATATACATACATCAAACATGAAATTAGTCACGTTTGGTCATTTTTAGAAGGGAAGAGGAGAAACTGCATATCTTGGGAACTGACAGTGCTGCTAGGGAGAAAAGCAGTTAAAAGCACGGGAAAAGACAGTTAGAACAGTTAAAATGCAAGGTATAGGTCAAAGTGCTGGTCAATGTATAGATCAAAGGGTCAGGTTATCGCATGGATGGTCATAGAGGTAAAAGAAAAGGGGCAATTGAAGGTGCCAGTTATCGACCAGATCAAGTCCAGGTTACGGGCCAGCTAAAGGCACAGGTGGAGGTAAGGTCAAAGTACAGTGGTACGGTTCCAGTAAATTGGAAGTTTTATTTAGCGTACAAAGGGAAGTGCCAGCTAAATGTAAGGGCCAGCTAAATGAAGTAGGGTCAGGTAGGTATAGTGGTAAAAGTAAAAGGAGGAGGGAGGGAGAAAGCTTCCCCTGGCTCCTCGTCCTGAGATGGAAACAGATGATTATATCACTGAGGTTAAATGTCTGTATATATGAGTATACCCATCAACTTGAAATACCACAGGATGAAGGAAGATGTCTCCACAAACACAAAACACAAATGAGCAGAGTGCCCCTGGATAAATGCAATACAGAACGAGACAAAACAAGGGTCTAGCTACAGAGTGGGGGGACAGGTGACGGGGGGACGGGGGACGCGTTGAGGAACAGACGATTTGGGGATGGGGTCAGACAGCCGACACACAGGTGAACACAGAGAGGCGGAGACAAAGGCCCCACACGGGCTCACACACACTTTCTTTCTAGCTCGCTCTCTTATTCTGTGGTGGTATGCGGCGGTACCTGACTATAGCCTGGCTGAGGCTCGGAGGGCTGGTGCTGGGGCGTCCCGCACGGGGAAGGAACCCCCGATGTAGAGGCTGACCGGCCCAGCTTACACACCGCTTTAGATTCTGTAGGGAGACATGCTCAGTCAGTTAGGATGTACAGTACGTTGTTGCGAGGGATGTTGTGAGGACCTAAGTGTTGTAAGGACCTATATTGTTGTCAGGACATATAGGCACATTTGCCCTGTGCTTCGTTAGCTGTGCTTTAGCCTTCAATAGGAGTTAAAACCCAAATACTTAAACCCAATTCTATCGGTTAGCTAACCTTGACTGCTCTGTCCTCAGTACCTGCGTTTATTAACTTAATCTCAGTTGCACTGAATGTCAGAATTGCATAGTGGTCACAGAAGTTACATTTCAGTTGCATTTGACTTGAACCAACTCAGGAGTTAATTCAAGAAGAGATCAATCTTAATTTACAGTGCATTCGGAAAGTATTCAGACACTTTGACTTTTTCCACATTTTGTTACGTTACAGCCTTATTCTAAAATGGATTTAAAAAAAATATATCCTCATCAATCTACACACAATACCCCATAATAACAAAGCGAAAACAGGTTTTTAGAAATGTTCCACCTGTGGTAAATTCAATTGATTGACACACCTGTCTATATAAGGTCCCACAGTTGACAATGCATGTCAGAGCAAAAACCAAGCCATGAGGTCGAAGGAATTGTCGGTAGAGCTCCGAGACAGGATTGTGTCGAGGAACAGATCTGGGGAAAGGTACCATAACATTTCTGCAGCATTGAAGGTCCCCAAGAACTCAGTGGCCTCCATCATTCTTCAATCGAAGAATTTTGGAACCACCAAGAATCTTCCTAGAGCTGGCCGCCCGGCCCAACTGAGCAATCGGGGGCGAAGGGCCTTGGCCACGGAGGTGACTATGAACCGGGAGAACCTTCCAGAAGGACAACCATCTTGGCAGCACTCCACCAATCAGGCCTTTATGGTAGAGTGGCCAGATGGAAGCCACTCCTCAGTAAAAGGCATATGACGGCCCGCTTGGAGTTTGCCAAAAGGCACCTAAAGACTCTCAGACCATGAGAAACAAGATTTTCTGGTCTGATGAAACCAAGATTGAAATATTTGGCCTGAATGCCAAGCGTCATGTCTGGAAGAAACCTGGCACCAACCCTACAGTGAAGCATGGTGGTGGCAGCATCATGCTGTGGGGATGTTTTTCAGTGGCAGGGACTGGGAGGGAGCAAAGCACAGAGAGATCCTTGATGAAAACCTGCTCCAGAGCGCTCAGGACCTCAGACTGGGGTGAAGGTTCACCTTCCGACAGGACAACGACCCTAAGCACACAGCCAAGACAACGCATGAGTGGCTTCGGGACAAGTCTCTGAATGTCCTTGAGTGGCCCAGCCAGAGCCTGGACTTGAACCCGATCAAACATCTCTGGAGAGACCTGAAAATTGCTGTGCAGTGACACTCCCCATCCAACCTGACAGAGCTTGAGAGGATATACAGAGAAGAATTTTGAGAAACTCCCCAAATACAGGTGTACCATGCTTGTAGCGTCATACCCAAGAAGACTCAAGGCTGTAATCGCTGCCAAAGGTTCTTCAAAAAATACTGAGTAGAGGGTCTAAGTACTTATGTCAATTTTTGTTTTTTATTCATTTTTAATTAGCAAAAATGTATTTTTGCTTTGTCATTATTTGTCATTAAACAATTTAATCAATTTTAGAATAAGGCTGTAACGTAACAAAATATGGAAAAAGTCAACGGGTCTGAATGCTTTCTGAATCCACTGTATCAAGGAATATGAGCCACATTCTGTACACATTATAATTTTATGATGTAACATTAATTTCTTTCATCATATCTGAATAATTTATCCTACCTTGACATTATGCATTTTTTTTCTGTTTAAAAAGACGTGCACCCATATAGCCCACTTATAATTCTTGGATGTCATACCAATACATTTTGTAGACATGTGTCTTCTAAACTATTAGCGCTTACCAATCGAACACTATAGGCTCCAACATTGGAAGACAAATAATATTTCACTATTTCCACTTCATTCAAAACCAATCAATATCGAAACATTTCATTTCTGTCATTAAAAACAAATTGTGTGTAACTCCAGGCAGAGGACCTCACCTGTGCCCCCACTCCCCAGCATCATGGTGGGGCTGACAGAAGAGCGTCCCAGGCGGCTGGGCGTGGCAGTGGGGGTGGATGAATGTCCGGAGGGCCCATCCCACTCCTGGGATTTGGGAGACTCCTGGCTGCCTCCGTGGTGAGCTTTGCTCTCGTGCCTGGACAGAGGTTCTGTACTGTGGCTCCTGGTCTTGGCCTCACCTGGGAGGGAGAGGGTTGTTTTGAAAAGGCAATATATATGCATGTTGCCACCACTACACTAAAACCTCTGGACTCAGTGTACCATAGTGCCCTTCCTGTTATTACTGGTTTCGCACCCACTATTGTATTTTATATAAAAATCTAGGCTCGCCTGGTTTCCATTTCTGTATAAGGCAGTTTTACAGAAACTCCCTGTGGCTGCGTTTACACAGGCAGCCCAATTCTGATCTTTTCCCCAATTATTGTAGAAAGAGCTGTCAAAAGACCAATAACTGGGAAAAGATCAGAATTGGGCTACCTATCTCACATCCCTTCTTAATTGGAGACATACCACCTGTGTTTATACAGCCACACTAAGAACCTAATTCAGATTTTTGTTTCATATCCAATCTTTATTTATGACTGTCCCCACTCAGTTTTACATGTGACCCATATCAGATTTGCGCATTCACACTGATGTAGCCTCTGAAGTAGCATACAGATGGAATGCTCATTTCCTGTCACTGTTCCTTTAAATCTTGGGTGCTTGCTGTAGTAGTGGCAGATCATTTGCAAAAAAGCCACTTCACAGCAAAAACATCTGATCCAGACTGAGGTCACATATGGAACATCAGAATTGTATCAGGATTGAGATCCATATATGGATGTGGTATACTTTTGAAGTCAAAAGATTAGATTCCATATGTTTTTTTCTCTTCTGTTTACCCATTAGTGAAAAGATCAGATAGGTGTCAGATATGGAAATAATTAGCATAACATCTGAATTGGGCTTCCTGTGTAAACACAGCCATAGACATGCTCACAGAACTGGCTTGTTCTTGATGTCCTCCATACCTCATCAGAAATAGGGAAAACTGCATTTGGATTATATGCCCCTCAGACATGGAATGAACTCCTGGGTAAATTGAAAACCTATTCCCCTATGGTTGTTTTAAGACTTTGGTTGGAGACCTGCTCATAGAGGACTGCACATGCCATGATTGTTTGATTGATTCTGTGTATTTTGTATGTTGTATTTACTTCCCTAGTGTATACATTGTATTTGATGTGTGTGTTTTGTATTTTATATGTTGTGCATGGGTCATTTGAAAAAGAGTCCTGGGTCTCTCAATATGACTTCCCTGTCTAAGCAAAGGTTAGTATTTACTTCAAGAGTGTATTTATTTTGTATTGATGTAAGTGTTTTTTTATTTTGTATGTTGTGCAGGAGTCATAAAAAAATAAAAATAAAAGGGTTTTAATTTGACTTCCCTGACTAAATACATTTGAAATCAACCCAAAGAAATACAAATACAAATGTATGTTGATAAGAAAGGATCAGATCTTCAATCAGGGCACCTCTCAGATCAACAAAGCACAGGTCCCTATGGAGTCCTGGGGTCTTTTGGAATGTACAGGTACTGCAGTATGTTATGACCACAGGGTGTCACTGTAAAGATGAATACTGTTGGGTGTAGAGGGGTGTAGCGAGGAAGGGAGGAGGTCATACTAGCAAACATTTAGCAGATGTCTAAGGTTGTGTACATTGTGTCAAGAGGAAGCTATAGCAATGCCAGATGGCCTATTATCTCTGTACAACTCCTCAGGTTGAATGGTCTAGCACCCTACACCAGCCAGATCATGGTGTCCTGTTCCGTTCATCCCTTCTCTTCTACACTGTCCATTTCTGCATGCTTATTCTCCTCATGCTTTCTCCTTTCTCCGCCCGCCCGTCATCCTCCCTCTGTTCCTGTCCTCTGCTGGGTGGCTGGGCTGTCTTTTTATACCCTGCGCCCTACGCTCACAGCCTGTCCATTTGCCACCACTTTCATCACATCCATCATGTGTGCTAAAGGCATTAAGGAAATTGCTTTGCTAGCAGATGAAAGCTTTTCAATTATATTCACTGGCAAGAGTATGAGCCGTAAATAACCTTCTTGAGCACGGCCCATTGGCCAGCCAGAGCAGGAGAGAGAGCGAGAGAGAGCGAGAGAGAGAGAGAGAGAGGGAGAGAGAGAGAGAGTGTTTTAGTGTTGCCATGTCGCCCCGTAGCACTCACATCTGTAGCCATCAAATGCTTTATAAGGCTGGTCACAGCTCACATCAACACCATCATCCCAAACACCCTGGACCCACTCCAATTAACATACCACTCCAACAGCTCCACAGATGACGTAATCTCTATTGCACTCCACACTGCCCTTTCCCACCTGGACAAAAGGAACACCTACGTGAGAATGCTGTTCATTGAGCATGCTGTTCATTGAGCACCTTGGCGTTCTTCGGCACAGGGACAATGGTGGTCTGCTTGAACCATGTAGGTATTACAGACTGGGTCAAGGAGAGGTTGAAAATGTCAGTGAAGACACTTGCTAACTGGTCAATGCATGCTCTGAGTATGCGTCCTGGTAATCCGTCTGGCCCTGCAGCCTTGTGAATGATAACCTGTTTAAAGGTCTTACTCACATCGGCAACGGAGAAAGTGATCACACAGTCGTCCGTAACAGCTGGTGCTTTCATGCATGGTTCAGTGTTGCAGATTTGTCTGTAATCCATGGCTTCTGGTTGGGATATGTACATACGGTTGCTGTGGGGACGACAACGTTGATGCACTTATTAATGAAGCCGATGACTAATGTGGTAAACTCCATCGGATTCCATCGGATGAATTGCGGAAAATATTACAGTCTGTGCTAGCCAAACAGTCCTGTAGCTTAGCATCCGTTTCATCGGACCACTTCCGTATTGAGTTTTTATACTGGTACTTCCTGTTTGAGTTTTTGCTTGTAAGCAGAAATCAGGAGGATAGAGTTATTGTCACGCCCTGACTTATGGGACTCTGGTATGTTGAGTCAGGGTGTGGTGTTCTATGTTGTGTTTTCTAAGTTGTCATTCTAGGATTGTATGTCTATGTTTGGCCGGGTGTGATTCCCAATCAGAGACAGCTGTCGCTTGTTGTCTCTGATTGGGGATCATACTTAGGCAGCCTATTGGCACTCGTTAGTTGTGGGATCTTGTTCCGTGTATAGGTTTGTTGTGTGTTCAACCTTAGGACTTCACGTTTTGTTTGTTTATTGTTTTGTCGTGTGTTTATCAGTTAAATAAACATGTACGCATTTCACGCTGCGCCTTGGTCTGACCCGTCCTTAAACGAACGTGACAGAAGATCCCACCAAACACGGACCAAGCAGCGTGCCCAGGAGCAAACACCCTGGACACAGGTGGGGAAGATTTGGTCTTAGGAGGAGATATTTGCGGGAAAAGGACCCTGGGCAAAGAAGGAAGCCCAGGCAGGAGAGGAGCAACGGCAACACAGAAGCCGGCCGAGGAGGAAGCCCGAGAACCAGCCCCAATAAATGTTTTTGGGGGGGGCTAAAGGGGTGGTCGGGGAGCGAGAGAGAAGAGCCCCGACCACTTCACCCGGTGGGTTTCCAGATTCCAGAGGATAGTGATCGCTGTTCTGATGTCCAGAAGCTCTTTTTGGTCTTAGGAAACAACATTATCTACAAAAAAAGTTAAGATCAGCACAAAGAAATAACACACAAAATAGCACAATTGGTCAGGAGCATGTGTGTGTGTGATCTGCATCAAGATAGGCGTATGGGAGAGGCAGTGTGTCACAGAAGTTCTGGGATCATGCTAATTCCCCTTGCTGGACACACACTCCTAACAATGGCTGACAGCGCCTGGGCACACACACCACCCGTTGGTCTTGCCTCCTCCATGCTGCCTCAATCCCACAGCACACACATGATAACATACACACTATACACACACGTACACATGGATTTTGTGTTGTAGATACAGTGGGGGAAAAAAGTATTTAGTCAGCCACCAATTGTGCAAGTTCTCCCACTTAAAAAGATGAGAGAGGCCTGTAATTTTCATCATAGGTATACGTCAACTATGACAGACAAAATGAGAAAAAAAATTCCAGAAAATCACATTGTAGGATTTTTAATGAATTTATTTGCAAATTATGGTGGAAAATAAGTATTTGGTCAAAAACAAAAGTTTCTCAATACTTTGTTATATACCCTTTGTTGGCAATGACACAGGTCAAACGTTTTCTGTAAGTCTTCACAAGGTTTTCACACACTGTTGCTGGTATTTTGGCCCATTCCTCCATGCAGATCTCCTCTAGAGCAGTGATGTTTTGGGGCTGTCGCTGGGCAACACGGACTTTCAACTCCCTCCAAAGATTTTCTATGGGGTTGAGATCTGGAGACTGGCTAGGCCACTCCAGGACCTTGAAATGCTTCTTACGAAGCCACTCCTTCGTTGCCCGGGCGGTGTGTTTGGGATCATTGTCATGCTGAAAGACCCAGCCACGTTTCATCTTCAATGCCCTTGCTGATGGAAGGAGGTTTTCACTCAAAATCTCACGATACATGGCCCCATTCATTCTTTCCTTTACACGGATCAGTCGTCCTGGTCCCTTTGCAGAAAAAACAGCCCCAAAGCATGATGTTTCCACCCCCATGTTTCACAGTAGGTATGGTGTTCTTTGGATGCAACTCAGCATTCTTTGTCCTCCAAACACGACGAGTTGAGTTTTTACCAAAAAGTTATATTTTGGTTTCATCTGACCATATGACATTCTCCCAATCCTCTTCTGGAACATCCAAATGCACTCTAGCAAACTTCAGACGGGCCTGGACATGTACTGGCTTAAGCAGGGGGGACACGTCTGGCACTGCAAGATTTGAGTCCCTGGCGGCGTAGTGTGTTACTGATGGTAGGCTTTGTTACTTTGGTCCCAGCTCTCTGCAGGTCATTCACTAGGTCCCCCCGTGTGGTTCTGGGATTTTTGCTCACCGTTCTTGTGATCATTTTGACCCCACGGGGTGAGATCTTGCGTGGAGCCCCAGATCGAGGGAGATTATCAGTGGTCTTGTATGTCTTCCATTTCCTAATAATTGCTCCCACAGTTGATTTCTTCAAACCAAGCTGCTCACCTATTGCAGATTCAGTCTTCCCAGCCTGGTGCAGGTCTACAATTTTGTTTCTGGTGTCCTTTGACAGCTCTTTGGTCTTGGCCATAGTGGAGTTTGGAGTGTGACTGTTTGAGGTTGTGGACAGGTGTCTTTTTACTGATAACAAGTTCAAACAGGTGCCATTAATACAGGTAACGAGTGGAGGACAGAGGAGTCTCTTAAAGAAGAAGTTACAGGTCTGTGAGAGCCAGAAATCTTGCTTGTTTGTAGGTGACCAAATACTTATTTTCCACCATAATTTGCAAATAAATTCATTGAAAATCTTACAATGTTATTTTCTGGATTTTTTTTACTCAATTTGTCTGTCATTGTTGACGTGTACCTATGATGAAAATTACAGGCCTCTCTCATCTTTTTAAGTGGGAGAACTTGCACAATTGGTGGCTGACTAAATACTTTTTTTCCCCACTGTATGTGGTAGTAGAGTAGTGGCCTGAGGGCACACACTTAATGTGTTGTGAAATCGGTTGTGAAATGTATTGTAATGCTTAAAAAATTGTATATAACTGTCTTAATTTTGCTGGACCCCAGAAAGAGCAGCAGCTAACGGGGATCCATTATAAATACAAATACAAATGCTGTCTGTTTTCTCTCTCCACATCTCCCTGGCTCTCTGATACACCGAACACACACACACAGACGCATGCACACACACTCACACACACACACACACACACACACACACACACACACACACACACACACACACACACACACACACACACACACTGCCTCCTTCTCTCTTTGTGTCTCTTCCTCTATTCCCAACACTGTCTATCTTTCTCCCTCTGACAATGCTCTCTCACTCTTTTTGTTCTTTCTTAAATGGCCTGTCTCTCTCTATTTATCTCTCAGGGTCTCTGGGTAGAAGACAGCTTGACAGGTATAATCCGTGGGTGGATATATTCAATACTTTTTAGCAGTCACTCTCTGAATTTACATAGATAATTTGAGACATTTGTAACAGAACTGAAGATTAACATTTATTGAGGTATTACTTTAAGAAGCTACACTTGAGGTGGGGATCCGGAAGAATCTGGGTCAGTCCCTCTCAACCCAAACCAACCTGTCTCAACCAAAATAAAAATAAATATAGCAGCCATCTGTCAATAACAAAATGATTTCCATATTGTACATCCAACTTAAAATGTATAGTTCAGCTGATAATATCCTTTCATCTTTAAGTTGAAAGGACATGAAATATTGCAGCTAGTTGCCTTGATTTTTTAAGTTGACTCAACTACAAATGTTTTATAGTGTGTGTGTGTGTGTGTTTGTTTGTATGTGCATACATGTGTACGTGTGTGTGTGTGCTCATATGAAAATTATTTATGAAGCTTAAATAGCAAATGTGTATGTTCTGCCATTTGTCTTATAAGTCAGATATTACAAGAATCTATCATGAATCATATATGTGTCTGCCATATGAGAATTTAATGTAAGAATCTTATAGGATTTTTTATGCATCTTTTCCATGTGGGTAAACACTACGACTCTCGACTATCATCCGTGCCATGTGTTTGTTCCTATTCCTGTTTGCATGTTGTTTTCCCGCTACTCTCTGTGCTGTGCTGTGAGTCTCAGGATGCAGGCAGTGCCAGGCCTATATATAGGCCAGCCATGCTGTGCTATACTGCTGCTACACCACTACACCACTACACTCTTCTAACCTGGATCCTCTCTGTGCTGTGCTGTGCTGTCAGTCTCAGGATGCAGGCAGTGCCAGGCCTATATATAGGCCAGCCATGTTGTACTGCTGCTACACCACTACACCACTACACTCTTCTAACCTGGATCCTCATTGTGCTGTGCTGTGAGTCTCAGGATGCAGGCAGTGCCAGGCCTATATATAGGCCAGCCATGCTGTGCTATACTGCTGCTACACCACTACACCACTACACTCTTCTAACCTGGATCCTATATGTGCTGTGCTGTGCTGTGAGTCTCAGGATGCAGGCAGTGCCAGGCCTATATATAGGCCAGCCATGTTGTACTGCTGCTACACCACTACACCACTACACTCTTCTAACCTGGATCCTCTCTGTGCTGTGCTGTGCTGTCAGTCTCAGGATGCAGGCAGTGCCAGGCCTATATATAGGCCAGCCATGTTGTACTGCTGCTACAGCGCTGCACTACTATGCTCCAGAATCTTCTAATCTCCCCTGCCTCTCTAGCCCCAAGCTGCTGGATCCTGGAGGTAACACTGCTATTGGATGCACAGAGCTTCCTTGAGGTATCGCAGCCAATCAGAGGGCCCAAAATATCTCCCCCTGGCACCAGAGCAAAGGCCTTGGCCAATCAGAAAACATTTAACAATAAGACAACACAGCCAAGTCCTATGACAGGAGACTGGTATTCGCCGAGCAAGTTAACACAGAATTACAGTATTGCTGTGGAGAATAGAGTGTCCTAATATGGACACCAAACATTAAAAAGCTCTGAGTATTATTTTATAAAAACTGAAATCAATGGATTTAACCTAAATCAGTGCCTTTCTAGACACAGAAATCAGACCTTACCCTCCTGATCCCATTTAGGGTGCGTCACCTTGTGGCTTGCCTTGCTGTGTGGTCACCGTGTGGCTTGCCTTGCATGATGTTGAAGAGGTCCACATGGGAGTTTACTATAATCTGTGGTGCACTGGCACTATAATTTGGTTCAATATGGGACAGCCACAGCGACGTTAAAGGTCCTATCTAACAGGATTCCAGGATTCCAAGTGGGGATTAATCATCTCATTGAGAAAAATTGGTTTGAACATGGTTTGGAGTAGAGTACTTCAGTTGCTCTTTGATTCTTAGCTTCTTAGCGCCCCAACAGATCCACAGATGATGCAATATCTATTGCACTCTACACTGCCCTTTCCCACCTGGACAAAAGGAACACCTACGTGAGAATGCTATTCATTGACTACAGCACAGCGTTCAACACCATAGTGCCCTCAAAGTTCATCACTAAGCTAAGGTCCCTGGGACTAAACACCTCCCTCTGCAACTGGATCCTGGACTTCCTGACGGGCCGCCCCCAGGTGGTAAGGGTAGGTAACAACACATCTGCCATGCTGATCCTCAACACGGGGGCCCATCAGGGGTGCGTGCTCAGTCCCCTCCTGAACTCCCTGCTCACCCATGACTTCATGGCCAGGCACGACTCCAACACCATCATTAAGTTTGCCGACGACCCAACAGTGGTAGGCCTGATCACCGACAACGATGAGACAGCCTATTGGAAGGAGGTCAGAGACTTGGCCGTGTGGTGCCAAGATAACAACCTCTCCCTCAACGTGATCAAGACAAAGGAGATGATTGTGGACTGCAGGAAAAAGAGGACCGAGCACGCCCCCATTCTCATCGACGGGGCTGTAGTGGAGCAGGTTGAGAGCTTCAAGTTCCTTGGTGTCCACATCACCAACAAACTATCATGGTCCAAACACACCAAGACAGTCGTGAAGAGGGCACGACAAAGCCTATTCCCCCTCAGGAGACTGAAAAGATTTGGCATGGGTCCTCAGATCCTCAAAAAGTTATACAGCTGCACCATCGAGAGCATCCTGACTGATGCATCACTGCCTGGAATGGCAACTGCTCGGCCTCCGACCCAAGGCACTACAGAGGTTAGTGCGTACGGCCCAGTACATCACCGAGGCCAAGCTTCCTGGCATCCAGGACCTCTATACCAGGCAGTGTCAGAGGAAGGCCCTAAGAATTGTCAAAGACTCCAGCCACCCTAGTCATAGACTGTTCTCTCTGCTACCGCACGGCAAGCAGTAACGGAGCACCAAATTTAGGTCCAAAAGGCTTCTTAACAGCTTCTACCCCCAAGCCATAAGATTCCTGAACAGCTAATCAAATGGCTACCCAGACTATTTGCTGCTGATACTCTCTGTTTATTATATATGCATAGTCACTTTAACTCTACCTACATGTACATATTACCTCAATTACCTCGACTAACCTGTGTCCCCGCACATTGACTCTGTACCGGTACCCCCTGTATATAACCTCCCTACTGTTATTTTACTGCTGCTCTAATTATTTTTTAGTTATCAATTTTTTACTTAACACTTATTTTTCTTAAAACTGCGTTGTTGTTTAAGGGCGTGTAAGTCATGATTTCACTGTAAGGTCTACACCTGTTGTATTCGGCGCATGTAACAAATACAATTTTATTTAATTTGATGTGTGTTGGGGGATGAGTGTGTGAGATTGAGGGAGTCTTTCTGTGTGTGTGTGTTTGTGTGTGTGTGTGTGTGTGTGATCTGCATCATGACAGGCTTATGGGAGAGGCAGTATGTCACAGAAGTTCTGGGCTCATGCTAATTCTCCTTGCTGGACACTCACTCTTAACACTGGCTGACAGTGCCCGTGCATACACACCATCCGTTGATTTGGCCTCCTCCATGCTCCCTCAATCCTACAGCACACAATGTTTGCTGTTTCTCTCCACATCTCACTGGCACTCTGATACACCCGGGGACACACACTAGTGCTGATCTATTAGTGCTTTTTGAGGTCGGTTCGGTTTCAGTTCGATGGAGAAAAATGATCACTGTTTTTGATTTCGGTTTCGATCGTTTTTTTTACACAATACAGTGGCTAGCGAAAGTATTCACCCCCCTTGGCATTTTTCCTATTTTGTCGCCTTACAACCTGGAATTAAAACTGATTTTTGGGGGGTTTGTATCATTTGATTTACACAACATGCCTACCACTTTGAAGATTTGCTATACTCATTCATTGCACCTACAGTGCTGGTTGTAGTGTGAATGGAAGTAGGGAGAACGCGCATTTTATGGCTTACTGTATAAAAGTGTTGAAGAAAGTATTGACAGTGCTGAATAACAACTTAAACATGAACTTATAAATACAGCAGCTCTTTGCTGTATTAATTGAGTCTCTCTCTAGTAAGGGTTTTAAAAGTGTTGAAATCTCACTGTATCAACTTTGCTGTCCACTCGAGGCTTGTTTTTACAGCCTATGGCTCGATGAAACTGTGCAGACACGGTAATCTGAGCTATCTGATTGGTCAGCGGTAGGCGTATAGCTGCACTTGATTTGCTCTCTGGGCCTGCCGGGTATGCAGAGTTCTACCTGCAGACACACGAAATGGTTAAAAATGGGAAGTCATTAAATAAAACAAATATTTTATTAAAGTAAAGTAATGTGAATAAATTATGGTTAATAAGTGACAAGCCATCATGGGACTTTATTAAAAATAATATTTTGTGTTGTTACAGCATTCAACCCACATAATGCATAGTGGCGTATTTGATTCCCTGCTGATTTTGTACGTTTCCCCACTGACAAAAAAATTATCAGTCTATAATTTTAATGGTAGGTTTATTTGAACAGTGAGAGACAGAATAACAACAAAAAAAATCCAGAAAAACACATGTTAGAAATGTTATAAATTGATTTGCATTTTAATGAGGGAAATAAGTATTTGACCCCCTCTCAATCAGAAAGATTTCTGGCTCCCAGGTGTCTTTTATACAGGTAACGAGCTGAGATTAGGAGCACACTCTTAAAGGGAGTGCTCCTAATCTCAGTTTGTTACATGTATAAAAGACACCTGTCCACAGAAGCAATCAATCAATCAGATTCCAAACTCTCCACCATGGCCAAGACCAAAGAGCTCTCCAAGGATGTCAGGGACAAGATTGTAGACCTACACAAGGCTGGAATGGGCTACAAGACCATCGCCAAGCAGCTTGGTGAGAAGGTGACAACAGTTGGTGCGATTTTTCGCAAATGGAAGAAACACAAAATAACTGTCAATCTCCCTCGGCCTGGGGCTCCATGCAAGATCTCACCCTCGTGGGTGAGGAATCAGCCCAGAACTACACGGGAGGATCTTGTCAATGATCTCAAGGCAGCTGGGACCATAGTCACAAAGAAAACAATTGGTAACACACTACGCCGTGAAGGACTGAAATCCTGCAGTGCCCGCATGGTCCCCCTGCTCAAGAAAGCACATATACAGGGCCGGCTGAAGTTTGCCAATGAACATCTGAATGATTCAGAGGAGAACTGGGTGAAAGTGTTGTGGTCAGATGAGACCAAAATCGAGCTCTTTGGCATCAACTCAACTCACCGTGTTTGGAGGAGGAGGAATGCTGCCTATGACCCCAAGAACCCCATCCCCACCGTCAAACATGGAGGTGGAAACATTATGCTTTGGGGGTGTTTTTCTGCTAAGGGGACAGGACAACCGCATCAAAGGGACGATGGACGGGGCCATGTACCGTCAAACCTTGGGTGAGAACCTCCTTCCCTCAGCCAGGGCATTGAAAATGGGTCGTGGATGGGTATTCCAGCACGACTATGACCCAAAACACATGGCCAAGGCAACAAAGGAGTGGCTCAAGAAGAAGCACATTAAGGTCCTGGAGTGGCCTAGCCAGTCTCCAGACCTTAATCCCATAGAAAATCTGTGGAGGGAGCTGAAGGTTCGAGTTGCCAAACGTCAGCCTCGAAACCTTAATGACTTGGAGAAGATATGCAAAGAGGAATGGGACAAAATCCCTCCTGAGATGTGTGCAAACCTGGTGGCCAACTACAAGAAACATCTGACCTCTGTGATTGCCAACAAGAGTTTTGCCACCAAGTACTAAGTCATGTTTTGCAGAGGGGTCAAATACTTATTTCCCTCAATAAAATACAAATCAATTTATAACATTTTTGACATGCGTTTTTCTGGATTTTTCTGTTGTTATTCTGTCTCTCACTGTTCAAATAAATCTACCATTAAAATTATAGACTGATCATTTCTTTGTCAGTGGGCAAACATACAAAATCAGCAGGGGATCAAATACTTTTTTCCCTCACTGCAAAAGTATTCATCCCCCTTGGCGTTTTTCCTATTTTGTTGCATTACAACCTGTAATTTAAATGGATTTTTATTTGGATTTCAGTGAAATGAAAAATAAAATAAACGGAAAAGTGGTGCGTGCATATGTATTCACCCCCTTTGCTATGAAGCCCCTAAATAACATCTGGTGCAACCAATTACCTTCAGAAGTCACATAATTAGTTAAATAATGTCCACCTGTGTGTAATTGTCACGGAATCTGTTAGGCCTACTGCTGCTAGGTAGCTCTCTTTCTGCTCTCCCCCTCCCCTCTGTCTGTCCTTGATTGCAGGAGTGAAGTCTGGTGTGCGGGAGTCAGGGTTCCAGCTGCAGCTCATTCACCATAATCACCTCAGCCTTTAAGACCCGGTCAAACTTGCCACTCATCGTCAGATCATAGTCAAGACGACCATGTTAGTCTCGCTGTCGACTCAACCTGTTTGTTTTCGCTCTTTGTGTTTTTGGCCTGTTCTATTTACTTTTCTCCTGTGCCACAGATTATTGGAACCTGACTCCTGCCTCCGCTTCACTCCTGCCACCACCATCCTGCTTTCCACTACCGGACCTCCCTTTTGGACTCACCACGGACACTAGGACATTACGGTACCACACCTGCCCTGACCTGGATCTGTTACCCTCCCTGTAACCTGGACTTGCTCTTCCCCTATTATTGGAAACCTGGACTATTGAACATTGTAAATAAACCTGTTAAACCTTCTCTGGCTTGGTGTAGTTGTCTGCATTTGGGTTCAAATCCAGTTAAATCATGACAGGAATCAGCCGAGGCTGCTCCTCCTCCTTGCTCGGGCAGGCTTCGGCGTTCGTCGTCCCCGGAGTACTAGCTGCTACCGATCTATGTTTCTGTGTTTGACTTGTTTTGTCTTGATTGTGTACACCTGTTTCCTATTATATTGTATTCCCTATATAACCCTCTGTCGTTCATTGTGTGTTGTGTGTGATTGTTCTTGTCTTTTTCGGCAGTTGCTATTGTGCGGGTATTCTCCTCCCTGTTTGGAGGTTGTTTTGTACTCTGGTTACTTTGTTAGTAAAAGTAAGTTTCCAGTAGCTCGGTGTCCTGCGTTTGACTTCGCCTACTGCATTCACGTCGCATTTTGACAGTAATCTAAGTGTCAAATTGTTCTTCTCGCGAAAACTGTAGCGTCCGAACGGTTTGGCCTAAAAACTAGTATGACCACTTTATGGAAAGGGGAGACTCTCACAAACACGATGGTGTCACGGGACTCGTCTGAAGGTAACCCAAACAAAAAATAGAAGTATGGAGGTAGTTTTGTGCCAACAAAAATAAAGGGTTAAATATGTGTAAAAAAAAATATATATATATATATACAGTGGGGAGAACAAGTATTTGATACACTGCCGATTTTGCAGGTTTTCCTACTTACAAAGCATGTAGAGGTCTGTAGTTTTTATCATAGGTACACTTCAACTGTGAGAGACGGAATCTAAAACAAAAATCCAGAAAATCACATTGTATGATTTTTAAGTAATTAATTTGCATTTTATTGCATGACATAAGTATTTGATCACCTACCAACCAGTAAGAATTCCGGCTCTCACAGACCTGTTCGTTTTTCTTTAAGAAGCCCTCCTGTTCTCCACTCATTATCTGTATTAACTGTACCTGTTTGAACTTGTTACCTGTATAAAAGACACCTGTCCACACACTCAAACAAACTCCAACCTCTCCACAATGGCCAAGACCAGAGAGCTGTGTAAGGACATCAGGGATAAAATTGTAGACCTGCACAAGGCTGGGATGGGCTACAGGACAATAGGCAAGCAGCTTGGTGAGAAGGCAACAACTGTTGGCGCAATTATTAGAAAATGGAAGAAGTTCAAGATGATGGTCAATCACCCTCGGTCTGGGGCTCCATGCAAGATCTCACCTCGTGGGGCATCAATGATCATGAGGAAGGTGAGGGATCAGCCCAGAACTACACGGCAGGACCTGGTCAATGACCTGAAGAGAGCTGGGACCACAGTCTCAAAGAAAACCATTAGTAACACACTACGCCGTCATGGATTAAAATCCTGCAGCGCACGCAAGGTCCCCCTGCTCAAGCCAGCGCATGTCCAGGCCCGTCTGAAGTTTGCCAATGACCATCTGGATGATCCAGAGGAGGAATGGGAGAAGGTCATGTGGTCTGATGAGACAAAAATAGAGCTTTTTGCTCTAAACTCCACTCGCCGTGTTTGGAGGAAGAAGAAGGATGAGTACAACCCCAAGAACACCATCCCAACCGTGAAGCATGGAGGTGGAAACATCATTCTTTGGGGATGCTTTTCTGCAAAGGGGACAGGACGACTGCACCGTATTGAGGGGAGGATGGATGGGGCCATGTATCGCGAAATCTTGGCCAACAACCTCCTTCCCTCAGTAAGAGCATTGAAGATGGGTCGTGGCTGGTTCTTCCAGCATGACAATAACCCGAAACACACAGCCAGGGCAACTAAGGAGTGGCTCCGTAAGAAGCATCTCAAGGTCCTGGAGTGGCCTAGCCAGTCTCCAGACCTGAACCTAATAGAACATCTTTGGAGGGAGCTGAAAGTCCATATTGCCCAGCGACAGCCCCGAAACCTGAAGGATCTGGAGAAGGTCTGTATGGAGGAGTGGGCCAAAATCCCTGCTGCAGTGTGTGCAAACCTGGTCAAGACCTACAGGAAACGTAGGTCTTGATTTGTGGTCCTCTGTAGCTCAACTGGTAGAGCACGGCGCTTGTAACGCCAAGGTAGTGGGTTCGATCCCCGGGACCACCCATACACAAAAATGTATGCACGCATGACTGTAAGTCGCTTTGGATAAAAGCGTCTGCTAAATGGCATATTATATTATTATATTATATCTCTGTAATTGCAAACAAAGGTTTCTGTACCAAATATTAAGTTCTGCTTTTCTGATGTATCAAATACTTATGTCATGCAATAAAATGCAAATTAATTACTTAAAAATCATACAATGTGATTTTCTGGATTTTTGTTTTAGATTCCGTCTCTCACAGTTGATGTGTACCTATGATAAAAATTACAGACCTCTACATGCTTTATAAGTAGGAAAACCTGCAAAATCGGCAGTGTATCAAATACTTGTTCTCCCCACTGTATATATATATATTTCCTGAGCTTTCTTATATCTCCTAGATATAGGACAGACACTTCAAAACCTTGTTCCTGATTATTTATTTTACTTTTTTGCCATTTATGAATGTGTTATTCAAAGCGTTTTTATGGACTATAGTAGTAAAATAATTCATTTAATCAAATAACGGCTTAGACTTTTTAAGAAATAAGATAACGTTGCATAGGCTTATGTTTTTTAAATCATGTTTAAAAAAATCTGGTTGGTGACCACTGACTAAGATCATGTATTTTCAGGTAGAGATACTGTACCTTGCAGAGCAATTGCTTTATCCCTCTTGCGCGTTCTCTCTTCTCTCCCTGACAAGTAAGCGAGCGCAATGCATTATGGTCATTGTAGTTAATTGTACACATTTTCTGCGCTAAACTATATAGAATATTGGCCTGTTGGAAACTACAACTCCCTACTACATCGCACAGTTCCGTCTTGATCTGACTTATCTCTACAGGACCTGAGCCCTAGGGCCATGTCTCAGGATGCCTCAGGACTACCTGGCCTGATGACTCCTGGCTGTCCTGTCCACCTGGCCGTGCTGCTGATCCAGTTTCTGCTGTTTTGTCTGTGGCTATGGAATCCTGACCTGTTCACCACATGTGCTACTTTGTGGTGCTGCTGCTCCAGTTTCAACTGGAACCCTGACCTGTTCACCGGACGTGTTACCTTGTCCCAGACCTGCTGTTTTCGACCTTCTCTCTCTCTCTCTCCCTCCCTCTCTCTCTCTCTCTACCACACCTGCTGTCTCAACCTCTGAATGCTCGGCTATGAAAAGCCAACTGACATTTACTCCTGAGGTGCTGACCTGTTGCACCCTCGACAATCACTGTGATTATTATTTGTCCCTGCTGGTCATCTATGAACATTTGAACGTCTTGAAGAACACATCTGACACTGCCTCCCTCTCTCTTTGTGTCTCTTCCTCTATTCCCAACACTGTCTATCTTTCTCCCTCTGACACTGCCTCTCTCTCTCTCTGTTATGTTTTCTCTGACATGGCCTGTCTCTATGTATCTCTCATGGTCTCTGGGTAGGAGACAGATTGACAGGTATTATCCATGTGTGAATTTATTCAATACCTTTTAGCAACTTTTTAGCAGTCACCCTCTGAATTTACATAGATCATTTGAGACAGTTGTAACAGAACTGAAATTGAACATTTATTGAAGTATTACTTTAAGAAGCTACACTTGAGGTGGGGCTCCGGAAGAATTCGTGTCACTCCCTCTGTCTTTCACCTTCGCCTCATTTGTTACGCATCTCTTTGTCTTCGTAAATAACACACCTTAATGCATCATTTATGCACCCTTATGCACAAAATATGTGCCAATACCTAATCATAGGTACTCACATTCAGTGGTCTCCTTGACCTTCCTCCCTCCCGATCCCTTCTTTAGCATATTCCGGCCACCGGTAAACAGGTTGGTGAGTTCATCCAGAGGGCTTGTAGGGGTGTGGGAACGCGACACATTCTGCATGGAGCTGTGGGCCGAAGAAGAGTTACTTAGTTTGCCTCCCCCTTCCTGACCAACTGAGCTCTTGGCAGCGTGCGGCACAGAGGAGGTGGATCGGGGCATGCTGCCCCCTATCTTCAGGGTGTCGTAAGGTGGTGGGCGCTTGAGGCTGAGCGGTGTGAGCGAGCGGCCCATGCTGACGGGTGAGGGACATGCGGAGTGGCTTCGGGGGTACCCATGGGCCGACGCCGATGCCTTGTAGAGAGTGGAGGGCAGGGGAGGGGCGGAGGAGCGGCCAGACACAGTGATAGTGTGGGTGAATTGGAGATCCCGCTCTCTGTCCTTCTCTCGTTCTCGTTTCCTGTCTCTCTCTCTCTCCCCCTTGCGGTGGTGGGTGGAGGAGGGGGGAGGAGCCTCAGAGGTCGTGGGTGAGGCACCCCCCCCGGGCTTGTTGGTGTACCCAGTGGCAACGTTCTCCAGCATGGGCAGCTTGGTGACGTCCAGCGGGGTGAGGGGTGACTCATCCGAGTTAGGCGAGCACTGGGCAGGGGCTGGCGGGAAGACCAGCAAGGGCGGCCGGTGGGTGAGCAGGTTGGGGAAGGGGATGGGGATGTCACAGAGGGACCCCCAGGGTGTGGAGTGGGAGGAGGAGGAACGACCCTGCTCCATGTCCTGTTCCCACTTAGCGTCCTGGAGCAGGTCGTTGAACATGGGGTACTTCATTTCCTCATAGACCGACTCACTCTGGTCCTCGTCCTCCAGGTGGCGTTGCTTCAGGTCCCTCTGAATGTTACCCACCATCTCAATGTAGACAGGCTCGTCCTCGTCCTCCGTGTCTGGGGCTGGGCTCTGGCTCTGCGATGAGGGCTTTTCCCTCCTTCCTTCCTTCCTGTTGCTGTGATTCTGGATGTAGGACTCATCGAAGGAGGTGCTCAACTGCGTGTTAGGGTTCCTCTTTGGCTTGGGAGGAGGGATGCGCTTGTACTCCTCACTGAACGGTCGCGACTTGGACCCTGCACGGGGGACAGACAGACAGCAGCGTTAAAACAGGTCATCAGCAGATGGCCATGATACAAAGGACAATAGCGGCAGAATTGATTAAGATTAAGATCACTTTATTGGTCAATTGCACACAAGGTCCAACCAAAATTTTACCTACGCTTTTTAACCCTTCTGAAAGACACAGATACATACACATACATATACAGGTTTTGGAGAGGTGCAGGGGACTGCCACACTGGACGCCCCGGCAAGTACATCCTTTTTTTCCTCACTTGCAAGTACATGGGTATTTGTTTCTTCAGAGTTAGGGTTAGCATTAGGCTCAAGGTTAGGGGTAGAGTTGTCATTCCAGGCCAGGCCTCAAATTCAAAAAATGTACTCGGGCTGGCCTGGGCTCGGGCTTGTCAGGATGTGTAAAAAAATGTCACACAAAGAAAATGCTGCAGCTTGACTCTCTCTCCTCCTCTCTGTCAACGAGCAGGACAGGCAGTGCAGCCAGCAACAGTGTGTATCCCGCTGTCCATGTTACTGAAGCTATACCTAATTACAGTCATTATTTATAAAAATGTTTACCTGTTGTTTCTCTTACTGGAAAGTTATGTTACTGAAATCCCTCATCTGTTAAAAGCAAAGACATTCCCCATTACCTTCAACCATTGCCATGCTCTATTCACGTGGCACCGTGCATGTAGTGCATGACCAATAGGGTAAGGCCGGACTGTCATAATCACATTAATACATTGGTTATAACCTCCGAAAACCGTTGTAACACATGTGCCGGTAGCAAAATGGATGCGAAGGATGTGAAGAAGGGTCTTGCCACAGGTGAAGTCTGATGTCTGGAAAACATTTGACCTGGTTGTTAAAACCAGTGGTGAATCCTCTGGCAATGCAAAATTCAAAGGGAGCGGGGCATTTTGAAAGTATGACAGCAAGACAACAGGTACGTCTTCTCTGTAGTGCCATTTTAACAGATGCCCTGGTGCGACGGCCTCTTCCCCAGGCCAAACCTCTATGTCTGCATTTGTTAACAAAAACGTAACTGTGCCACTTAAAGTAAAGCAGTCTGTACCTGACAAATGCGTCAGTTTTTGCTGTAAGGATGTTCGGCCCTTCAATACTGTAGAAGGGGCAGGCTTTGAGGAGCTTGCCCAAAAGCTTATTGATGTGCTGGCTACTTACGGGAAGGTGACTGCTACCTCTGTTCTGCCCCTGGCAGATGAAAAGAGAGAAAACTTGACATAGAAGTTGAAACATCCTAAAAGAGGGAACTGTCGGGAAGACAACAGACATATGGACTGATGACTATCGGCAGCTTAGTTATCTGACAATAACATGCCATTATATTACCGCAGATTTCCAGTTAGTCGCAAGAAACCTGACCACAGCACAGTTTCCAGCAGAAGATGCCAAAACTGGGGGAAATAGTGACCAAGTTTGGCCTCGACACTACGTCATTAAGCAAAATTGTTAGGGTAACTGACCAGGGCTCCAACATCGTTCTAGCCCTTTGGCCATATCAGAGGCTGGACTGCCAGGACCAAGTTCTATACAAGGTGCTGGGACATGCCCTTGATGGAGCAGCACTGGCCATCCACGCGACTGACATTGCTGAAACGCTCACTTGTCAGTTAGGTTACTTATGATATGATGATATAAGCTAAATAAATACAATGCAGTATGTTATCCTAATTATTTTGCTTTATATAAACATGTCATACCTTTAGCAACAATGCATTTTAGGAATATAATTAATATAACCAAAATAATAATAATATAGACCTAATTCATTCATATAGCTTTCCATGTGCATCTTATTTTGCCACGCACCGGTTTTGAAGGTTTATGATGTGCTTTTCATACTCTCTACAGGTATGTCAAGCAGTCTAGGCTGGCTGCGCAACTCTCAAAGACCCAGCTGCAGATGGGAGACACAAGGTTTAGTACGGTGTACCTGACCCTCAAGTCTGTCCAGGACGTGTACAATGAGGTACACGAGAAGCTGGAGGCCCGCGGAGAGAGTGAGAGAGTCGAAATAATTACCTGCAGTATCCCCTGGAGTTCCTAAAACCGTTTTATGACGCACAGAAGGAACTGGAAAAGTATCCCTCTCTAAAACTGGTTTGTCTCAGGTCAGAGAGACCAAAGCGCCACTGTCAGCCCCATGCACTTGACTCGCAACAGCGTCAAAGCGGTTGGTTGGAGAGGAAGGTGGACATCAAAGACCTACACAAGGTGGCAACGCGTTCCTCTGGCCCAAGTTCAACCAGTTGAGGATGCTGCCCGCCCGAGACAGGCAAGATGTCTATGACCATGTGCGCACACTTTTACAATCCATGGCTGTGCCACCATCCGAGGAGCCTACAGAAGACAATGCGTCTGTGCCACACCCCGCCAAGAGAACAGGGTTGGACTTTTCATAGTGGGAAAATGTCACAGAGAATGCCAATGAAGACGATAATGACAAGGTGACAAGATACACCACAGAGGCCTGTGATGACAGACAAAAGAGACCTGTTAGGATGGTGTAAGTCCAACAGCACAGTGTATCCACGGCTAGCCAAGTTGGCGAGAAGTGTGCTTTGCGTCCCGGCCAGCAGCAGCAGTAAAAAGTATTCAGCGCGGCAGGCCGGACCATAGACAAAAGGAGAACCATGCTGAAACCCTCCACCGTGGACGCGATCCTGTTTCTACACAATAATATGTAGCCTTTATGTGAATAAACAACTAATTGGAAGTTTGGAAGTAAACTTAAATGCACATGTCCTACAGTAGCTATTGGTCTCCCAATTATTCTGACATTTCCAATAAGTTGCCTATTAAATTATTTATTAATGATCAATTTCTATTTTATTTCAATTTGCCAGCGGCAAGAAGCGACTTTCTTTGTCCCCATGACCACCAGCGATCCCTGGGGCCCTCCCTGGATCTGTTTTGTTATGTTCTGTTGTTTTAAGATTATTACATTTACATTTACATTTTAGTCATTTGGCAGACGCTCTTATTCAGAGCGACTTACAGGAGCAATTAGGGTTAAGTGCCTTGCTCAAGGGCACATCGACAGATTTTTCACCTAGTCGGCTCGGGGATTAGAACCAGCGACCTTTCGGTTACTGGCACTACGCTCTTAACCACTAAGCTACCATGCCATAATAGCCTAATAATAGCAAGAACATGTACAGTGGGGAGAACAAGTATTTGATACACTGCCGATTTTGCAGGTTTTCCTACTTACAAAGCATGTAAGGCTCTGTAATTTGTATCATAGGTACACTTCAACTGTGAGAGACGGAATCTAAAACAAAAATCCAGAAAATCACAATGTATGATTTTTAAGTAATTAATTTGCATTTTATTGCATGACATAAGTATTTGATCACCTACCAACCAGTAAGAATTCTGGCTCTCACAGACCTGTTAGTTTTTCTTTAAGAAGCCCTCCTGTTCTCCACTCATTACCTGTATTAACTGCACCTGTTTGAACTCGTTACCTGTATAAAAGACACCTGTCCACACACTCAATCAAACAGACTCCAACCTCTCCACAATGGCCAAGACCAGAGAACTGTGTAAGGACATCAGGGATACAATTGTAGACCTGCACAAGGCTGGGATGGGCTACAGGACAATAGGCAAGCAGCTTGGTGAGAAGGCAACAACTGTTGGCGCAATTATTAGAAAATTGAAGAAGTTCAAGATGACGGTCAATCACCCTCGGTCTGGGGCTCCATGCAAGATCTCACCTTGTGGGGCATCAATGATCATGAGGAAGGTGAGGGATCAGCCCAGAACAACACGGCAGGACCTGGTCAATGACCTGAAGAGAGCTGGGACCACAGTCTCAAAGAAAACCATTAGTAACCCAAGAGAGCATAGCTAAATCTATGGGCTTTTATGTTTTTCTGTAGTGTGTAATGTGCTATCCATGTGCTGGATAACAGCACAATCATTTGGGCTTTTTTGGGCTTGGGCTCACAAAATATTTTTTGCTCATAAAATATCTTTAATGTATGGATCATCAAGCTCAGGTAGCATCAGGCTTGAATTGTGATGCGTGTGATAGAAGGAGTCAGGCGCAGGAGAGTAATACGCATCCAAAGAGTTTATTCGGTCGATAAACAGTTGCGCAAGCATGCGACAACAAAACTCAGGCACAGGGGAAATATCTACCCTGGCAACAACAAGGTAAGGGTAGCTCAACCGCACTACACACAGCTCACAACAAACAATCACCCACACAGACAAGGAAGCAGAGGGAACACTTATACAATGACTAATTGGGGATAAGGACCAGGTGTGTGTGATTAATTAGACAAGACTTGTGGAGTGATGATAAATGGATCGGCAGCAGCTAGTAAGCCGGTGACGACGAACGCCGAAACCTGCCCGAACAAGGAGGGGAGGCAGCCTCGGCGGAAGTTGTGACATGAATTGTAATGCCGATCAAAGCTCTAATGAAATCCAGACATATTTATATGCTTTATATGCTTTAGAATGACACTTCCAGTTTTGGCGGGAAATACCAGGTTACCAGGGAGAAAAGTTATTTATTCTCGGGATGGAACATTTGTAAAATAACGGGAAAATATTCAACCCTAGTATGTATGAAGACCTGTGAGAGCCTAAGAGAGGGATGAGAAGAGTGTGGAGCGGAGAACAGAGAGAGATAGGAGAGAGAGAGAGAAGTGAGGACATCTGCATACAGACAATGCTGAGGAGATGAAGAAGAATCCTATATTTCTCTCCTGAAAGATTCAGAGTAAGGCTATATACTGCTACTTCCCCTACTGACGTGCTGCTTCTGCGGCTTGGGCCAATGACTGTGACGTAAACAAACAAGAAAACGCTGAAATGCGTTTTACCCCACTTTTACCAACCCTTATCCTGTGCCACAAGAGGCGCTAACACTCTGGACCACTTTTACTCTAACCACAGAAACGCATACAAGGCACTCCCTCGCCATTCCTTCGGCAAATCAAACCATGACGCCATCCTCCTGTTTCCTGTTTACAAGCAGAAACTCAAACAGGAAGTACCAGTGGTCAATATGGAAGTGGTCTGAAGAAGCGGACGCTAAGCTACAAGACTGCCTCGCTAGCACAGACTGGAATATCCGATAACAATAAGGAGTTTACCACATCAGTCAGGGGTTTCATCAATAAATGCATTGAAAACGTCGTCCTCACAGTGACCAAATGTACGTACCCAAACCAAAAGCCACTATCCGCACCGGGCTAAAGAGCTACCACTTTCAAGGAACGGGACAAGGACATGGACGCTTACAAGAAAGCCCGCTATGACCTCCGACGAGCCATCAAACATGGAAAAGGTCAAAGTAGGACTAAGATAGAATCCTACTACACCGGCTCCAACGCTCGTTTGCAGAATATCACGGATTACCAAAGGAAAACCAGGCGTGAGTTGCCCAGTGACACAAACCTCCCAGACGACCTGAATGCCTTCTATGCTTGCTTCGAGGCAAACAAGACTAAGCCAGGCATGAGATCCCCTGCTGTCCTGGGCGACTGAGTTCTCAGAGCATGCGCAGACCAGCTGCAGTATGAAAACATAAAAACAATTATGTATGCACTCACTAACTGTAAGTCGCTCTGGATAAGAGTATCTGCTATATGACTACAATGTAAATGTAAGTGTCTTCACAGACATTTTCAACATGTCCTTGTCCCAGTCTGTAATCCCAACATGTTTCAAGCAGACCACCATTGTCCCTGTTCCTAAGAACTCAAAGGTAACCTGCCTAAATGACTATCGTCCCGTAGGACTCACATCTGTAACCATGTTTTGAAAGGCTGGTCATGGCACACATCAACACCATCATCCCAGACACCCTGGACCCACTCCAATTCACATACCGCCCCAACCGATCCACAGATGACACAATCTCTATTGCACTCCACACTTCTCTCTCCCACCTGGACAAGCTCAGCATTCAACACCCTAGTCCCCTCCAAGCTAGGGCTGGGCGATATGGCCTAAAAATTATATCTCGATTGTTTCAAACTTATGGGCGATTCACAATATCATATCTAGATTTTTTAAATGTTTCCTAGAAAAAATATGTGTTGCATATTTTTTGCATATTATTGTTGCATATTAATCTAATGAATTCAGGGCCTGTAAAATTATACCTAGGCTAAATATAAGCCTTTCAGAACCATAAGACCCACTAATCATGTAATTATTTTATCAAAATAGTTGAACCTGCTTTTTTGCAATAATCACTAATCTGGATTTCAAGTATTGTTATGAAAATGCGATTTTTGTTACAAATTTGTTACAGATCTCATCAACAATCTCTGTTAACACTTGACACCCAGCGGCATAACACCTTATAACACAGTCATAACCATGTCATAATATGTTATAACAGCTGACATAACTTGTCATAACCTGTTATTATATGGTCATGACAAATATATTTAGACACGTTGTGACATATATTGTGTTATTTTATGGCTGTTTATGACACCTACATAAGAGCGTAAAAACCCACAAAACCTACCACGGTACTTATTTTATGGCTGTTATGACACCTACATAAGAGTGTCAAAACCCACAAAACCTGCCACGGTACTTATTTTATGGCTGTTATGACACCTACATAAGAGTGTCAAAACCCACAAAGCCTACCACACAAGGCAAAACATTCCATTACACCATAGCCTAAGTGTCAACAGTATGTTTATCTTATATATACAGTACCAGTCAAAAGTTTGGACACACCTACTCATTCAAGGGTTTTTCTTTATTTTTACTATTTTTTACATTGTAGAATAATAGTGAACACATCAAAACTATGACATAGCACATATGGAATCATGTAGTAACCAAAAAAGTGTTAAACAAATCAAAACATATTTTATATTTGAGATTCTACAAATAGCCACCCTTTGCCTTGATGACAGCTTTGCACACTCTTGGCGTTCTCTCAACCAGCTTCATGAGGTAGTCACCTGGAATTAAAAGGGGTGCCTTCTTAAAAGTTAATTTGTGGAATTTCTTCCCTTCTTAATGTGTTTGAGCCAATCAGTTGTGTTGTGACAAGGTAGGGGGGGTATACAGAAGAGAGCCCTATTTGGTAAAAGACCAAGTCCATATTATGGCAAGAATAACTAAAATAAGCAAAGAGAAACAACAGTCTATCATTACTTTAAGACATGAAGGTCAGTCAATACCGAAAATGTCAAGAACTTTGAAAGTTTCTTCAAGTGCAGTCACAAAAACCTTCAAGCGCTATGTTGAAACTGGCTCTCATGAGGACCGACACAGGAATGGAAGACCCAGAGTTACCTCTGCTGCAGAGGATGTTCATTAGAGTTACCAGCCTCAGAAATTGCAGCCCAAATAAATGCTTCACATAGTTCAAGTAACAGACACATCTCAACATCAATTGTTCAGAGGGGACTTTGTGAATCAGGCCTTCATTGTCGAATTGCTGCAAAGAAAACTGCTAAAGGACACCAATAAGAAGAAGAGACCTGCTTGGGCCAGGAAACATGAGCAATGGACATTAGACCCGTGGAAATGTTCCTTTGGTCTGGAGTCCAAACTGCTGTGTCTTTGTGAGACGTGGTGTGGGTGAACGGATGATCTCCGCATGTGTAGTTCCCACCGTAAAGCATGGAGGAGGAGGTGTTATGGTGTGGGGGTGCTTTGCTGGTGACACTGTCTGTGATTGATTTAGAATTCACTTAACCAGCATGACTACCACAGCATTCTGCAGCGACACGCCATCCCATCTGGTTTGGGCTTAGTGGGACTTTTATTTGTTTTTCAACAGGACAATGACCCAACACACCTCAAGAAGGAGAGTGATGGAGTGCTGCATCAGATGACCTGGCCTCCACAATATCCCGACCTCAACCCAATTGAGATGGTTTGGGATGAGTCGGACAGTAGAGTGAAGGAAAAGCAGCCAATAAGTGCTCAGCATATGTGGGAACTCCATCAAGACTGTTGGAAAACTTGGATCTATTTGCTTGCTAACAAGGTAGAACAGTTGAACTGTTATGAATAGACCCTCCTGTCCATCTCCAACTGTTTGAACAACATAGCCTGCTCACCTTAGCAAAGTGGAGGTGTTGTTTCCTACCTTCACCACCTGGGGGGCGGCCCGTCAGGAAGTCCAGGACCCAGTTGCACATGGCGAGGGTTCAGACCTAGGACCTCAAGCTTAATGATGAGCTTGGAGGGTACTATGGTGTTGAATGCTGAGCTATAGTCAATGAACAGCATTCTTACATAGGTATTCCTCTTGTCCAGATGGGATAGGGCAGTGTACAGTGTGATGGCGATTGCATCGTCTGTGGATCTATTGGGGCGGTAAGCAAATTGAAGTGGGTCTAGGGTGACAGGTAAGGTAGAGGTGATATGATCCTTGCCTAGTCTCTCAAATCACTTCATGATGACAGAGGTGAGTGATATGGGGCGATAGTCATTTAGTTCAGTTACCTGTGCTTTCTTGGGTACAGGAACAATGGTGGCCATCTTGAAGTATGTGGGGACAGCAGACTGGGATAGGGAGAGATTGAATTTGTCCGTAAACACACCATCCAGCTGGTCTGCGCATGCTCTGAGGACGCGGCTAGGGATGCCATCTGGCCATGCAGTCATGGGTGAACAAGGAGTACAGTAGTGGGCCCTTCTGCTTCCCAGAGAGATATTTATTTATGTCTGCACGATGAACTGAGAACACATCTGGCTGGACCGATTTCGACAGAATATCCTGTGAGAGCCATGTTTCCATTAAACAAAGTATGTTACAGGCTCTGATGTCTCTCTGGAAAGAAACCCTTGCCCTGAGCTCGTCAACTTTGTTATCCAAAGACTGAACATTAGCTAGTAATATACTCGGAAGCGGTGGTTGGTGTGCGCGCCTCCTAAGTCGAACCAGCAGGGCTCTCCGAGTGCCTCTCCTCCGCCGGCGATGTTTTGGGACGGCCCTGGAATCAGTTCAATTGCCCTGGGGAGCACGAACAAAGGATCTGCTTCGGGAAAGTTGTATTCCTTATCGTAATGCTGGTAGTTCTGGTGAGTTACCGCCGCTCTGATATCCAATAGTTTTTCCTGGCTGTATGTAATGATACAAAACATTTTATTAGCTAGTAATGTAAAAATAATAATACATAAAAATAAAAAAAATACCGCAAAGTTTCCTAAGAGCTAGTCGCGAGGCCGCCATCTCCGTCAACATCAGCAAGACAAAGGAGCTGATCATTGACCACATCGATGGGGCTGTAGTGGAGCTGGTCGAGACCTTCAAGTTCCTCTGTGTCCACATCACTTAAGACATGGTCCTCTCACACCAGCACAGACGTGAAAAAGGCATGACAGCGCCTCATCCCATTCAGAAGGTAGAAAAGATTTGGCATGGCCCCTCAGATCCTCAAAAAGCTCTACAGCTGCACCATTGAGAGCATCTTGACTGGCTTCATCACCGCTTGGTATGGCAACTGAACCGCCCTCGATCGCAAGGCGCTACAGATGGTGGTGTGGACGGCTCAGTACATCACTGGGCGGAGCTCCCTGCCATCCAGGACCTCTATACCAGGCGGTGTCAGAGGAAGGTCCAGCAAATTGTCAAAGACCCCAGCCACCCAAGCCATAGACTGTTCACTCTGCTACGGCAAGCGGTACCAGAGTGCCAAGTCTGGGACCAAAAGGAACCTGAACACCACACACACACACAAACAAAAAAAACACACACACATGCATATTGACACCACACACACACATACATGTACACTTTCACACTCTCCACATACGCTGCTGCTACTCTGTTTATTATCTATCCTGATTTCCAATTGCCTAGTCACTTGTACCCCTACCTGCATGTACATTTTACTTCAGCTACCTCATACCCCTATTTATATAGCCTCATTATTGTTATTTATTGTGTTACCATTTTACATTTTCTGTTGTTAATTCTCGTGATTTTTAACTCTGCATTATTTTACTTGGAATCAGCGGGTTCCAAGTAAAATAGAATTGTATTTGTCACATGCGCCGAATACAGCAGGTGTAGACCTTACCGTGAAATGCTTGCTTATCACAATTCCAGTGGGTCAGAAGTTTACATACACTAAATTGACTGTGCCTTTAAACAGCTTGGAAAATTAAAGAATATGATGTCATGGTTTTAGAAGCTTCTGATAGGCTAATTGACATCATTTGAGTCAATTGGAGGTGTACCTGTAATTGTATTTCAAGGCCTACCTTCAAACTCAGTGCCTCTTTGCTTGACATCATAGGAAAATCAAAAGAAATCAGCCAAGTCCAAACGCCTGAAGGTACCACGTTCATCTGTACGAACAATAGTATGCAAGTATAAACACCATGGGACCACGCAGCTGTCATACCGCTCAGGAAGGAGATGCGTTCTGTCTCCTAGAGATGAACGTACTTTGGTGCGAAAAGTGCAAATCAATCCCAGAACAACAGCAAAGGACCTTGTGAAGATGCTGGAGGAAACAGGTACAAAAGTATCTATATCTACAGTAAAACGAGTCCTATATCAACATAACCTGAAAGGCCACTCAGTAAGGAAGAAGCCACTGCTCCAAAACCGCCATAAAAAAGCCTGACTACATTTTGCAACTGCACATGGGGACAAAGATCGTACTTTTTGGAGAAATGTCCTCTGGTCTGATGAAACAAAAATAGAACTGTTTGGCCATAATGACCATCGTTATGTTTGGAGGAAAAAGGGGGCTGCTTACAAGCCGAAGAACACCATCCCAACCGTGAAGCACGGTGGTGGCAGCATCATGCTGTGGGGGTGCTTTGCTGCAGGAGGGACTGGTGCACTTCACAAAATAGATGGCATCATGAGGAAGGAAAATGTTGTGGATCTATTGAAGCAACATCTCAAGACATCAGTCAGGAAGTTAAAGCTTGGTCGCAAATGGGTCTTCCAAATGGACAATGACCCCAAGCATACTTCCAAAGTTGTGGCAAAATGGCTTAAGGACAACAAAGTCAAGGTATTGGAGTGGCCATCACAAAGCCCTGACCTCAATCCTATAGAACATTTGTGGGCAGAACTGAAAAAGCGTATGCGAGCAAGGAGGCCTACAAACCTTACTCTGTCAGGAGGAATGGGCCAAAATTCACCCAATTTATTGTGGGAAGCTTCTGGAAGGCTACCCGAAACGTTTGACCCAAGCTAAACAATTTAAAGGCAATGCTACCAAATACTAATTGAGTGTGTGTAAACTTCTGACCCACTGGGAATGTGATGAAAGAAATATAAGCTGAAATAAATCATTCTCTCTACAATTATTCTGACATTTTACATTCTTAAAATAAAGTGGTGATCCTAACTGACCCAAGACAGGGAATTTTTACTAGGATTAAATGTCAGGAATTGTGAAAAACTGAGTTTAAATATATTTGGCTATGGTGTATGTAAACTTCAGACTTCAACTGTACAATATATAGGATCAGGCTACCTAAGAAGTTTCCTCATAAGAACAGTAACCTCATTTGAAGTTGACATGGACACACACACACACACACACACACACACACACACACACACACACAGGCCAGGCCACTCACGGTCAAACTTGTCCAGGCTGTCTCTGTTGCAATTGCTGGAGGCAGATCCAGAGTTCACACCCTCAGAGGAGATGCTGAGCTTAGTGTTGGGGTCTCTCTTGGGTTTGGGCGGCGGTTGCTTACGGGAGTTGGGGCTCCCATCCTCGTCTCCACTGCCAACGGAGTGTAGAGACTGGGAACGCACAGTGAAGCCCTGGCCACAGGAGGAGGGAAGGCGGTCCTGGGGCGCCGGCATGGTCATGAAGCCCATGCGGAAGTGTTTCCCTGCGTAGCCTCCCTCCGTTGCCCTCGCCACATCCTCACCGATCCTGCCAGGAAACATGTTTTAAATAATTTTGTTACATCGATAAATCACATTACATATGCAAAATGATTCAGACATTCCAAATGTCATAGATGCAAGGACACAATCATGGATCCAAAAAGCTCTCCTCCATATTACCAAATTGCCTATGACTATGACAGCTGATGCGCACACGTGCACACATACACACACAGCCTTACGCACGCACGCACGCACACAACAACATAGAATATATACATACAGCTTAAATATGTTTCCTATTTGTCCCATATACACTGAGCGTACAAAACATTAAGAACACCTTCCTACTATTGTGTTGCCCTCAAAACAGCCTCAATTCGTCGCATTGGGTCATGGACTCTGCAAGGACAAGATGTTGAAAGAGTTCCACAGGGATGCTGGCCCATGTTAACTCCAATGCTTCCCACAATTGTGCCAAGTTGGCTGGATGTCCTTTGGGTGATGGACCATTCTTGATACACATGGAAAACTGTTGAGCGTGAAAAACCCAGCAGCGTTGCAGTTCTTGACACAAACTGGTGCACCTGGCACCTACTACCATACCCCGTTCAAAGGCACTTAAATATTTTGTCTTGCCCATTCACCCTCTGAATGGCACACATTCACAATCCATGTCTCAATTATCTTAAGGCTTAAAAATCCTTCATTAACCTGTCTCCTCCCCTTCATCTACACTGATTGAAGCGGATTTAACAAGTGACATCAATAAAGGATCATAGCTTTCACCTGGACTCCTCTCCCCTGAAACTTTTCCCCAGGTCGTTGCTGTAAATGACAATGTGTTTTCAGTCAACTTACCTGGTAAAATAAGGATAAAATAAAAGTAAATACAAATAAAGATGCACCTGTGATGTAAATGTTTCACAATGTTTTGTACACTCAGTATATACCTACAGTCAAAATAGCAAGTTTTAGAGGAAAAGATCATGTGTCATTTGTAAAGGTCATCAAAGTCTTAATCGTCAGTTTTGTGTTTGTTTGTAGCCTCCACTCACAAATCCAAAAAGGAGTAAGCACAGAATCCAAATAATTTCTTGCCACATACATGTCATTATATTATAGTAGCAACGGTTGTGAAAATTTATAAACATTTATAAAAATAAAATGCAACTGCATAATGGAGTACGATACTCAATGCTCTTTTATTCTTTGAAATGTAATAAACACTAAAATATTGACTGAATAGGTGGCAATTCAGTTATTCAATTTAATGTAAAATATAAAGGTTTTCCTCTTTGAAACGGCACATAGCAACATTTTAAAACCATATACGGCCCCTATGTGTTGTATTATTCAGAGGCGGCGGCATCGTAGTCTCAGGAGACCATTGATTTATTGTCCAATACGTGAGAGACAGACTCGGCCACAGTTGTCACATTTGTAGGCTGGCCCGGATGTTATGGATGTTTCGGTGGTGTGCTGATGTTCTTTCCTATTCTCTCTCTTCTGAGCCAGTGTTGTTTCACAGCCTGCTGCAAAGTGCCTGCTGGCAGTGAAGACGGCACCTTCCCAGGTTTCAGTGTTGAATGTAAAGGACTTGGTGTCTTTGAGTTTTATTATTACAGTGATAGAATTATAAAGTTTGTAAATAACAACTAATTTGCGTATACACATGGACATAGTTTAGTAAAGACCGAACCCGCCCTGCCCCTCTGGATCCCTTTTCCCCAGAGCTGAAGATCCAAATCACGTTCTGCGCATTCACGTTCTGCGCATGTGTTTCTTTACCTCTACTTTACTCACACATTTTTGTGGTCACCTTCACATTTCTCACTGTCAATCATGAATGATAATTCTTCAAGTTTTACCGGTGAAAAGTCCATGCAGCATCTGCATGCCAACCATTTAGATCTTCTTGAGTTATACAGTGTTGTTTCAAAGTAGCCTACAGTGTTGTTTTGAATTATGTACAGTGAGCAAATCTTAGAGCAGATGGATAACAAACTATATCATACCTGTGTTTAGTTTCAAGCAAGTACATATTTTGCCTAGTGGTGCGTGCTGTTGAGTTTTGGCCACATTAGAGAAAAAGGTACTTTCCATTCGCACAATCATCCTAAAATGTGACTTGATTCAGGAAACTAGGTGTATGTCACTCATCACTACTTCACAGGAGAGGCATTTGAATGTAAACATAAATGTTTTATCAAAATGCGCTTTTTGGCAGAAATGCCTTCTGGAACATGTGAATTTTCATGTGCCTTAATAACAAACCTTCCCCCTAGCCATGATTGGCTGAGATAATGGATGGGCTGGACATGTCGAGAGATGAGTTCGGATTGGTCTGCCATGTAGCATGCTTCTGTGTATAACATGAGCTGCTCAGTATGTGTAGGTAATCCTTTCTAACACGGCTTTTTTGAAAGATATCATGAAGAACTGCAAAAGTGTTGCTCTCCACTTTCTGGAGGACCGAGTTTTGATATCAGTGGAATGCCCGGTGGAAGCAGCGTATGATAGCTAAGGAGATGGAAAAAATTCTGGTGTTTGATTGCAAATATGCGGAGGGAGTCGAAAAGAGAACCCACTGAAGGCTGTTGTATAACATTTGCATTGCTAGTTATAGCCTAATGTTAGCTAGCTAGCTAACATTGAACCTAGATGGTTAGCTACCTGCAGATTCATACAGGGTAGTAACGTTATGAGTTGGGATTATTGTTTAGCTAGCTAGCTACATGTCTAAACAAAAGACTCCACTATGGAAGTAACCATTTCACTGTACTGTTTACACCTTCTGTATCCTGTGCATGTGACAAATACACTTTGATTTTATTTGATATAGTGTGTGTTTACCAGAGACAGTAATGTGAAGAACAACATGACCTGCATCTAAGTCAAATTAGGATATAAAGTTAGGCCAATGAGACAGTGTCCAAGTTCTAAAATTCTCAGGTCGAACGCCCTGCTTTGATTTCGTCACACTCACAACCGTAAGCTATTTTCTGTAATTAGCTCGCCATTAACTTGTAAATAATGATCTTGTTGTGAGTTTATATTCCTGTAATAATGAATACAAATTAGCTCAAGTTAACACGTTGTCAGCAATATGATATGGTCGTTATTTTAACTGGCTAGCCAGCTAACTCAATGTTAGCTAGCTAGCTAACAAGCTAGAAACTAACCACAATATTGTTTAGAAAGTTGCTTTTAGTTGCCTGGTTTGCTAAATTGACATATACTTAATTCATTTTTAAACTGAAGGGTTTATTGGTGTTAAAATACACCAGTTATGCTGTTTTGGACCACCAGGCTGCTGATGTCATGCAGCCTGTAGTTTTTGTGTTTATACTTTCTCATAATGACAATGACAAGTTTGATGTCGGACGACAATAGAATGTTCATGATGTCACTGCGACAACTGTCTACAGACATGTCGATAGACGTAGTATAAACCAGCCTTTAGTCTTAAAATCTTTGGTTGTTTAGTACACTACCATACTCACTCTGTTTAGCACATGGCCTCACATGTGAATCCTTAAAGAGATGGGTGGGGCTAAGGCTTAAGAGGGTGTGAACAATACTGAATGGGTGTAGACAAAAAAGAGCTCTCCAGTAGGTACCAAAACATTCAAGGAACATTTTCTCAAAAGTGGGGTTACGAATATATCAACTTTCAAAACAGCATTACTTTCCCATTGCTCCTCAACTGTAGTGAATGATTTACCATTTTCTAGCTCTGAGTCTCTACTTTTATCCAATGTAAAAAACACAATTTCAAATTTTGCTACATAACACCGAATCGAGCCGGTCGGTCACACATTTTATAAGATATGAGTTGGTGTTTTTTGTAACGTTATACTATGCTATTATATGCGGTTCTATGAAGAATAATATCATTATGTGATCCTGCAGGCATTGATTCAGCTTTGATCTAATTTGAATAAACAAGTATCATTCGCCAGAGTAGCCTGTTCTCTGAGCAGCCAAACAAGTAGTGCAGAGACTGTGCATAAAGTAGAGAATGCCGCGCTTGCGCAGAAGAGGACATTTAGTTGTCAGGAAGAGGGTTCCAGAGAAGTCGGATATGCAGCCACGGATATGCAGCCGCATCTTTATAGTACCGCCCCCTCACAATCTCCTTTAGCTTTCACTAAGTCTTTCACTCATATTCAACATTGCATATTCAACATTAGGTGGAGATTGTGTTTAAAAAAATAATACCCACCTGTTTTATAATCTAAAGGTCTTGCCTTAGAATTTACCAACACACAAATAGTTTACGATGTGTGTAAGACTAAACCTGGTATTTGCAAGAATTTGTTGTACATTTTCGGGAGCAGCTTCTTTTGTAGATGAGGTACTTAGTAAACATTTCAAATGAATTAAATCTTCACTTGTGCAAAGGCCGCTTTCTCCTCTTTCTTGTGATATACACTACAAGTCAAAGTTTGGACACACCTACTCATTCAAAGGTTTTCTTTATTTTTACTATTTTTTACATTGTAGAATAGTAGTGAAGACATCAAAACTATGAAATAACACATATGGAATCATGTAGTAACCAAAAAAGTGTTAAACAAATCAAAATATATTTAATATTTGAGATTCTTCAAATAGCCACCCTTTGCCTTGATGACAGCTTTGCACACTCTTGCCTTGATGACAGCTTTAAACAGAAAACAATCCCCCTCCTCGTATACCATTCAGTCAGAATATACAGCCACACACAGAGTGCTCCTGTAAGCGCACAGAGCAAATCATGCTAAAGGTCATGACAGGATTTACACCCATTGGCTTTTAGTCAACACTACCGAGATGGAAAAAGGTATTTGATTGATAATCAGCAGGGAAGGACAGTTGGGCATGATTCACCAATAACTCATGACTAACGGTCAGTCTGTATGTTAGTGTGTACGTTAGTTTTGCTCCGCTGGGGGATGCCAAACTATGTAAGCAGCAAAGGTAGAGTTGAATGCTGTCACTGACAGAGGAGGCTGGTGGGCAGAGATATAGGGCTCATCATTGCAATGTCTGGAATGAAATGGAATGAATGGAAGGATGTCAAACACATTCCATTCCAATGAGCCCGTCCGTCCAATATCTCCGCTCTCCAGCCACCACCGTAGAGGTCTTCAACTTTTTGGACCTGTTACGAAATGGATCCGTGGCTTTCTCACCCGACCAATTTTCATAAATTCCTTTTTAAAAAACTGAGACGCATTCCAAATGGACCCGAGGACAGTCAGACCCGTTCCAAAAAGGACTGTGGAAAACAGACCCAAACAATCCCGTGCTGGTTCGGATCCAAGAGACCGGTTCAGATCCAAGAATAGAAAGAGAGAGAGAGAGAAACCTCCAACTGGGTGCTGCCAGCGCCATCAATAAACAAGCAATATTGGTAAAATGATCCACAGTTATGTGTCCTTGAAAACTGCCTATAACAAATTACAAAAAAACTATTTGTTGTGTTTCGATGCTTAGAATATTCAAAACTTTATAGTCTATTGTTTTATTGGTTTTTACTTTCCTAAAACAATAATTATCTACCTCACGGTTCAACTGTATGAGATATAAGTGCTAAATGCATCAGGGCATTGCTTGCATATAGGTGTCAACTGTATGATATTCATATTTAAAAAATGTACAGTGAGGGAAAAAAGTATTTGATCCCCTGCTGATTTTGTACGTTTGCCCACTGACAAAGAAATGATCAGTCTATAATTTTAATGGTAGGTTTATTTGAACAGTGAGAGACAGAATAACAACAAAAAAATCCAGAAAAACACATGTTAGAAATGTTATAAATTGATTTGCATTTTAATGAGGGAAATAAGTATTTGACCCCCTCTCAATTAGAAAGATTTCTGGCTCCCAGGTGTCTTTTATACAGGTAACGAGCTGAGATTAGGAGCACACTCTTAAAAGGTGTGCTCCTAATCTCAGTTTGTTACCTGTATAAAAGACACCTGTCCACAGAAGCAATCAATCAATCAGATTCCAAACTCTCCACAATGGCCAAGACCAAAGAGCGCTCCAAGGATGTCAGGGACAAGATTGGAGACCTACACAAAGCTGGAATGGGCTACAAGACCATCGACAAGCAGCTTGGTGAGAAGGTGACAACAGTTGGTGCGATTATTCGCAAATGGAAGAAACACAAAATAACTGTCAATCTCCCTCGGCCTGGGGCTCCATGCAAGATCTCACCTTGTGGAGTTGCAATGATCATGAGAACGGTGAGGAATCAGCCCAGAACTTCACGGGAGGATCTTGTAAATAATCTCAAGGCAGCTGGGACCATAGTCACCAAGAAAACAATTGGTAACACACTACGCCGTGAAGGACTGAAATCCTGCAGTGCCCGCAAGGTCCCCCTGCTCAAGAAAGCACATATACAGGCCCGTCTGAAGTTTGCCAATGAACATCTGAATGATTCAGAGGAGAACTGGGTGAAAGTGTTGTGGTCAGATGAGACCAAAATCGAGCTCTTTGGCATCAACTCAACTCACCGTGTTTGGAGGAGGAGGAATGCTGCCTATGACCCCAAGAACACCATCCCCACCGTCAAACATGGAGGTGGAAACATTATGCTTTGGGGGTGTTTTTCTGCTAAGGGGACAGGACAACTTCACCGCATCAAAGGGATGATGGACGGCGCCATGTACCGTCAAATCTTGGGTAAGAACCTCCTTTCCCTCAGCCAGGGCATTGAAAATGGGTCATGGATGGGTATTCCAGCATGACAATGACCCAAAACACACGGCCAAGGCAACAAAGGAGTGGCTCAAGAAGAAGCACATTAAGGTCCTGAAGTGGCCTAGCCAGTCTCCAGACCTTAATCCCATAGAAAATCTGTGGAGGGAGCTGAAGGTTCGAGTTGCCAAACGTCAGGCTCGAAAACTTAATGACTTGGAGAAGATCTGCAAAGAGGAGTGGGACAAAATCCCTCCTGAGATGTGTGCAAACCTGGTGGCCAACTACAAGAAACGTTTGACCTCTGTGATTGCCAACAAGGGTTTTGCCACCAAGTACTAAGTCATGTTTTGCAGAGGGGTCAAATACTTATTTCCCTCATTAAAATGCAAATCAATTTATAACATTTTTGACATGCTTCTTTCTGTTTTTTGTTGTTGTTATTCTGTCTCTCACTGTTCAAATAAACCTACCATTAAAATTATAGACTGATCATGTCTTTGTCAGTGGGCAAACGTACAAAATCAGTAGGGGATCAAATACTTTTTTCCCTCACTGTACATTAAGGGAGACAAGCTTAGGCCTAGCCCTAGAGAGACCACGAGAAAGACGGAGATCTGCCTGCGCCATGTTCCCGACATCGACATGGATTTCTTTATACTTGTCAGATAGGCTACTACTATACAGATATAGGCGTGCAGAAGGAGGCTAATTCGTTAATTTTCTATCCGAATATTTTTTATAAAGATAAGGATTATATTGTTAGATTAAAGGAGTAACTCTGGTAGGCCTAAAACATACTTCATTACCTCAAGTTCAACTGTCGGAGTCAGTTGGAGTGCTCACTGCCTTTATAGGCCTGCAGTAGCTAAACCTAATAATAGCCAAACCACACCAACAAACCTTGCTTAACTTTATTAGGGTGATATCAAAAGTAAGTAAAGTCGAGTCACGCGATGCAGCGAAGCAATGTGAAAGGAGCCTCCCGATAAAACCCTCCTAATTTCCTCAAAGTTGGATAGAATAGTCAATTTAGTATAATTGTTTTTGTGGGGAAAGTTACTTGTATTTGTTTTATCAACGTTTTTCAACAATGTCTGCGTTGAATTCAGCTTCAACATGTACACATAGCACAATCGCTAACGCAGTGGCTAACAGGGCAAGCTCTGTTGCTAGCACTTCAGCAAGCATGATTTTGAAAGGGCAGGACATAGAACCCAGCTCGTTTTCGGCCTTGCAATCATCCCTACAGAAGGCCATGGAAGAAATGAGTCAGCACCATTCTTGAATCTCTTGAATCGGATGTTTCTCAGTTCAAGCAATCTCAGATGGACATACAGTGAGGGAAAAAAGTATTTGATCCCCTGCTGATTTTGTACGTTTGCTCACTGACAAAGAAATGATCAGTCTATAATTTTAATGGTAGGTTTATTTGAACAGTGAAAGACAGAATAACAACAACAAAAATCCAGAAAACGCATGTCAAAAATGTTATAAATTGATTTGCATTTTAATGAGGGAAATAAGTATTTGACACCCTCTCAATCAGAAAGATTTCTGGCTCCCAGGTGTCTTTTATACAGGTAACGAACTGAGATTAGGAGCACACGCTTAAAGGGAGTGCTCCTAATCTCAGTTTGTTACCTGTATAAAAAGACACCTGTCCACAGAAGCAATCAATCAATCAGATTCCAAACTCTCCACCATGGCCAAGACCAAAGAGCTCTCCAAGGATGTCAGGGACAAGATTGTAGACCTACACAAGGCTGGAATGGGCTACAAGACCATCGCCAAGCAGCTTGGTGAGAAGGTGACAACAGTTGGTGCGATTATTCGCAAATGGAAGAAACACAAAATAACTGTCAATCTCCCTCGGCCTGGGGCTCCATGCAAGATCTCACCTCGTGGAGTTGCAATGATCATGAGAACGGTGAGGAATCAGCCCAGAACTACACGGGAGGATCTTGTCAATGATCTCAAGGCAGTTGGGACCATAGTCACCAAGAAAACAATTGGTAACACACTACGCCGTGAAGGACTGAAATCCTGCAGCGCCCACAAGGTCCCCCTGCTCAAGAAAGCACACATACAGGCCCGTCTGAAGTTTGCCAATGAACATCTGAATGATTCAGAAGAGAATTGGGTGAAAGTGTTGTGGTCAGATGAGACCAAAATGGAGCTCTTTGCCATCAACTCAACTCGCCGTGTTTGGAGGAGGAGGAATGCTGCCTATGACCCCAAGAACACCATCCCCACCGTCAAACATGGAGGTGGAAACATTATGCTTTGGGGGTGTTTTTTCTGCTAAGGGGACAGGACAACTTCACTGCATCAAAGGGACGATGGACGGGGCCATGTACCGTCAAATCTTGGGTGAGAACCTCCTTTCCCTCAGCCAGGGCATTGAAAATGGGTCATGGATGGGTATTCCAGCATGACAATGACCCAAAACACACGGCCAAGGCAACAAAGGAGTGGCTCAAGAAGAAGCACATTAAGGTCCTGAAGTGGCCTAGCCAGTCTCCAGACCTTAATCCCATAGAAAATCTGTGGAGGGAGCTGAAGGTTCGAGTTGCCAAACGTCAGGCTCGAAAACTTAATGACTTGGAGAAGATCTGCAAAGAGGAGTGGGACAAAATCCCTCCTGAGATGTGTGCAAACCTGGTGGCCAACTACAAGAAACGTTTGACCTCTGTGATTGCCAACAAGGGTTTTGCCACCAAGTACTAAGTCATGTTTTGCAGAGGGGTCAAATACTTATTTCCCTCATTAAAATGCAAATCAATTTATAAAATTTTTGACATGCTTCTTTCTGTTTTTTGTTGTTGTTATTCTGTCTCTCACTGTTCAAATAAACCTACCATTAAAATTATAGACTGATCATGTCTTTGTCAGTGGGCAAACGTACAAAATCAGTAGGGGATCAAATACTTTTTTCCCTCACTGTACATTAAGGGAGACAAGCTTAGGCCTAGCCCTAGAGAGACCACGAGAAAGACGGAGATCTGCCTGCGCCATGTTCCCGACATCGACATGGATTTCTTTATACTTGTCAGATAGGCTACTACTATACAGATATAGGCGTGCAGAAGGAGGCTAATTCGTTAATTTTCTATCCGAATATTTTTTATAAAGATAAGGATTATATTGTTAGATTAAAGGAGTAACTCTGGTAGGCCTAAAACATACTTCATTACCTCAAGTTCAACTGTCGGAGTCAGTTGGAGTGCTCACTGCCTTTATAGGCCTGCAGTAGCTAAACCTAATAATAGCCAAACCACACCAACAAACCTTGCTTAACTTTATTAGGGTGATATCAAAAGTAAGTAAAGTCGAGTCACGCGATGCAGCGAAGCAATGTGAAAGGAGCCTCCCGATAAAACCCTCCTAATTTCCTCAAAGTTGGATAGAATAGTCAATTTAGTATAATTGTTTTTGTGGGGAAAGTTACTTGTATTTGTTTTATCAACGTTTTTCAACAATGTCTGCGTTGAATTCAGCTTCAACATGTACACATAGCACAATCGCTAACGCAGTGGCTAACAGGGCAAGCTCTGTTGCTAGCACTTCAGCAAGCATGATTTTGAAAGGGCAGGACATAGAACCCAGCTCGTTTTCGGCCTTGCAATCATCCCTACAGAAGGCCATGGAAGAAATGAGTCAGCACCATTCTTGAATCTCTTGAATCGGATGTTTCTCAGTTCAAGCAATCTCAGATGGACATACAGTGAGGGAAAAAAGTATTTGATCCCCTGCTGATTTTGTACGTTTGCTCACTGACAAAGAAATGATCAGTCTATAATTTTAATGGTAGGTTTATTTGAACAGTGAAAGACAGAATAACAACAACAAAAATCCAGAAAAACGCATGTCAAAAATGTTATAAATTGATTTGCATTTTAATGAGGGAAATAAGTATTTGACACCCTCTCAATCAGAAAGATTTCTGGCTCCCAGGTGTCTTTTATACAGGTAACGAACTGAGATTAGGAGCACACGCTTAAAGGAGTGCTCCTAATCTCAGTTTGTTACCTGTATAAAAGACACCTGTCCACAGAAGCAATCAATCAATCAGATTCCAAACTCTCCACCATGGCCAAGACCAAAGAGCTCTCCAAGGATGTCAGGGACAAGATTGTAGACCTACACAAGGCTGGAATGGGCTACAAGACCATCGCCAAGCAGCTTGGTGAGAAGGTGACAACAGTTGGTGCGATTATTCGCAAATGGAAGAAACACAAAATAACTGTCAATCTCCCTCGGCCTGGGGCTCCATGCAAGATCTCACCTCGTGGAGTTGCAATGATCATGAGAACGGTGAGGAATCAGCCCAGAACTACACGGGAGGATCTTGTCAATGATCTCAAGGCAGTTGGGACCATAGTCACCAAGAAAACAATTGGTAACACACTACGCCGTGAAGGACTGAAATCCTGCAGCGCCCACAAGGTCCCCCTGCTCAAGAAAGCACACATACAGGCCCGTCTGAAGTTTGCCAATGAACATCTGAATGATTCAGAAGAGAATTGGGTGAAAGTGTTGTGGTCAGATGAGACCAAAATGGAGCTCTTTGCCATCAACTCAACTCGCCGTGTTTGGAGGAGGAGGAATGCTGCCTATGACCCCAAGAACACCATCCCCACCGTCAAACATGGAGGTGGAAACATTATGCTTTGGGGGTGTTTTTCTGCTAAGGGGACAGGACAACTTCACTGCATCAAAGGGACGATGGACGGGGCCATGTACCGTCAAATCTTGGGTGAGAACCTCCTTTCCCTCAGCCAGGGCATTGAAAATGGGTCATGGATGGGTATTCCAGCATGACAATGACCCAAAACACACGGCCAAGGCAACAAAGGAGTGGCTCAAGAAGAAGCACATTAAGGTCCTGAAGTGGCCTAGCCAGTCTCCAGACCTTAATCCCATAGAAAATCTGTGGAGGGAGCTGAAGGTTCGAGTTGCCAAACGTCAGGCTCGAAAACTTAATGACTTGGAGAAGATCTGCAAAGAGGAGTGGGACAAAATCCCTCCTGAGATGTGTGCAAACCTGGTGGCCAACTACAAGAAACGTTTGACCTCTGTGATTGCCAACAAGGGTTTTGCCACCAAGTACTAAGTCATGTTTTGCAGAGGGGTCAAATACTTATTTCCCTCATTAAAATGCAAATCAATTTATAAAATTTTTGACATGCTTCTTTCTGTTTTTTGTTGTTGTTATTCTGTCTCTCACTGTTCAAATAAACCTACCATTAAAATTATAGACTGATCATGTCTTTGTCAGTGGGCAAACGTACAAAATCAGTAGGGGATCAAATACTTTTTTCCCTCACTGTACATTAAGGGAGACAAGCTTAGGCCTAGCCCTAGAGAGACCACGAGAAAGACGGAGATCTGCCTGCGCCATGTTCCCGACATCGACATGGATTTCTTTATACTTGTCAGATAGGCTACTACTATACAGATATAGGCGTGCAGAAGGAGGCTAATTCGTTAATTTTCTATCCGAATATTTTTTATAAAGATAAGGATTATATTGTTAGATTAAAGGAGTAACTCTGGTAGGCCTAAAACATACTTCATTACCTCAAGTTCAACTGTCGGAGTCAGTTGGAGTGCTCACTGCCTTTATAGGCCTGCAGTAGCTAAACCTAATAATAGCCAAACCACACCAACAAACCTTGCTTAACTTTATTAGGGTGATATCAAAAGTAAGTAAAGTCGAGTCACGCGATGCAGCGAAGCAATGTGAAAGGAGCCTCCCGATAAAACCCTCCTAATTTCCTCAAAGTTGGATAGAATAGTCAATTTAGTATAATTGTTTTTGTGGGGAAAGTTACTTGTATTTGTTTTATCAACGTTTTTCAACAATGTCTGCGTTGAATTCAGCTTCAACATGTACACATAGCACAATCGCTAACGCAGTGGCTAACAGGGCAAGCTCTGTTGCTAGCACTTCAGCAAGCATGATTTTGAAAGGGCAGGACATAGAACCCAGCTCGTTTTTCGGCCTTGCAATCATCCCTACAGAAGGCCATGGAAGAAATGAGTCAGCACCATTCTTGAATCTCTTGAATCGGATGTTTCTCAGTTCAAGCAATCTCAGATGGACATACAGTGAGGGAAAAAAGTATTTGATCCCCTGCTGATTTTGTACGTTTGCTCACTGACAAAGAAATGATCAGTCTATAATTTTAATGGTAGGTTTATTTGAACAGTGAAAGACAGAATAACAACAACAAAAATCCAGAAAAACGCATGTCAAAAATGTTATAAATTGATTTGCATTTTAATGAGGGAAATAAGTATTTGACACCCTCTCAATCAGAAAGATTTCTGGCTCCCAGGTGTCTTTTATACAGGTAACGAACTGAGATTAGGAGCACACGCTTAAAGGGAGTGCTCCTAATCTCAGTTTGTTACCTGTATAAAAGACACCTGTCCACAGAAGCAATCAATCAATCAGATTCCAAACTCTCCACCATGGCCAAGACCAAAGAGCTCTCCAAGGATGTCAGGGACAAGATTGTAGACCTACACAAGGCTGGAATGGGCTACAAGACCATCGCCAAGCAGCTTGGTGAGAAGGTGACAACAGTTGGTGCGATTATTCGCAAATGGAAGAAACACAAAATAACTGTCAATCTCCCTCGGCCTGGGGCTCCATGCAAGATCTCACCTCGTGGAGTTGCAATGATCATGAGAACGGTGAGGAATCAGCCCAGAACTACACGGGAGGATCTTGTCAATGATCTCAAGGCAGTTGGGACCATAGTCACCAAGAAAACAATTGGTAACACACTACGCCGTGAAGGACTGAAATCCTGCAGCGCCCACAAGGTCCCCCTGCTCAAGAAAGCACACATACAGGCCCGTCTGAAGTTTGCCAATGAACATCTGAATGATTCAGAAGAGAATTGGGTGAAAGTGTTGTGGTCAGATGAGACCAAAATGGAGCTCTTTGCCATCAACTCAACTCGCCGTGTTTGGAGGAGGAGGAATGCTGCCTATGACCCCAAGAACACCATCCCCACCGTCAAACATGGAGGTGGAAACATTATGCTTTGGGGGTGTTTTTCTGCTAAGGGGACAGGACAACTTCACTGCATCAAAGGGACGATGGACGGGGCCATGTACCGTCAAATCTTGGGTGAGAACCTCCTTTCCCTCAGCCAGGGCATTGAAAATGGGTCATGGATGGGTATTCCAGCATGACAATGACCCAAAACACACGGCCAAGGCAACAAAGGAGTGGCTCAAGAAGAAGCACATTAAGGTCCTGAAGTGGCCTAGCCAGTCTCCAGACCTTAATCCCATAGAAAATCTGTGGAGGGAGCTGAAGGTTCGAGTTGCCAAACGTCAGGCTCGAAAACTTAATGACTTGGAGAAGATCTGCAAAGAGGAGTGGGACAAAATCCCTCCTGAGATGTGTGCAAACCTGGTGGCCAACTACAAGAAACGTTTGACCTCTGTGATTGCCAACAAGGGTTTTGCCACCAAGTACTAAGTCATGTTTTGCAGAGGGGTCAAATACTTATTTCCCTCATTAAAATGCAAATCAATTTATAAAATTTTTGACATGCTTCTTTCTGTTTTTTGTTGTTGTTATTCTGTCTCTCACTGTTCAAATAAACCTACCATTAAAATTATAGACTGATCATGTCTTTGTCAGTGGGCAAACGTACAAAATCAGTAGGGGATCAAATACTTTTTTCCCTCACTGTACATTAAGGGAGACAAGCTTAGGCCTAGCCCTAGAGAGACCACGAGAAAGACGGAGATCTGCCTGCGCCATGTTCCCGACATCGACATGGATTTCTTTATACTTGTCAGATAGGCTACTACTATACAGATATAGGCGTGCAGAAGGAGGCTAATTCGTTATTTTTCTATCCGAATATTTTTTATAAAGATAAGGATTATATTGTTAGATTAAAGGAGTAACTCTGGTAGGCCTAAAACATACTTCATTACCTCAAGTTCAACTGTCGGAGTCAGTTGGAGTGCTCACTGCCTTTATAGGCCTGCAGTAGCTAAACCTAATAATAGCCAAACCACACCAACAAACCTTGCTTAACTTTATTAGGGTGATATCAAAAGTAAGTAAAGTCGAGTCACGCGATGCAGCGAAGCAATGTGAAAGGAGCCTCCCGATAAAACCCTCCTAATTTCCTCAAAGTTGGATAGAATAGTCAATTTAGTATAATTGTTTTTGTGGGGAAAGTTACTTGTATTTGTTTTATCAACGTTTTTCAACAATGTCTGCGTTGAATTCAGCTTCAACATGTACACATAGCACAATCGCTAACGCAGTGGCTAACAGGGCAAGCTCTGTTGCTAGCACTTCAGCAAGCATGATTTTGAAAGGGCAGGACATAGAACCCAGCTCGTTTTCGGCCTTGCAATCATCCCTACAGAAGGCCATGGAAGAAATGAGTCAGCACCATTCTTGAATCTCTTGAATCGGATGTTTCTCAGTTCAAGCAATCTCAGATGGACATACAGTGAGGGAAAAAAGTATTTGATCCCCTGCTGATTTTGTACGTTTGCTCACTGACAAAGAAATGATCAGTCTATAATTTTAATGGTAGGTTTATTTGAACAGTGAAAGACAGAATAACAACAACAAAAATCCAGAAAAACGCATGTCAAAAATGTTATAAATTGATTTGCATTTTAATGAGGGAAATAAGTATTTGACACCCTCTCAATCAGAAAGATTTCTGGCTCCCAGGTGTCTTTTATACAGGTAACGAACTGAGATTAGGAGCACACGCTAAAGGGAGTGCTCCTAATCTCAGTTTGTTACCTGTATAAAAGACACCTGTCCACAGAAGCAATCAATCAATCAGATTCCAAACTCTCCACCATGGCCAAGACCAAAGAGCTCTCCAAGGATGTCAGGGACAAGATTGTAGACCTACACAAGGCTGGAATGGGCTACAAGACCATCGCCAAGCAGCTTGGTGAGAAGGTGACAACAGTTGGTGCGATTATTCGCAAATGGAAGAAACACAAAATAACTGTCAATCTCCCTCGGCCTGGGGCTCCATGCAAGATCTCACCTCGTGGAGTTGCAATGATCATGAGAACGGTGAGGAATCAGCCCAGAACTACACGGGAGGATCTTGTCAATGATCTCAAGGCAGTTGGGACCATAGTCACCAAGAAAACAATTGGTAACACACTACGCCGTGAAGGACTGAAATCCTGCAGCGCCCACAAGGTCCCCCTGCTCAAGAAAGCACACATACAGGCCCGTCTGAAGTTTGCCAATGAACATCTGAATGATTCAGAAGAGAATTGGGTGAAAGTGTTGTGGTCAGATGAGACCAAAATGGAGCTCTTTGCCATCAACTCAACTCGCCGTGTTTGGAGGAGGAGGAATGCTGCCTATGACCCCAAGAACACCATCCCCACCGTCAAACATGGAGGTGGAAACATTATGCTTTGGGGGTGTTTTTCTGCTAAGGGGACAGGACAACTTCACTGCATCAAAGGGACGATGGACGGGGCCATGTACCGTCAAATCTTGGGTGAGAACCTCCTTCCCTCAGCCAGGGCATTGAAAATGGGTCGTGGATGGGTATTCCAGCATGACAATGACCCAAAACACACGGCCAAGGCAACAAAGGAGTGGCTCAAGAAGAAGCACATTAAGGTCCTGGAGTGGCCTAGCCAGTCTCCAGACCTTAATCCCATAGAAAATCTGTGGAGGGAGCTGAAGGTTCGAGTTGCCAAACGTCAGCCTCAAAACCTTAATGACTTGGAGAAGATCTGCAAAGAGGAGTGGGACAAAATCCCTCCTGAGATGTGTGCAAACCTGGTGGCCAACTACAAGAAACGTCTGACCTCTGTGATTGCCAACAAGGGTTTTGCCACCAAGTACTAAGTCATGTTTTGCAGAGGGGTCAAATACTTATTTCCCTCATTAAAATGCAAATTAATTTATAACATTTTTGACATTAGTTTTTTCTGGATTTTTTTGTTGTTATTCTGTCTCTCACTGTTCAAATAAACCTACCATTAAAATTATAGACTGATCATGTCTTTGTCAGTGGGCAAACGTACAAAATCAGCAGGGGATCAAATACTTTTTTCCCTCACTGTACAAGAAGATGTAACGGTCATATTACAGAGGCTAGGTGAGGCAGAGGGTCGAATATCAACGCTAGAGGACGACAACGACCGACTGATTAAGGAAGCCGAGAAGAATGTCAAACTGTATGAGGATCTCCACAGAAGCGTGCAAGACGCAGCTGACCGAGACAGGTGCCTGGAGGATAGCAAGCCATGGGAATGCGTAAGACAAATTATCTTGGAGGCTCTGGGGGTGGATCTGGACGAATCTGGGCTTCAACGAGTCCACCATTCCCTAGCACCGGAGGTTTAGCCGGTTGGTTACTCAGTTACTGTATTCAAGTTGCCTGGTCAAAACTACCCTTAAGCAAAGATGTCGATAAAGTAAGTAGATGTAACTAGCAACATTAACATGGGCGGCAGGTAGCTTAGTGGGTAAGAGCGTTGTGCCAGTAACCGAAAGGTCGCTGGTTCTAATCCCCGAGCCGACTAGGTGAAAAATCTGTCGATGTGCCCTTAAGCAAGGAACTTAACCCTAATTGCTCCTGTAAGTCGCTCTGGATAAGAGCGTCTGCTAAAAAAAAAAAAAAACATTATTTTAATTGATCTGATTTTATATGAATGCACAGAAAATGCTGTTTTCCCCCTTTCCTTTCCTTTAATTTCAGTTTAGTTTATTTTTCTTCTCTATTATTTTGTCTTATTGCCATTTGGTGGGTGAATACAAGCATTGTTAGCTATATGCTATGGTTAAATAAGCGGAAGAAAGGGGGTGCTTGCTTTCATATTTCCTTTTTATACATATATATATTTTTACTAAGGTGTCCTGTATATTTTCAAGTAGATTACTAAATTGAGAAAGGGAGGGGATGGGGGGGCTTGGGACTAGGGTGACCACTTGTTAGTGTCTCGCGGACCGAGTGAGGGAGGGTTTTTCTCTTCAAGTAGAAAAACATGGGGAGAAGGGTGGGGTGGTTGTTACTGTTTTGTGTTTTGTATTGTGTCATCAGGTTCATGGCTCCTGCAAGTGTTTTTAGCACGACCAAGGTTGAGGTTGTAATATGTGACAGCATGACAGCATCGAAAATGATTGATTTTCAATACAATTCTAACACCCAATATGCAAAGTTTGATAAATGTCGAAAACATATACAAAGATAATTTCATGGAATATTAACGGTTCACAGAATCCTATTAAGAGGAAGAAATGTTTATGTTATCTCAAATCCCAACAAGCTGATATAACTTTTATCCAAGAATGTCACGCCCTGACTTATGGGACTCTAGTATGTTGAGTCAGGGTGTAGAGTTCTATGTTGTTATTACTATGTTTACGTTCTAGGTGTTGTATTTCTATGTTTGGCCGGGTGTGATTCCCAATCAGAGACAGCTGTCGCTTGTTGTCTCTGATTGGGGATCATACTTAGGCAGCCTATTGGCAATCATTAGTTGTGGGATCTTGTTCCGTGTAGAGGCTTGTTTTGTGTTTAGCCTGAGGACTTCACGTTACGTTGTTTTGTTCGTGTGTTCTATATCGTGGAGCTCCGCCCCATAGGGGAGCTCTGCTCCTAATGGTTTACCCTCTGCCCTAAGGCAGCAGCAGCCTGAGACAAAATTATGCACACACCTACAGCCAATAGGAGTACAGGTGTCCCTATAAGAGGGGGTGCCTCCCCTCAATCAGCCTCCCTTTTTCTTCAGCGACTGGATGACTAGACTGAAGAGCCAAGAAGAGACGAAGACTCAGGACGAAAACGCCGTTGATATTCCAGTCATCAACGTCGTCTAAATGAGCACACCGGGAGATTTTCCACCCCCAAAAGCTCTTTTCAGTGCAGATGCACTTCCATGGCGGCCGGTGACCACCACGACTTATGTTTCGTGTGTTTGGGATCCCAGCATGCCAAGGAAGGCGTCTGCAGTCCCCCGAATTGCGCCTCCTGCGCCCTCCTTTCTTTAAAGGAGAGGAAGCAGCGTTGGGCGTTTTTCAGGGAGGACATCCCCCTTGAGGATGTGTTGTCGATACTAGCCTCTGCTTCAGAGGCGTCGTCCGACGGCGCAGACTCGGGGGAAGATGGGGATTTTGAGGAAGGGTCTGGCATTCCAATGGAACAGTCGGACCCCGTCCCTCATACTTTCAAGCCCCCCTTTCCTTTGGAGAGCGAGAGGGCTTGTAGTCCCTATAGCGAAGGGGATACGAGCTCTGAGAGATCAGAAGCTCTCTCTTTCGCTGCAGCCTCTCTGAGAGCGGATTTTCCGGGTCTCATTGAGAGAGCTGCTCAACGGCTGGCAATAGAGCTGCCCCCTCTTCCCTCCACACCGGAGGTTGATATGATGGAGGGCGGTCCTTATTCCAGGCCAAGGAAGGCGGGGTACGTTGGAGGCTCGTGGGAGGCACCTTTAGCGGCGCGTTCGCCTGTAAAAGCGTATCTCCCATTCACGAGAGTGGAAGGAAGGCTTCAGGGTCAGGGAATCCCCAGGTTAGAGAGCGCCATGGCGGCGTATCTCGTACCGGGTTCGAGCCCTTGGCCCTCTTCCAAGAAGGCCACGTTGCCATCCCAGAAGGACCGACTCACAGCGTCGCTGTTAGAGAAGTCTTTTGGGTTGGGAGCCCAAGCTGTAGCAGCAGCTAACAACATTGCCCTCTTGTGCGGCCTCTCTGTCCCGTTTAACCACGGGTAAGACAGAGATGGCACCGGAGGAGGTGGAGGAGGCGTCCAGAATTTCTGCCGCCATACTCCACCTTACACAGGCGTCCGCAGTCTGCGCGGGGAGATCCATGGCCACTTCGGTGGTCGGGGAACGACACCTCTGGTTGTCTTTGACTTCCATGAAAGAGGCAGACAGGACGTCTCTCTTGAACGCCCCCCTCTCTGACGACGGCCTCTTTGGGGTCGCAGTCAAAGAGGCGACGGAGCGTTTTTTGAAGTTGGAGGAGGAGAAGAAGCAGTTGGCCAAGCACCTGCCGTTGGCAGGACGACTCGGCCCCCCTCCTCCCCAAAGGCCATCTACCTCCGCCCCTCTAAGTAGACCGGGATCTACGACGAGGCGGCGTAATCGGCGTCATCCGGCGGCCACGAGCAGCAAGGGAGCGGGCTCGGCCCTCCCAGCAGCTACGGTAGCCCCACTACAGCCGGCGAGGGAGGTGACGAGGACGCCGACCTGGCCCTCCAAGGGAGGCAAGAGGAGGCGTACGTGACGGGACGCGGGGAGAGGGATGGAGGACGCATCGATGGTGTCGAACGCGCCCACTGTTCCCCCCACCCCTTCGGTTGAAGGGACGGGTGCTGATGTAAATGCTTTTGTTGATGTGTTAAATAAAGAGTTGGCTCCACCTGACTTTGTCAACAAAGAGCCTCTTTTCCATAATACGTCCGAGAGCGTTCAAATCTCACCCTCTCTTCCTTACCACTCTAAGAGCCGTTCAGCCCACCGAGGGTGCGTTGCTGAACAGGCACTAAGAGTAGGTATCCAGAAGACCTCAATCAGGTCGTCACATCACACTTCACGTATAAGAAGTGCTTTACATAGAAGGCAGCAGTCCCGGTCAGATTCTGACATGAGGACGCAGCCGCTATTTGGGATGGCGCACTAGTACAGACTAAGGTCTCCACTAGTACGAGCCAGACCCATGCTGCGTTCACAGAGGGCCCGATTACCGCGGTCACCAAGGTGCCCAGAGTATCGGCGCCCCCAGGCATTGTAACACAGCAGTTATCTGGGGACGGCGCATTATCGCAGACCAAGGTCTCGGTTAATGCGATTCAGACCCATGCTACGTTCACGGAGGGCAGGATTACTAGCGTTATGGGTATAACCAAAGTATCAGCTCCCCTGACAGAACGAGCCAGTACTCACCACACTGAGCGTGAATCAACCCACCAGGGGTGCAGAGTTGAACACACACAGAAGGTGAAAGTTAAGAAGGTATCAAGGCGCCGCCTTGTTTTACCTCATAGAGACCTCATTCTACAGACTTCTAGGAGTACTGTAGTGAAGGGCTCTGATAGCAAATTGCAGTCACCTAAGATGACGCAATCGCTTGCTGGGGATGGTGCCCTGCCGCAGGCTGTGGCCTCGGTCAGTGCAATTCAGGCCCGCGATGCGTTCAAGGAGGGCAGGAATACGACGGTTACGGGTTTAACCGACGTCCCTACTCCTCTTTCTTTCTCAGAACGCATTTCCTCTCCCTTTCACGGGAGGCCCACCTTGGGCTGTTCCACCACTTCAATGTTGGGGAACAGTGGCGGTAAGGGCCATAGAGGAATACAGGTCCTTCTTACTGGATGCACCACAGCTTCGCGCACAGCCACTTTCTCAGCATTGCTGGCAGTGGCGAAGAAGCTGCACCCTCTCACGCTGGCTAGAACAGACGTTGCAGAAGGGTTATGCTCTCCAATTCCACCGGACCCCACCCCCCGTTCAGGGAGTGGTGGAGACGGTGATGAAAACGCCAGACAAAGTGGCCGCTCTGATGACAGAGATTACGGAACTTTTGGCGAAGGAGGCGGTGACAGTAGTTCCCCGGGAGCAAAGGAACAAAGGGCTATATTCGCCTTATTTCCTAGTGCCCAAAAAGACGGGGGGAGTGAGGCCAATTTTGGATTTACGCATTCTCAACGAGAGCATAACCAAACGGCCCTTCCGAATGCTAACGACAAAACGTCTGCTGGAATGTGTCCAGAGAGGGGACTTTTGTACGAGCATGGACCTAAAGGACGCGTACTTTCATGTGCCGGTTCAGCCGCGTCACAGGAAGTTTCTGCGGTTCGCCTTTCAAGGGGTGGCGTACGAATACACGAGGATGCCATTTGGGTACGCCCTGGCACCTCGCACATTTTCCAAGTGTGTGGAGGCGGCATTGGAACCGTTGCGTCGTCAGGGAATACGGCTACTAGCCTACCTGGACGACCTACTGGTTCTCGCCCCGTCAGCAGAGCTGGCGATCACTCACACAACACAGACAGTGATGCATCTCACAAGTCTGGGGTTCGCTGTGAATTGGAAAAAGAGCGCGCCCTGGCCCACTCATCAGATTGTCTACCTGGGGATACAGCTAGACACTGTGAGGATGAGGGCTCGAATCTCGGACCCCGAAGGGTAGCCTTGTTGCTAGCCCTAAGGAAGTGTCGTCCGAATCACACGGTGACGGCGCTGTCGATCATGTCACTTTTGGGTCTCATGTCGTCAGCCCACTCTGTGGTTCCGCTGGGACTCCTGCACATGCGAAGGACGCAGCGATGGTTCGCCCAACTAAGACTAGACCCATTGCGTCAACGTCATCGGTTGGTGGTGGTTCCCCTCTCGCTCAGTGCAGACCTAAACTATTGGAGAAACTCGCGCTTTCTCACGCACGGAGTCCCGATAGGAAAGGTGTCCTCTCACATCCCAGTATTCACGGATGTGTCCCTGACGGGATGGGGAGGGACATGTCAGACACAAGTGATAGGAGGTGTGTGGCCTCAATCAGGTCGTCACATCAACCTCCTGGAGTTGGAAACGGTTCGACTGGTTCTGACCCACTTCGCGTCTACCCTTCGGGGTTGCGATGTGCTGGTCTGGTCAGACAACCGGACCACAGTAGCCCACATAAATCGCCAGGGTGGAGTCAGGTCGCCTGCTCTCCATCGGGCGGCAGAGGAATTGTGGCTCTGGGCTCACGAGTACCTTCGCTCATTGAGAGCAGCACACATTCCGGGCTACTTGAACGTAGGAGCAGACCTCATGTCAAGAGGGGGTCCTCGAGACGATGAGTGGTGTCTGCATCCAGACATTGTTCTCCAGATTTGGGAACAATTCGGGAGAGCCGAGGTGGACCTATTCGCGTCACGCGTGAACGCGCAATGTCCTCTGTGGTTCTCTCTGAGGGAACAGGACGAACCGCCACTGGGAAGGGACGCCTTTGCGCACCAACCGTGGCCGAGAGTTCTCCTGTATGCATTCCCTCCGCTGTCCTGCATTCTCCCACTGCTAGCCAGGGTGAGGTCAGGGGGGCTGTCAGTGATACTGATAGCGCCCGATCGCCCGGGGGCTCTGTGGTTTCCACATCGACGGGACGCGTTGTCTCAGGTGGCTGACACGATAGGGAAATTGCCCATAATCGGCCAACCACTGAAGGCCTGGCTGCTGAGAGGGACAGGCTAGAGCGCCGTGGGTTATCTGATGCAGTGATCAGGACCATACAGGGTTCACGTGCCAGTTCCATTTCTAAGATGTATGCCAGTAGATGGAACGTGTTTTCACGATGGTGTGTCACACAAGGTGTGGACCCCATGAGCTGTCAGGTGGAGAGTATTCTCTCTTTTCTGCAGCTCATGTTTGATAAGCAAAAATCGCCTGCCACGATTAGAGTGTTTGCAGCAGCGATTTCAGCTTGTCATGAGGGTTTTGGCAGAGACAATGTCTTTAGTTACACTCTAGTGAAACGCTTCCTATTAGGAACGCGGCGACTTAGGCCAACACCTAGAGTCACGCTTCCTCAGTGGGATTTGGCTTTGGTACTCGAAGCGCTATGTAAGTCGCCGTTCGAGCCATTGAATCAAATACCCCTCAAGATGCTGTCTATCAAGACAGCACTGTTGCTCGCTTTGACTACAGCTAAGCGGGTCAGTGATTTGTGTGCTCTTTCGACAAGACCTGACTGCCTGGCCATCAATGGTGACCTGAGCAGAGCAGTGTTACGTCCTAACCCGGCATTTGTGCCGAAGGTTATTAAGAGTTCATATAGGTCACAGACCGTGGAGCTGTGGGCTTTTTCTCCTCCTCCTCATAGAGAGAGGAGTGAGGAGAAGCTCCATCGCCTGTGCCCGGTACGTGCTTTGGCGTGTTACGTCGAGCGCACAGCAGCGATTAGGTCATCGCCTCAGTTGTTTGTGTGTCACGGTGCAGCTGCACTAGGTAGACCACTTTCAAAACAGAGGCTGTCTCACTGGCTTTGTGAAGGCATTGAGACAGCTTATGAGGTAGCAGGGCGGCAATTGCCTCAGGGTATCAGAGCTCACTCCACTCGTGGAGTAGCGGCTCCTACTGCCCTTTTTAGAGGAACAGGAGTAGAGGATATCTGTAGAGCAGCATCCTGGTCGACGCCGTCTCCATTTATCCGTTTCTATCTCTTAGATATGTCTTCTAATTCTCTGGCTCGATCTGTACTCAGCGTGGCTGAAGGGAGATCTTGAGCAAGAAAGAGAGGAGAAGCAGGACTATGGACTGGGTTTCCATCAGGTCCGCTTTGGATAAGAAAACATATTTTGTGACATGAATCCTGACTGACAGGATCAGTACAGTAGAGGCATGCGTTGATTAACAGAATATGAGGTAATCTATCTGCTTGTTCAGTTAGTATGACTCATGTTTTTGTTCCTGCCCACTAATCTCTGGGATTCCATTGAGTGAGTGAGGCGGTCTACCGCGTTCATAATGTAGAGTGACACTTGATGTCATTCCATTAGTGGTCGGTAGTGTTTTCACAGGATATTGAGGCACATCTATCTGCTAGTACAGATTAGTATGGCTTCTATTCTGGTGATCTGCCCACTAGTCATTGGCATTGCCATTGGACTAGGTGGGGCGGTTTTTTTAACCGATGACGCGGTATATTGTGACGCCCGTAGGGTTTTTTAGTTGCAGTACTGCGGGACTCGGTTGCAGCCATTGCTAGGCTTGACTTTCTCGTTTCGATGGGAAGTGTTAGGCTCGGCAGGGAGTACATTTTGGAGCGCTACGCTCCGCCTTAAACCATTAGGAGCAGAGCTCCCCTATGGGGCGGAGCTCCACGATATAGAACGATTAGTTACCGGAGTGTAACTCCAGTTCTATGAGTGGAGCGGAGCCCCATAGGACTTAAGGCCCTGCCGACCCTCTCTAGTCTCGCTGAAGAAAAATATCTCGGGAGGCTGATTGAGGGGAGGCACCCCCTCTTATAGGGACACCTGTACTCCTATTGGCTGTAGGTGTGTGCATAATATGTCTTAGGCTGCTGCTGCCTTAGGGCAGAGGGTAAACCATTAGGAGCAGAGCTCCCCTATGGGGCTCCGCTCCACTCATAGAACTGGAGTTACACTCCGGTAACTAATCGTTTATCGTTGTTATAAACATGTATGCATTTCACGCTGCGCCTTGGTCTGACCCGTCCTTCAACGTACGTGACAAAGAAACTCATTTGGTTGATTTAGAGGCTGCTAAATTGAAAAGGGATTGGGTTGGGCAGGTATTTCATAGCTCATTTTTAAGCAACAAACATGGTGTTGCAATGTTGGTACATAGAAAGTTGAATTTTGTCACATTAAAGCAACATAAGGATGATGAAGGAAGAATGATTTCTGTTGAGGTTCTGGTAGATGGTAATAAGGTTAATATGTGTAATATTTATGCACCAAACAAGGAGGATCCTGGGTCTTTCCATAAGGTTAAGAAGGTCATGGGATAAATAATTGGTGGCAATACAGTGGTGGTGGGAGACTTTAACCAGGTTCAAGATGGTATCCTTATTCTAAAACTGTACCAAGGGACAGAGCAGGGATACACCTATTAATGAGATAAAGTGGGGGAAAAAAGTATTTAGTCAGCCACCAATTGTGCAAGTTCTCCCACTTAAAAAGATGAGAGAGGCCTGTAATTTTCATCATAGGTACACGTCAACTATGACAGACAAAATTAGAAAAAAATGATTTTTTATGAATTTATTTGCAAATTATGGTGGAAAATAAGTATTTGGTCAATAACAGAAGTTTCTCAATACTTTGTTATATACCCTTTGTTGGCAATGACACAGGTCAAACGTTTTCTGTGGCTAGGCCACTCCAGGACCTTGACCACTCCTTTGTTGCCCGGGCGGTGTGTTTGGGATCATTGTCATGCTGAAAGACCCAGCCACATTTCATCTTCAATGCCCTTGCTGATGGAAGAAGGTTTTCACTCAAAATCTCACGATACATGGCCCCATTCATTCTTTCCTTTACACGGATCAGTCGTCCTGGTCCCTTTGCAGAAAAACAGCCCCAAAGCATGATGTTTCCACCCCCATGCTTCACAGTAGGTATGGTGTTCTTTGGATGCAACTCAGCATTCTGTGTCCTCCAAACACGACGAGTTGAGTTTTTACCAAAAAGTTATATTTTGGTTTCATCTGACCATATGACATTCTCCCAATCCTCTTCTGGATCATCCAAATGCACTCTTGCAAACTTCAGACGGGCCTGGACATGTACTGGCTTAAGCAGGGGGACACGTCTGGCACTGCAGGATTTGAGTCCCTGGCGGCGTAGTGTGTTACTGATGGTAGGCTTTGTTACTTTGGTCCCAGCTCTCTGCAGGTCATTCACTAGGTCCCCCGTGTGGTTCTGGGATTTTTGCTCACCGTTCTTGTTATCATTTTGACCCCACGGGGTGAGATCTTGTGTGGAGCCCCAGATCGAGGGAGATTATCAGTGGTCTTGTATGTCTTCCATTTCCTAATAATTGCTCCCACAGTTGATTTCTTCAAACCAAGCTGCTTACCTATTGCAGATTCAGTCTTCCCAGCCTGGTGCAGGTCTACAATTTTGTTTCTGGTGTCCTTTGACAGCTCTTTGGTCTTGGCCATAGTGGAGTTTGAGGTTGTGGACAGGTGTCTTCTATACTGATAAGTTCAAACAGGTGCCATTAATACAGGTAACGAGTGGAGGACAGAGAAAGAAGAAAGAAGAAGTTACAGGTCTGTGAGAGCCAGAAATCTTGCTTGTTTGTAGGTGACCAAATACTTAATTTCCACCAGAATTTGCAAATAGATTCATTAAAAATCCTACAATGTGATTTTCTGGAATTTTTTTTCTCCATTTGTCTGTCATAGTTGACGTGTACCTATGATGAAAATTACTGGCCTCTCTCATCTTTTTAAGTGGGAGAACTTGCACAATTGGTGGCTGACTAAATACTTTTTTCCCCACTGTATCTGAGTCTGGTAGATACATGGAGACTTCTCAATCCTAGAGAGAAGGAATATACATTTTATTCACATAACCATAAATCTCATTCCAGGAGATTACTTCCTAATTTCCAAGAGTATGACTAAAGTTGTGATAGATTGTAAAATAGGGATTATTGCTTTGACTGACCACGCAACAGTGGAATTATGTATAGCAGTTGAGGCTGATATGGCTAAGAAAAGCATTAGATGGAGGATGAATACGTCCTTATTCCAAGACAAAACATTTAATCTTTCCCTCGATGAAGACTTGAAGTGTTTTTTTCAAACAAACATTGGTTCCACTGACAAATTGAGTATGGTGTGGGAGGCCTCTAAAGCTTATGTTAGGCGCAAAATAATAACACACAACAGTAGAAAGAAAAGGGAAGATGGAGAAAGATTTGGAAAACTAGAGTCTCAAATTAAAGAGTTGGAAAAAGAGTTATCCAAGAAAAATGCTGAGTCCCTATTGAAATAAGTCTGTGATCTGAAGTTTCAATTAGATGAGATCTATAACAAAAAGGCTGAATATGCAATGTTTCGGCTGAGGACAAACTTTTATGAAAGTGGTGAAAAAACTGGTAAATTATTGGCTAGACAATTGAAACAAAAAGATGCCAGTTTTGTAATACCAGCTATCAAAAATGGAAGTGGGAAGGTACTGACTGGTACAAAATATATTAACAATGTGTTTTGTGACTTTTATTCGACTCTTTAAAAGTCTGAATGTAACTTAGACCCAGCTAAATGTAATGCCTTTTTTTTCAAAGATAAAGCTTCTGGGGGTGTCCCCAAATAAAGTAAAGGATTTGGATGCTCCTATACTAGAATCTGAGATAAGAACAGCCATCACCTCAATGAAGACTGGAAAGTCAGCAGGATTAGACGGCTTGCCGGTTGAGTATTATAAGAAGAATATTGACAAATTAGAAGCTCCTATGAACACAGGTGTACGCAGAAGCTCTGGAACTGGAGCAGCTACCTGACACTTTTAATAAGGCACTAATTTCATTAATTCTTTAGAATGATAGAGACTCCACTGACCCAAGGAGTTTCGCCCTATCAGTTTAATTGGAGTTGATTGTAAGGTGCTCTCCAAAGTACTAGCCATGAGGCTGGAAAGGTTTACCTCATATTATTCACACAGATCAGGTGGGATTTGTAAAAAGTAGAACCTCCACAGACAATCTTAGACGTTTGCTTCACCTTATGTGGCTGAGACAAAAAGAGGATACTCAGGTGGCAGCCCTTTCCCTAGATGCAGAGAAGGCATTCAATAGGGTGGAGTGGGGCTTTTTGACATATACCCTTGAAGAGTTTGGCTTTGGCCCTGGATTTATCAAGTGGGTTAAGGTAGTATCCTCCAATCCAAGACCAGCAGTCGTCACAAATGGTATGATCTCTTCCTTTTTAAATTTGTCGAGGGGAACCCAGCAGGGCAGTCCTCTCTCACCTCTCATTTTTACTCTATTTTTGGAGCCCTTGGCAGCAGCAATCAGAGCTGATTCAGGAATCAAAGGAGTGATGGGAGGTGCCAGAGAGCATACGCTGTTTTTATATGCTGACGACATATTGTTACTTATTAAGGAACCAGCCACATCAATCCCTTTGGTTTTGAACACAATTGACATGTTCTCACAGATATCTGAGTGGTGCAGTGGTCTAAGGCACTGCATCGCAGTGCTAGCTGTGCCACTAGAGATCCTGGTTCGAGTCCAGGCTCTCTCGCAGCCGGCCGCGACCGGGAGACCCATGGGCGGCGCACAATTGGTCAAGCGTCGTCCAAGGTAGGGGAGGGTTTAGCGGGGGGCCAGTATAAAAAAAAAACATGTATGCATTCACTAACTGTAAGTCACTCTGGATGAGAGCGTCTGCTAAATAACTAAAATGTAAATGTAAAATATCTGGTTATATGATTAATTGGCAGAAGTCAGAGGCTATGCCTGTATCCAAATTGTTGCAATTACTTCATTACAGTTAAAATGGCTGCCATCAGGGATGAAATACCTGGGTATAAGACTGAGCAACGAACTACAGAATATCATGCAAATTAATATGATGCCACTACTACAAAAAATGAAGAATATTCTTGATAAATGGAGGTTGCTTAATCTTACTTTATGGGGCAAAATAAATACAGTTTAATTTTGTGTCCATGATGCTCCCTGTGACCATTTCTCCCTTACTATTTAAGCAGTACAATCAAATGATTAAGGATTATCTTTGGGATGGGAAAAAACCCAGAATAAATGTGAACAAGTTATATGCTCTAAGGGATAAAGGAGGACTAGCACTACCCAATGTAGAACTATTCAACATATCATTTGAAGTAACCAAATTGGCCAGACACTGGGGACACAAAATTGGCCAGACACAATTATGATTCCCATTTGGGATGGACTCAGATTGAGAGGTCTATCACAGTCCTGTTTAAGCCTATTGAGGCCTTATCCCCAAAAAATATTCAGAGACAGCCAACTGAAGAGCCTAACCCAATCCTACAACATTCCCGAGAGGTATGGGTTAAGATTCATAAGATGCTTGGAATTTCCCAGTATAAACAAAAATATTCTTCCGTATGGCACAACCCATCGGTTTTTATAGGAAAATATTGATTTATCTGGGAGGTATGGTCAAGGCCTGCATGCACTAGGGGATGTATATGAGAAAGGAGTGCTTTTGTCCTATCAGGACCTGAAGGAGACATTTAATTCGCCAGATAAGGGAGATTTCTGGAAATACTTATAACTAAGGAGCTGCATGGGGTCTCTTATGAGTATTAACCTCCAGAGAGATGAAAACTTGTTAGAACAATATTTCAGGTTACCAGAAATATCACACTCCGCTTCAGTGTTTTATAAAAGAGTCTCATATGCACAATATGGAAACTGTGAGAATTGAAGGTTGATTTGGCAGAGGGATTTTAATTGTGACATTGAGGAGGATGTATGGAAAAATGTTGTTTCCAATGTAGGGTGGTGTACCAGGGATACAAGGGGTACATTTACACATTATAAGATTGTTCATAGATATTACTGGACCCCAGTTAGATTACATAAAATGGGTTTATTGCAAAATAATTCATGCTGGAAATGCAAGGGTGAAGTAGGTACCTTTTTGCATGCTATATTGGAAGGAGGCTCTTAAAAAGCTTGAAGAATGGGTGGGACAGCCTATCCCAGAGTCCCCACAGCTGTGCTTATTAGGGGATATATCTATTTTTCCACCAGGTATTAGCAAAGAAGAGTTTGGTCTTGCCTCAGTGGGTTTTCTTACTACGGCTAGACTCATACTACGTAACTGGAAGAGCGCAGATAGTCTGAAATCAACAGATTCGCTCAAACTCATGGTGGAGACTGCATCTTATGAATCAATGATAGCGAAATTACAGGAGAGGAAAGGGAAATGTAGTATGATATAGGAACACTTTTTGAATTATTTAAGGGATGTGCGGGTGAGAAGCTAGGGCATAAGTTGGAAGAAATGTATGTGTAATGGGTGTTTATTTTTTAGTCATTATTATATTTTTTAATCTAAAAAATGCATGAACCTTTTTTATTTTATTTATTTGCTGTTTAATATTCCAACCCCTGATAAATGGTTGAAAGGTGCTGTCTTGTTTGCTGTCTTGTTGGTTTTTATGTTTTTGTTGTTAGTGTTATGTAATGGTGTAATGTCATATTGATAAAAATAAAATAAAAATAAAAAGTAAGTAAAGTCCTTGTTTATAGGGATAATGCGAATAGGTTATTATGTTGCGGCAATAAATTAAGTTTTGCTTTGGTTTTTCCTTTTCATGGTTTGAGTTTGAGTAGCATAGGAGGCTTACCGGTAATTCTATTATATTGTGGCAAACACAACAGTACAGCTGGAACTTAAATTGGCCAACAAAAATGGCTTAACAGAATGAAACCTTCAAAGTTTTGAACAGGTTAGGCCTATATTGCAGCTATTACCAACAAAGGTGATTGCCATAAGCTAATGATATTTATTTTACAACAGGCCTACTTTTAACCTTAAACTAAATACGCAGCACAACATTTAAAAGACAGACCTTAATTTAGTCTTAACAAAAAGAAACAAAACACTTTTTGCATAGGCTATTTAAAGAACTGGTTTCGATGATTAATTACAATAATAATAGTTAAACAATTGATAATAAATATGAAAATAAATAAATAAAAGGTCGAAAATTGCATTAAACCTGAATAGCGAGTTGCACACAGTCCATTTGACCGCACCAACGTTATTCTCATCTTTGTCCACTACAATATTTAAACTTATCCCAGAGGACATTCCTCTTGTTGGCTTCTTTTCACTATACTAAACTTTCATTTTACTTCAATGAAAAATGACTCAATTTTCGCAATCAACAAGCAAAAACTCCAACAGGAAGTACCAGTGCACGGAAGTGGTCCGATGAACCGGATACTAAGCTACAGACTGTTTTGCTAGCACAGACTGGAATGTTCCGGGATTCACCCGATGGTATTGCGTAATTTACCACATCATTCACCGGCTTGTGAATCGACGATGTTGTCCCCACAGTGACCGTATGTACATATCCCAACCAGATGCCATGGATTACAGGTAACATACGCACTGAGCTAAAGGCTAGAGCTGCTGCTTTCAAGGAGCGGGACACTAATCCGGACGCATATAAGAAATCCCACTACGCCCTCCAACAAACCATCAAACAGGCAAGGTGTCAGTAAAGGACCAAGAATCCTACTACACCGGCTCTGACACTCGTCGGATGTGGCAGGGCTTGCAAACTATCAAATATTACACAGCGAAACCCAGCCTCGACCTGTCCATCGACGCGGGCCTACCAGATGAGCTGAATACTTTCTATGCTCGCTTCGAGGAAAGCAACACTGAGCCACGCATGTTTCGGACAACTGCGTGAGCACGCTCTCCATAGCTGATGTGAGTAAGACTTTTAAACAGGCCGCAGGGCCAGACGGATTACCAGGACTCAGATCATGCACTGATCAGCTGGCAAGTGTCTTCACTGACATTTTCAACCTCTCCCTGACCCAGTCTGTAATACCTACGTTTCAAGCAGACAACCGTAGTCCCTGTGCCAAAGAACGCCAAGGTAACTGTCTAAATCACTATCGCCCGTAGCACTCACATCTGTAGCCATGAAATGCTTTGAAAAGCTGGTCATTGCTCACATAAACACCATCATCCCAGACATCCTGGACCCACTCCAATTCACATACTGCCCAAAAAGATACACAGATGATGCAATCTCTATTGCACTCTACTCACACATGAGTACACACTACATACGCTCACACACACATGCATATTGTCGCCACTCACACACTTTCACACTCTTCAGATACACCGCTGCTACTTTTTTATTATCTATCCTGATTGCCTAGTCACTTTTACCCCTACCTACACTAACGGTCAAAAGTTTTAGAACACCTACTCATTCAAGGGTTTTTCTTTATTTTTACTATTTTCTACATTGTAGAATAACAGTGAAGACATCAAAACTATGAAATAACACATATGGAATCATGTAGTAACCAAAAAGGTGTTAAACAAATCAAAATATATTTTAGATTTGAGATTCTTCAAATAGCCACCCTTTGCCATATTCAATTGGTAGTTACAGTCTTGTCCCATCGCTGCAACCCCCGTACGGACTCGGGAGAGGCGAAGATCGAGAGCCATGCGTCCTCTGAAACACGACCCCGCCAAGCCGTACTGCTTCTTGACACACTTAACCCGGAAGTCAGCCGCACCAACGTGTCGGAGGAAACACTGTGCTGCTGGCGACCGAAGTCAGCGTGGCTCCACAAGTCGCTAAAGCGCGATGGGACAAGGACATCCCAGCCGGCCAAACCCTCCCCTAACAACGCTGAGCCAATTGTGCGCAGCCTCATGGGTCTCCCGGTCGCGGCGCGTGTGACAAATACATTTCATTTGATTTTGAGTTTGTCTCCACCACGTGCGTTTCAGTGGTGTTAGCCAGCTTTGCCGTCGTTTTTTAGCAGGGAATTCAGTGTTCGGGCTCCTAAATTGCAAAACCGGGCTGCTAAATTGCAAAAAGAGTGCTCCACCCACCTGGGCAAGAACCGGGCATTCCCCGCTTGCAAAACGAGCACACCCACTGTCTCTCTACTACCGACCCTGTCACTTCAAAATCACACACTGGCTGTGAATTCCAAACCAGCTCCTCGCCTCTACCTGCTCCCTCGGAGGGCCCTCCATTGTCACGTGTTGCTGACGAAACTCAGAGGGTGTGAATTGCAGAGTGGTGAGAGGATCAAGACAACCCTTCACCTTTGGGACACACTCATGACTTAATTGATGCAATTCATGTTTCACATTTAAATAGTAAAACAAGCATGAAATTCAAAAAAATAAATTCCCCTTCATTTTAAAAGAGACTGTCAGTGGGTGCTGTAGGTGGGTGTGGTGCAGGAATCAGATGCAGGACGCAGAAAAATAAGTCCAATAGACTTTAGTGAACAGCACACTCAAAAACACGAGTCAAACGCCCGGAGGCGAGAAAGTCCGCACACAGGCGAAAACCAAAGGCGCACAAAACACGACAGCGAAACAATAACACACAAACACAGACACACACAACGAGAACTAAATAGAACACTAACGAGGACTAACTAGACACAGGTGTACAACATCAAGACCAAACCAAACGAACATGAAACATAGATCGGTGGCAGCTAGTACTCCGGAGACGACGACCGCCGAAGCCTGCCCGAACCAGGAGGAGGAGCAGCCTCGGCGAAACCGTGACAGTACCCCCCCCTTGACGCGCGGCTCCAGCCGTGCGCCGACCCCGGCCTCGGGGGACGACCAGGAGGACGCGGAGCAGGGCGCGCGGGATGGTCCCGGTGGAACTCCGACAGGAGAGATGGGTCTAGGATGTCCCTCCGCGGCACCCAGCACCGCTCCTCCGGGCCGTACCCCTCCCACTCCACGAGATACTGGAGACCCCCCATCCGGCGTCTGGAGTCCAAGATGGACCGAACGGTGTACGCCGGAGCCCCCTCGATGTCCAATGGGGGCGGAGGAGTCTCTCCTATCTCATTGTCCTGGAGTGGACCAGCTACCACCGGCCTGAGAAGAGACACATGGAACGAGGGGTTAATATTCTTATATTCAACAGGTAGATGTAACCTATAACACACCTCGTTCAATCTTCTCAGGACTTTAAAGGGCCCCCACAAACCGCCGACCCAGCTTCCCGGCAGGGCAGGCGGAGGGGTAGGTTTCTGGTAGAGAGCCAGACTCGATCTCCGGGTGCGTACACCGGCCCCTCACTGCGGTGGAGATCGGCGCTCGCCTTGTGACGAAGGACGGCCCGCTGCAGGTGGACGTGGGCAGCGTTCCACGTCTCTTCCGAGCGCCTCATCCAATCATCCACCGCAGGGGCCTCGATCTGGCTCTGCTGCCACGGTGCCAGAACCGGCTGGTAACCTAATACACATTGAAAAGGGGTTAGGTTAGTAGAGGAGTGGCGGAGAGAGTTCTGGGCCATCTCGGCCCAGGGAATGTAACGCGCCCACTCCTCAGGCCGGTCCTGGCAATACGACCTCAGAAACCTACCCACATCCTGGTTGACACGTTCCACCTGCCCGTTACTCTCCGGGTGGTACCCCGAGGTAAGGCTAACCGAGACCCCCAAACGCTCCATAAACGCTCTCCACACATGGGAGGTAAACTGAGGGCCTCGATCAGACACTATATCCTCGGGGACCCCGTAATGCCGGAAGACGTGGGTAAATAGGGCCTCAGCGGTCTGTAGGGCAGTAGGAAGACCCGACATAGGGAGAAGACGACAGGCCTTAGAGAACCGGTCCACAACGACCAGGATGGTGGTATTCCCCTGAGAGAGGGGAAGGTCTGTTACAAAATCCACCGAGAGGTGGGACCATGGTCGTTGTGGAACGGGTAGGGGCTGTAACTTACCCCTGGGCAGATGTCGGGCGCCTTACACTGGGCGCACACCGAGCAGGAGGAGACGTAAACCCTCACATCCCTAGCCAAAGTAGGCCACCAGTATTTAGTGCTAAGGCAATGCACTGTCCGGCCAATACCCGGATGTCCAGAGGAGGGTGATGTGTGAGCCCAGTAGATGAGTCGATCCCGAATCTCGAGCGGAACGTACTTCCGACCCTCAGGACATTGTGGAGGGCTGGGGTCGGTGCACGCAACGCTCGCTCGATCTCGGCATCGACCTCCCACACCACCGGTGCCACAAGGCAAGACTCCGGTAGTATGGGAGTAGGCTCAACGGACCTCTCCTCCGTGTCATACCGCCGGGACAGTGCATCTGCCTTGCCATTCTGGGACCCAGGGATGTACGTGATTTTAAATACGAACCTGGTGAGAAACATACTCCATCGAGCCTGGCGAGGGTTCAGTCTCCTCGCTGCCCGGATGTACTCCAGGTTCCGATGGTCAGTCAAAATGAGGAAAGGGTGTTGAGCCCCCTCAAGCCAATGCCTCCACACCTTAAGGGCCTGAACTACAGCTAACAGCTCCCTGTCCCCAACGTCATAGTTACGCTCCGCCGGGCTGAGCTTTTTGGAGTAAAAAGCACAGGGGCGGAGTTTAGGTGGCGAGCCGGACCGTTGAGAGAGCACGGCCCCTATACCAGCCTCAGACGCGTCCACCTCAACGTGAAAGGGAATTGTGGGATCCGGATGCGCCAGCACCGGAGCCGACGTAAACAGGTCCTTCAGTCTCCCAAAGGCCCTGTCCGCATCAGCTGACCACTGCAGGCGCACCGGACCCCCTTTCAGAAGGGACGTGATGGGAGCTGCCACCTGTCCAAAACCCCGGATAAACCTCCGGTAGTAATTTGCAAAGCCCAAGAACTGCTGCACCTCCTTTACAGTGGTTGGAGTTTGCCAATTACGCACAGCGGACACACGATCCACCTCCATACTCACCCCTGACGCGGACAACCGATAACCCAAAAAGGAGACCGACTCCTGGAAAAACAGACATTTCTCTGCCTTGACATATAGGTCGTGCTCCAACAGCCTCCTCAATACACGTCGCACCAGGGTTACATGCTCGGCTCGGGTAGACGAGTACACCAGAATATCATCAATGTACACGACCACCCCTTGTCCCTGCATATCCCGGAAAATGTCATCTACGAAGGATTGAAAGACTGATGGAGCATTCATCAACCCATATGGCATGACAAGATATTCGAAATGACCTGACGTGGTACTAAACGCTGTTTTCCATTCATCGCCCTCCCTAATGCGCACCAAGTTATACGCGCTCCTGAGATCCAATTTTGTGAAAAACCGCGCCCCATGCAATGACTCCGTCATGGTCGCAATCAGAGGGAGTGGATAACTGTATTTCACAGTAATCTGATTGAGACCACGGTAATCAATGACCGGGCGCAACCCTCCATCTTTCTTTTTCACAAAAAAGAAACTCGAAGAGGCGGGGGAAGTGGAAGGCCGAATGTATCCCTGTCTCAAAGATTCGGCTATGTAGGACTCCATAGCTTTTCTCTCCTCTTGAGACAAAGAATACACATGGCTCCGTGGGAGCGCTGCTCCTGCCTGGAGATCAATCGCACAATCCCCCGGTCTATGGGGAGGCAACTGCGTCGCCCTAGTTTTGCTAAACACAAGAGCTAAATCCCCATATTCAGGCGGAATGTGCAGTGCGGGCACTTGGTTTGGACTTTCCACCGAAGTCGCCCCCACGGAAACACCCAGACATCGCCCCTCACACTGAACAGACCACCCATCGAGAGCCCTCTGTTGCCACGAAATAGCAGGGTTATGGGTGCTTAACCAGGGAATCCCCAGCACCACTGGGTACGCAGGAGAGTCGATCAGATACAGCTGTATAGTCTCTTCATGACCCCCCTGCGCACACATCCTAAGTGGCGCTGTGACCTCCCTGATCAACCCCGACCCCAACGGACGGCTATCTAAGGCATGAACGGGAAAAGGTTTGTCAACGGGTAGGAGAGGGATCCCTAACTCTAAACAAAACTTTTGATCAACAAAATTCCCAGCTGCGCCTGAATCTACTAGCGCCTTATGCTGGGAATGAGGTGCAACCTGTGGAAAACCAACAGGTATACAAAAGTGCGCAACAGAAAGCTCTGGGTAGGTGGGGCGTCTACTCACCTGGGAGGCCCCCCCAGTGCGTGGCCTGTTGTCTTCTCCCCCGGAGAACCCTCCCCAGCACCTGGCCGCAGTGTGCCCTCCACGACCGCACTTGGTGCAGGAGACAGGCCCCCTCGGGCTCCTCCTACTCCGTTCTCTAGCGCCGGCACCCCCGAGCTCCATAGGGCTCGGCTCGGAGGTGCCGGAGGGCGGAATGGACGGACCCCCCTCGGGGACGTCCCACGGGTGGCCAGCAGGGTGTCTAAACGGATGGACATATCAACCAACTGGTCGAAAGTCAGATGGGTATCCCTGCAGGCCAACTCTCGTTGAACGTCCTCCCGGAGGCTACACCGAAAATGGTCAATGAGAGCCCGTTCATTCCACCCTGCATCCGCCGCTAGAGTCCGGTACTCTAAAGCAAACGCCTGTGCGCTCCTCCTCCCCTGTCTCAAGTGGACTAGCCGCTCCCCCGCCGCTTTGCCCTCAGGTGGATGGTCAAACACGGCCTTGAAGCGGCGGGAGAACTCGGCGTAGGAGATGGTGTTGGCGTCCATCTTCCTCCACTCAGCGTTAGCCCACTCCAACGCCTTTCCCGAGAGACAGGAGATGAGGGCGGAAACGCTCGTGTCCCGAGGGCACCGGGTGTACAGTGGCCAGGTAGAGCTCCACCTGCAGGAGGAACCCCTGACACCCGGCAGCTGTTCCGTCATACGCCCTCGGGAGCGAGAGCCGAATCCTCCTGGGTTCCGGACCTGGGGCTGGTGGACCGGCCGATGGGGTGGACAGGGTAGGTGGAGGTGTGGGTACCCTGCTGGCCTCCCATCGGTGCAGGGTGTTGATCACGTCCTGTAGAGCGGTCTCCAGTTGTCTTATCTGGCCCTCCTGCCAATGGATATGCTCCTCGAGCGACACAGGTGTCACAGCCGATCCTGCTGATTCCATAATGGTGTGTTATTCTGTCAGTGGGTGCTGTAGGTGGGTGTGGTGCAGGAATCAGATGCAGGACGCTGAAAAATAAGTCCAATAGACTTTAGTGAACAGCACACTCAAAAACACGAGTCAAACGCCCGGAGGCGAGAAAGTCCGCACACAGGCGAAAACCAAAGGCGCACAAAACACGACAGCGAAACAATAACACACAAACACAGACACACACAATGAGAACTAAATAGAACACTAACGAGGACTAACTAGACACAGGTGTACAACATCAAGACCAAACCAAACGAACATGAAACATAGATCGGTGGCAGCTAGTACTCCGGAGACGACGACCGCCGAAGCCTGCCCGAACCAGGAGGAGGAGCAGCCTCGGCCGAAACCGTGACAGAGACAAACCTCAGTAACAGTTAAACATTTAATTTGGGAGCTATTTCATTTGTTACATGTGTCAAACCTAGAAATCAAACACAAACTAAATGTCTGTGGAATATAACTAGACACGCCTCTCCATTATTTTGTATGAAATTGAACACAAAACTACAAACATCGAAATATTCATTGAGACAATGCTGAAACGGCAAGGCGGTGCCACATTTTAGTTTTTGCCTAAATCAAAATGAAAGAAACGTTATCCTGCAGGCTATGATAGCAAATAGGCTATCTTGCTTTTATTACATGTATCGATAATGCCGTCTTTGGTGTGCCTATCAATGAACGAGCACCCTTTTTCCCACTCTATCGATAGAATAATTGTATTAAGTCATACGAAGGTTTGACTCCGCGTGATTTTACTAAATGTGTAGTTTGATAGATACGCATTTTAATATTAAAGGGACATTTCACCTTAGCTCTGTCACTGTATCAGTGGAGGCTCCTCAGAGGAGGAAGGGGAATTTCATAAAAATAAAAATAGTGAATCATTTAAAAAGTTTTCCTTTTTAGATAAAACTACACTAAATATATTAACATGTCACCAAATAATTGATTAAAACACACTGTTTTGCAATGAAGGTCTACAGTAGCCTCAACAGCACCCTCTAGGGTAGCACCATGGTGTAGCCTGAGGACAGCTAGTTTCTGTCCTCCTCTGGGTACATTGACTTCAATACATAACCTAGGGATCACTCCTTTCCATAGACTTCCACAGTAATTATGACAACTTCCGGAGGACATATCCAACCTATCAGAGCTCTTGCAACATGAACTAACATGTTGTCTACCCAATCAAAGGATCAGAGAATTAATCTAGTACTGAAAGCATAAGCTACAGCTTGCTAGCGCTACAGTGCATGTAATGTGGTGAGTAGTTGACTCAAAGAGAGAAAAAGACAATAGTTTAACAGTTTTTAACAAATTAATTTCTTAACAAATGAAGGAGAGAGAGCGAGATTTTTTGATTCGATTTTATTAGGATCTCTTTTAGTCCTGAGAGAGATTTGGTTGTATTTTTTTCACTTTCACTTTCACTTAAAGACACACTGTGCAGAAATCGCGCCGCTATTTTCTGGTTGCAAAAATTCTAACAGTTCGCTTAATTTTAGTTTATGTAACAAAACAAGGAAGTATAGTGTAGAGAACCATTTTACCATCCAAACCGCTGTGAAATATATTTTCCATAGCCAAAAATATTGTATTTCAAGCTGTTTGAAGCTGGTGTACATAACCAAAAGTAAAAGATGCAAAAACGAAACTTAAGAACGGGAAGAATAGAAATAGCGCAGTCTTGCTTTCAATGATAATGACAAAATCTATAACACACATTTCTATGTGAATTAGGTTGGGTTGCCCAAAAAGTTACACATTGCAGCTTTAACGTTACTTAGCTAGTGAATGCAGCTAGCTAGTTTAGCCTACTCAAACACCCGGCTCAAACAGAGAGGGACGCTATGTTAGCTAGCTGGCTATGGCTATCCAACACGGGAACTCTTCCAAGTCAAGGTAAGCTTTTGGTTTTATATATTTATTGCCACCGGGGGCCTGCCCGTGTAACTGCTAATATGCTTTCTGTATACTGTACTGCATGATTGTAGCGGGTTTACTAATGCGTTAGTTCTATTAGCTATGTTGACTATGACGTTAGCTAATATGGGGACAACGATGTAGGCTGTGTGTAACAGTTAGCAGTTATGGTATGAAGGTTTGGCTTGGAAAGGTTTTTTCGCGTAGATGTGAGAAGAAATTATACAACGAGCAAAGTGATCATGCTGTTTGTATGTGGCTGCTATGAAAGTGAACTGTGTTTGAGGGTGATCAGGGGGGTATTCCTTCTGCCGATTCTGTTGAAAAACATTTCTTAAACGGAAGCAAACAGAACGAAACGGGGATAAACATATCTGAATTTGTCCAATAGAAACTCTTGTTTGCAACTGCTTGGACTAATGATTACACCCTAGATCAGATAGATGCATTGAATGAGTCACAGTCTGTCACCTTGATTACTCAAATGTAAACTACGTTGTAAACTTTAATTCATAGGCTGTGTTGTAGCAACATCATGATGGATATAGGGAAAATGTGAGTATCATGTAGTAGCCTAAACCTATCGATGTTACATTGAGCAGGGCGAATGGAATATGAATGACAGTCATCCAATATGCTGTAATAGAAATAAGGCCATGCTCATGAAAAAAATGTGTCCTTTCCTAATCTTAGATGACACCGACCGCCACTGCACTGTATATAGTCATTACTATATTAATAACATTACGTTTTGTCAAAACTCTCCTCACCACAAGCTAGAACAATCGCATTTTCATTTCACCGATAGAATCAGGAAGTTTGACTTATGTATCAACTTGTATATATCTATCAATGAATCTGCCAATAGGAACATCGCTGAAAGACGTTCAATGGCTCTATTGAACAAAGACAACCATATCTACAGTTGAAGTCAGAAGTTTACATACACTTAGGTTGGAGTCATTAAAACTCGTTTTTCAACCACTCCACAAATTTCTTGTTAACAAACTATAGTTTTGGCAAGTCGGTTAGGACATCTACTTTGTGCATGACACAAGTAATTTTTCCAACAATTGTTTACAGACAGATTATTTCACTTATAATTCACTGTATCACAATTCCAGTGGGTCAGAAGTTTACATACACTAAGTTGACTTTGCCTTTAAACAGCTTGGAAAATTCCAGAAAATGATGTCATGGTTTTAGAAGCTTCTGATAGGCTAATTGACATCATTTGAGTCAATTGGAGGTGTACCTGTGGATGTATTTCAAGGCCTACCTTCAAACTCAGTGCCTCTTCGTTTGACATCATGGGAAAATCAAAAGAAATCAGCCAAGACCTCAGAAAAATCCTTGTTCATCCTTGGGAACAATTTCCAAACGCCTGAAGGTACCATGTTCATCTGTACGAACAATAGTATGCAAGTATAAACACCATGGGACCACGCAGCCATCATAGCGCTCAGGAAGGAGACGCGTTCTGTCTCCTAGAGATGAACGTACTTTGGTGCGAAACGTGCAAATCAATCCCAGAACAACAGCAAAGGACCTTGTGAAGATGCTGGAGGAAACAGGTACAAAAGTATCTATATCCACAGTAAAACGAGTCCTATATCGACATAACCTGAAAGGCCGCTCAGCAAGGAAGAAGCCACTGCTCAAAAACCGCCAAAAAAAAGCCAGACTACGGTTTGCAACTGCACATGGGGACAACGATCGTACTTTTTGGAGAAATGTCCTCGTCTGATGAAACAAAAATAGAACTGTTTGGCCATAATGACCATCGTTATGTTTGGAGGAAAAAGGGGGTAGGCTTGCAAGCCGAAGAACACCATCCCAACCGTGAAGAACAGGGGTGGCAGCATCATGCTGTAGGGGTGCTTTGCTGCATGAGGGACTGGTGCACTTCACAATATAGATGGCATCATGAGAAAGGAAAATTATATGGAATATATTGAAGCAACATCTCAAGACATCAGTCAGGAAGTTAAAGCTTGGTCGCAATTGGGTCTTCCAAATGGACAATGACCCCAAGCATACTTCCAAAGTTGTGGCAAAATGGCTTAAGGACAACAAAGTCAAGGTATTGGAGTGGCCATCACAAAGCCCTGACCTCAAAATTATAGAACATTTGTGGGCTGAACTGAAAAAGCATGTGCCTACAAACCTGACTCAGTTACACCAGCTCTGTCAGGAGGAATGGGACAAAATTCACCCAACTTATTGTGGGAAGCTTGTGGAAGGCTACCCGAAACATTTGACCCAAGTTAAACAATTTAAAGGCAATGCTACCAAATACTAATTGAGTGTATGTAAACTTCTGACCCACTGCGAATGTGATGAAAGAAATAAAAGCTGAAATAAATCATTCTCTCTACTATTATTCTGACATTTCACATTCTTAAAATAAAGTGGTGATCCTAACTGACCTAAGACAGGGTATTTTTACTAGGAGTAAATGTCTGGAATTGTGAAACATTTAGTTTAAATGTATTTGGCTAAGGTGTATGTAAACTTCCGACTTCAACTGTACATGCACACAAATGTATAGTGCGATCGGGATAACATAGTTGCTTCACAAAATGACCCACCCCCCTCCTCCACTAAGGCTGTCCCACAGGGGTCGATTTTGGGCCCTGTACATTTTATTGTCTATATACAGTGGGGAAAAAAAGTATTTAGTCAGCCACCAATTGTGCAAGTTCTCCCACTTAAAAAGATGAGAGAGGCCTGTAATTTCCATCATAGGTACACGTCAACTATGACAGACAAAATGAGGAAAAAAAACTCCAGAAAATCACATTGTAGGATTTTTAATGAATTTATTTGCAAATTATGGTGGAAAATAAGTATTTGGTCAATAACAAAAGTTTCTCAAAACTTTGTTATATACCCTTTGTTGGCAATGACACAGGTCAAACGTTTTCTGTAAGTCTTCACAAGGTTTTCACACACTGTTGCTGGTATTTTGGCCCATTCCTCCATACGTATCTCCTCTAGAGCAGTGATGTTTTGGGGCTGTTGCTGGGCAACACAGACTTTCAACTCCCTCCAAAGATTTTCTATGGGGTTGAGATCTGGAGACTGGCTAGGCCACTCCAGGACCTTGAAATGCTTCTTACGAAGCCACTCCTTCGTTGCCCGGGCGGTGTGTTTGGGATCATTGTCATGCTGAAAGACCCAGCCACGTTTCATCTTCAATGCCCTTGCTGATGGAAGGAGGTTTTCACTCAAAATCTCACGATACATGGCCCCATTCATTCTTTCCTTTACACGGATCAGTCGTCCTGGTCCCTTTGCAGAAAAACAGCCCCAAAGCATGATGTTTCCACCCCCCATGCTTCACAGTAGGTATGGTGTTCTTTGGATGCAACTCAACATTCTTTGTCCTCCAAACACGACGAGTTGAGTTTTTACCAAAAAGTTATATTTTGGTTTCATCTGACCATATGACATTCTCCCAATCCTCTTCTGGATCATCCAAATGCACTCTAGCACACTTCAGACGGGCCTGGACATGTACTGGCTTAAGCAGGGGGACACGTCTGGCACTGCAGGATTTGAGTCCCTGGCGGCGTAGTGTGTTACTGATGGTAGGCTTTGTTACTTTGGTCCCAGCTCTCTGCAAGTCATTCACTAGGTCCCCCTGTGTGGTTCTGGGATTTTTGCTCACCGTTCTTGTTATCATTTTGAACCCACGGGGTGAGATCTTGCGTGGAGCCCCAGATCGAGGGAGATTATCAATGGTCTTGTATGTCTTCCATTTCATAATAATTGCTCCCACAGTTGATTTCTTCAAACCAAGCTGCTTACCTATTGCAGATTCAGTCTTCCCAGCCTGGTGCAGGTCTACAATTTTGTTTCTGGTGTCCTTTGACAGCTCTTTGGTCTTGGCCATAGTGGAGTTTGGAGTGTGACTGTTTGAGGTTGTGGACAGGTGTCTTTTATACTGATAACAAGTTCAAACAGGTGCCATTAATACAGGTAATGAGTGGAGGACAGAGGAGCCTCTTAAAGAAGAAGTTACAGGTCTGTGAGAGCCAGAAATCTTGCTTGTTTGTAGGTGACCAATTACTTATTTTTCACCATAATTTGCAAATAAATTCATTAAAAATCCTACGATGTGATTTTCTGAGAAATATTTTTTCTCAATTTGTCTGTTATAGTTGACGTGTACCTATGATGAAAATTACAGGCCACTCTCATCTTTTTATGTGGGAGAACTTGCACAATTGGTGGCTGACTAAATACTTTTTTCCCCCACTGTAAACAACATTGGTTTGTCTGTAGGAAATTGTAACCTTTTCTTTTTTTTTCTCCACCTTTATTTAACCAGGTAAGCCAGTTGAGAACAAGTTCTCATTTACAACTGCGACATGGCCAAGATAAAGCAAAGCAGTGCGATAAAAACAACAACACAGAGTTACATATGGGATAAACAAAACAAAAAAACGTACAGTCAAAAATACAATAGAAAAATCTATATACAGTGTGTGCAAATGTAGTAAGTTATGGAGGTAAGGCAATAAATAGGCCATAGTGCAAAAATAATTACAATTTAGTATTAACACTGGAGTGATAGATGCATGGGAAAGTTGCAGCGGAGGGTGCAGAGCTGGTGGCCGGGGTAGGGGTAGCCAGGTGGAAAGCATGGCCAGCCGTAGCAAAATGCTTGTTGAAATTCACGATTATCGTACATTTATCGGTGGTGACAGTGTTTCCTAGCCTCAGTGCAGTGGGCAACTTGGAGGAGGTGCTCTGATTCTCCATGGACTTTACAGTGTCCCAAAACTTTTTGGAGTTAGTGCTACAGGATGCAAATTTCTGTTTGAAAAAGCTAGCCTTTGCTTTCCTAACTGATTGTGTATATTGGTTCCTGACTTCCCTGAAAAGTTGCATATCACAGGGGCTGTTCGATGCTAATGCAGTACGCCACAGGATGTTTTTGTGCTGGTCAAGGGCAGTCAAGTCTGAGGAGAGCCAGGGGCTATATCTGTTCTTAGTTCTGAATTTTTTGAATGGGGCATGCTTATTTAAGATGGAGAGGAAAGTATTTTTAAAGAACAACCAGGCATCCTCTACTGACGGAATGAGGTCAATATCCATCCAGGATACCCTGGCCAGGTCAATTAGAAAGGCTTGCTCGCTAAAGTGTTTTAGGGAGCGCTTGACAGTGATGAGGGGTGGTCGTTTCACTGCGGACCCATTACGGACACAGGCAATGAGGCAGTGATCGCTGAGATCCTGGTTGAAGACAGCGGAGGTGTATTTAGAGGGTAAATTAGTCAGGATGATATCTATGAGGGTGCCCATGTTTACGGATTTAGGGTTGTACCTGGTAGGTTCTTTGATAATTTGTGTGAGATTGAGGGCATCTAGTTTAGATTGTAGGACGGCCGGGGTGTTAAGCACATCCCAGTGTAGGTCACCAAGCAGTACGAACCCTGAGGATAGATGGGGGGCAATCAATTAAAATCAACACATATGGTGTCCAGGGCACAGCTAGGGGCTGAGGGATGTCTGTAGCAAGCGGCAACAGTGAGAGACTTATTTCTGGAAAGGTGGATTTTTAGAAGTAGAAGCTCAAACTGTTTGGGCACAGACCTGGATAGTATGATAGAGCTCTGCAGGCTATCTCTACAGTAGATTGCAACTCCTCCCCCTTTGGCAGTTCTATCTAGATGGAAAATGTTGTAGTTGGGGATGGACATTTCTGAACTTTTGGTGGCCTTCCTAAGCCAGGATTCAGACACTGCTAGAACATCAGGTTTGGCGGAGTGTGCTAACACAGTGAATAACTCAAACTTAGGGAAGAGGCTTCGGATGTTAACATGCAAGAAACCAAGGCTTTTACGGTTACAGAAGTCAACAAATGATTACGCCTGGGCCTGGGTTAACCTATACATCACCAGAGGAACAGAGGAGGAATAGAATAAGGATACGAATAAAGGCTTTAAGAACTGGTCTTCTAGTGCGTTGGGTACAGAGAATAAAAGGGGCAGATTTCCGGGCGTTGTAGAATAGATTCAGGGCATTATGTACAGACAATGATATGGAAGGATATGAGTACAGTGGAGGTAAACCTAAGCGTTGGGTAATGATGAAAGAGATAGCATCACTGGAGGTACCGATTGAGCCGGTCTCCGCGTGTATGGGGGGTGGGACAAAGGAGCTATCTGAGGCAGGTTGAGCAGGACTGGGGGCTCTACTTTGAAATAGTACAATAAGAACTAGCTGAAACAGCAATAAGCAAGGCATATTGACATGGGAGAGAGGCATAAAGCAATCACAGGTGTTATTCGAGAGAGCTAAGACAACAGCTGGTAATGGCGACGAAAGTTTGGGCTGAGGCTAAACAGATAAACAGGATGGGGTACCGTATAAAGGAACAGTCCAGCAGGCATCAGCTGTATAGCTGAGTGATCATAAGGTGCAGTGAACAGCAATAGGTGAGTCCAGGAGCAGTTCAGTGGCTGCTACGGCACAGGCGAGCAGGAGGCACGGATGTTGATTGCGTGTGCTAGCGGGCCGGGGCTAGCAGATGGATCTTCGTGGTCGTCATCGCAATGGGAAGCCTGTTGTGTATTCTGTTGACAAGGCTGTCTCTGAGCTACAATCTGACTTTTTTGCTTTGCAGAAAGCCCTTGTTGAATGGAAATTGATACTTAATGCTTGTAAAACTAAGTCTATGTTATTTTCCAAAAAGCTTAAAAATGTATCCGATGATTTATGCATTTGTACATTCGATGGTGTCCCCGCTTATTGATCGTGTCCTCACTTATAAATATCTTGGTATCTGGACTGACAAGAAGCTATCTTTCAGAAAGCATATTGATGAGTTAGTTAAGAAGTTAAGAATTAAAATGGGCTTCATTTATATGAATTGGGCATGCCTTTCATTAAATAGGAAAAAACTAATAATTCAGTCACCATTCATACCGGTTATAGAATATGGTGATATCGTTTATATGAATGCAGCTGCCACTGTATTGAAGCCATTAGAAGCAGTTTATCACAATGCACTACGCTTTTGAATGGTATGTATGGGACACTTACCACTACTTAATATTGAAATTAATGTTATACAGCATTTCATTATCATCCACATGTCACACAATACTTTGAGATCAAATCAAATCAAATTGTATTTGTCACATGCGCCGAATACAACAGGTGTAGACCTTACCGTGAAATGCTTACTTACAAGCCCTTAACCAACAATGCAGTTCAAGAAATAGAGTTAAGAAAATATTTACTAAATAAACTAATGTAAAAAATAAAATAAAAAGTAACACAATAAAATAATAACGAGGCTATATACAGGAAGTACTGGTACTGAGTAAATGTACGGGGGTACAGGTTAGTTGAGGTAATTCGTACATGTAGGTAGGGGTAAAGTGACTATGCATAGATAATAAACAGCGAGTAGCAGCAGTGTAAAAACAAAGGGGGGAGGGGGTGTCAATGTAAACAGTCCGGGTGGCCATTTTATTAATTGTTCAGCAGTCTTATGGCTTAGGGGTAGAAGCTGTTAAGGAGCCTTTTGGACCTAGACTTGGCACTCCGGTACCGCTTGCCATGCGGTAGCAGAGAGAACAGTCTATGACTTGGGTGACTGGAGTCTTTTACAATTTTTTAGGCCTTCCTCTGACACCACCTAGTATATAGGTCCTGGATGGCAGGAAGCTTGACCCCAGTGATGTACTGGGCTGTACGCACTACCCTCTGTAGCGCCTTACGGTCAGATGCCGAGCAGTTGCCATACCAGACGGTGATGCAACCGGTCAGGATGCTCTCGATGATGCAGCTGTATAACTTTTTGAGGATCTGGGGACCCATGCCAAATCTTTTCAGTCTCCGGAGGGGGAAAAGGCACTGCCGTGCCCTCTTCACGACTTTCTTGGTGTGTTTGGACCATGATAGTTTGTTGGTGATGTGGACACCAAGAAACTTGAAACTCTCGTCCCACTCCACTACAGCCCCGTCGATGTGAATTGGGGCGTGTTCGGCCCTCCTTTTCCTGTAGTCCATGATCACCTCCTTTGTCTTGCTTGTTTTTCTGGCACCACACTGCCAGGTCTCTGACCTCCTCCCTATAGGCTGTCTCATGTCGGTGATCAGGCCTACCACCGTTGTGTCGTGAGCAAACTTAATGATGGTGTTGGAGTCGTGCTTGGGTGAACAGGGAGTTCAGGAGGGGACTAAGCACCCCCCCCTGAGGGGCCCCCCGTGTTGAGGATCAGCATGGCAGATGTGTTGTTGCCTACCATTACCACCTGGGGGCGGCCCGTCAGGAAGTCCAGTATTCACTTGCAGAGGGAGGTGTTTAGTCCCAGGGTCCTTAGCTTAGTGATAAGCTTTGTGGGCACTATGGTGTTGAATGCTGAGCTGTAGTCAATGAACAGCATTCTCACATAGGTCTTCCTTTTGTCCAGGTGGGAAAGGGCAGCGTGGAGTGCGATTGAGATTGCGTCATCTGTGGATCTGTTGGGGCGGTATGCGAATTGGAGTGGGTCTAGGGTTTCCGGGATGATGGTGTTGATGTGAGCCATGACCAGCCTTTCAAAACACTTCATTGCTACTGACGTGAGTGCTACGGGGCGGTAGTCATTTAGGTAGGTTACCTTCGCTTTCGTGGTCACAAGGACTATGGTGGTCTGCTTGAAACATGTATGAATTACAGACTCGGTCAGGGAGAGGTTGAAAATGTCAGTGAAGACACTTGCCAGCTGGTCCATGCATGCTCTGAGTACACGTGCTGGTAATCTTTTCAAGGTCTTGCTCACATCGACTACGGAGAGCGTGATCACACAGCCGTCCGGAACAGCTGGTGCTCTCATGCATGATTCAGTGTTGCTTGCCTCGAAGTGAGCATAAAAGGCATTTAGCTCGTCTGGTAGGCTCCCGTCACTGGGCAGCTCGCGGCTGGGTTTCCCTTTGTAGTCTGTAATAGTTTGCAAGCCCTGCCACATCCGACGAGTGTCAGAGCCGGTGTAGTAGGATTCAATCTTAGTCCTGTATTGATGCTTTGCCTGTTTGATGGTTTGTCTGAGAGCATAGCAGGATTTCTTATAAGAGTCCGGATTAATGTTCCACTCCTTCAAAGCGGCAGCTGTAGCCTTTAGCTCGGTGCGGATGTTGCCTGTAATCCATGTAATCATGGATTACAGACATCATTAGAAGTGTGCTGAAATGTGATCAGCTGAATCTAGGAATCAAAATATCAACAAAAATCTATGATCTGACAGCATTTTCAAAGACATCTTTACATAATATACAATAATCAATTAGATTGTATTATCCACACCCCCTTAAACAATTTAAGCTAACATTAGGCTTAATGTACCACTTATTGATGAAGTTAAAAGCTCCTTGTATAATTATTTTTGTTGGTTTAAAATATCTTTCACCTGCGCAAGCAAGACACTGTCCTCTTCTTTGTTTGGCATGGTTATCGTTGGTAACCAAACAAATACAAACCCGTTCACAGGATTGGTTAACTCTTAAGGTTCCTAGGCTCTCCTCCGATCTACTTGTATTTGTGAGAGGTATTAACATGTTGAATGAACCGAGCTGTCTGTTTGAACTACTGGCACACAGCTCAGACCCCAATGAATACCCCACAAGACATGCCACCAGAGGTCTCTTCAGAGTCCCCAAGTCAAGAACAGACTATGGGAGGCGCACAGTGCTACATAGAGCCATGACTACATGGAACTCTATTCCACATCAGGTAGGTGATGCAAGCAGTAAAATTAGATGTATAAAACAGATACAAATCCACCTTATGGAACAGTGGGGACTGTGAAGAGACACACACACAAGTGCAGACACACGCATACGCACACAAACACTAGCACACACATTCTACACACTCGTACATTATAATATTGTTGTATGGTGGTATTATACACTGCTCAAAAAAATAAAGGGAACACTAAAAGAACACATCCTAGATCTGAATGAATGAGATAATCTTATTAAATACTTTTTTCTTTACATAGTTGAATGTGCTGACAACAAAATCACACAAAAATTATCAATGGAAATCAAATTGATCAACCCATGGAGGTCTGGATTTGGAGTCACCCTCAAAATTAAAGTGGAAAACCACACTACAGGTTGATCCAACTTTGATGTAATGTCCTTAAAACAAGTCAACATGAGGCTCAGTAGTGTGTGTGGCCTCCACGTGCCTGTATGACCTCCCTACAATGCCTGGGCATGCTCCTGATGAGGTGGCGGATGGTCTCCTGAGGGATCTCCTGCCAGACCTGGACTAAAGCATCCGCCAACTCCTGGACAGTCTGTGTTGCAACGTGGCGTTGGTGGATGGAGCGAGACATGATGTCCCAGATGTGCTCAATTGGATTCAGGTCTGGGGAACGGGCGGGCCAGTCCATAGCATCAATGCCTTCCTCTTGCAGGAACTGCTGACACACTCCAGCCACATGAGGTCTAGCATTGTCTTGCATTAGGAGGAACCCAGGGCCAACCGCACCAGCATATGGTCTCACAAGGGGTCTGAGGATCTCATCCTGGTACCTAATGGCAGTCAGGCTACCTCTGGCGAGCACATGGAGGGCTGTGTGGCCCCCCAAAGAAATGCCACCCCACACCATGACTGACCCACCGCCAAACCGGTCATGCTGGAGGATGTTGCAGGCAGCAGAATGTTCTCCACGGCGTCTCCAGACTCTGTCACGTCTGTCACATGTGCTCAGTGTGAACCTGCTTTCATCTGTGAAGAGCACAGGGTGCCAGTGGCGAATTTGCCAATCTTGGTGTTCTCTGGCAAATGCCAAACGTCCTGCACGGTGTTGGGCTGTAAGCACAACCCCCACCTGTGGACGTTGGGCCCTCATACCACCCTCATGGAGTCTGTTTCTGACCGTTTGAGCAGACACATGCACATTTGTGGCCTGCTGGAGGTCATTTTGCAGGGCTCTGGCAGTGCTCCTCCTGCTCCTCCTGCTCCTCCTTGCACAAAGGCGGAGGTAGCAGTCCTGCTGCTGGGTTGTTGCCCTCCTACGGCCTCCTCCACATCTCCTGATGTACTGGCCTGTCTCCTGGTAGTGCCTCCATGCTCTGGACACTACGCTGACAGACACAGCAAACCTTCTTGCCACAGCTCGCATTGATGTGCCATCCTGGATGAGCTGCACTACCTGAGCCACTTGTGTGGGTTGTAGACTCCGTCTCATGCTACCACTGTGTACTTTTTCATATTTCGTTTTATGTGTAATGAATGTGCCCAGGAAGACTACTCTTGGCAGCAGCTAATGGGGATCCCTAATAAATACAGTTAAAAATACAAATATAAGGAAATCAGTCTAAGTGTCAAAGTGGAATTATGTTTTGAGAAATGTTTACAAATTAATAAAAATGAAAAGCAGAAAAGTATTGAGTCAATAAGTATTCAACCCCTAATAAGTATGCAAGCCTAAATAAGTTCAGGATTAAAAATGTGTTGCATGCACTCACTCTGTGTGCAATAATAGTGTTTAACCCATAAGAGTCTAAGCCCTGTCTAAGCTGGGGGAGGGGGGTTGTACTAATCTATATGGAATTGTTTTAAGAAGGTCATACAAAGGATTATTTTGCTATTTTATTTTGAATTTTAAGATGCCTTAAAGTATCCAAAAAATATATAAAACAATTATTTGATGAAAAAGAATGTGGGCCATACTGCTGTTAGCCCATACAAACGCATTGAATAACAGATTCACTACAGTGAGGGAAGAAAGTATTTGATCCCCTGCTGATTTTGTACGTTTGCCCACTGACAAAGACATGATCAGTCTATAATTTTAATGGTAGGTTTATCTGAACAGTGAGAGACAGAATAACAACAAAAACATCCAGAAAAACATATGTCAAAAATGTTATAAATTGATTTACATTTTAATGAGGGAAATAAGAATTTGACCCCTCTGCAAAACATGACTTAGTACTTGGTTGCAAAACCCTTGTTGGCAATCACAGAGGTCAGACGTTTCTTGTAGTTGGCCACCAGATTTGCACACATCTCAGGAGGGATTTTGTTCCACTCCTCTTTGCAGATCTTCTCCAAGTCATTAAGGTTTTGAGGCTGATGCTTGGCAACTCGAACCTTCAGCTCCCTCCACAGATTTTCTATGGGATTAAGGTCTGGAGACTGGCTAGGCCACTCAAGGACCTTAATGTGCTTCTTCTTGAGCCACTCCTTTGTTGCCTTGGCCGTGTGTTTTGGGTCATTGTCATGCTGGAATACCGATCCACGACCCATTTTCAATGCCCTGGCTGAGGGAAGGAGGTTCTCACCCAAGATTTGACGGTACATGGCCCCGTCCATCGTCCCTTTGATGCGGTGACGTTGTCCTGTCCCCTTAGCAGAAAACCACCCCCAAAGCATAATGTTTACACCTCCATGTTTGACGGTGGGGATGGTATTCTTGGGGTCATAGGCAGCATTCCTCCTCCTCCAAACACGGCGAGTTGAGTTGATGCCAAAGAGCTCGATTTTGGTCTCATCTGACCACAACACTTTCACCCAGTTCTCCTCTGAATCATTCAGATGTTCATTGGCAAACTTCAGACGGCCCTGTATATGTGCTTTCTTGAGCAGGGGGACCTTGCGGGCACTGCAGGATTTCAGTCCTTCACGGCGTAGTGTGTTTCCAATTGTTTTCTTGGTGACTATGGTCCCAGCTGCCTTGAGATCATTGACAAGATCCTCCCGTGTAGTTCTGGGCTGATTCCTCACTGTTTTCATGTTCATTGCAACTCCACAAGGTGAGATCTTGCATGGAGCCCCAGGTCGAGGGAGATTGACAGTTATTTTGTGTTTCTTCCATTTGCGAATAATCACACCAACTGTTGTCACCTTCTCACCAAGCTGCTTGGCGATGGTCTTGTAGCCCATTCCAGCCTTGTGTAGGTCTATAATCTTGTCCCTGAAATCCTTGGATAGCTCTTTGGTCTTGGCCATGGTGGAGAGTTTGGAATCTGATTGATTGATTGCTTCTGTGGACAGGTGTCTTTTATACAGGTAACAAGCTGAGATTAGGAGCACTCCCTTTAAGAGTGTGCTCCTGATCTCAGCTCATTACCTGTATAAAAGACACATGGGAGCCAGAAATCTTTCTGATTGAGAGGGGGTCAAATACATATTTCCCTCATTAAAATGCTAATCAATTTATAACATTTTTGATATGCGTTTTTCTGGATTTTTGTTGTTGTTATTCTGTCTCTCACTGTTCAAATAAACCTACCATTCAAATTATAGACTGATCATTTCTTTGTCAGTGGGAAAACATACAAAATCAGCAGGGGATCAAATACTTTTTTCCCTCACTGTACATGGAACAACAGATAGTCCCAAGAAAAGTCTCCATATATACTTCCATACATTTTTTAAACTGGTACCGGGGGACCTTCAGACATGTCTTGTGAGGTCTGTGGGAGTCCTAGAGCAAAACAATGATGAAGGGGAGGAGACAGGTTAAAGAAGGATTTTTAAACCTTGGGACAATTGAGACATGGATTTTGTATGTGTGCCATTCAAATGGTGAATGGGCAAGACAAAAGATTTAAGTGCCTTTGAACGGGATATGGTGGTAGGTGCCAGGCGCACCGGTTTGAGTGTGTAAAGAACTGCAACTCTGCTGGGGTTTTTCATGCTCATGTACGACATGTACGTGTTCGTGAGAGTCTCACCTTTCCACAGAGGGGTCATATTAGTGGGTAGCCCAAACTGTTTCAACGCTACAGACAGAAGTTGGCAGATCGGCTGTACCGACGAGTTGAAGACGTTATTGGGGCCGTAGAGCAAAACGGAGAAAACCATTGTATTCGTAAGAGTCTCATCTTTCCATAGTTTGTAGGCCGAACCGTTCACACGCTACAGACGATTTTGTGAGAAAACCGATTTTCAGGATGTCTCATGGTCTGACGAACACAGCTCTAGCTCTGTCACCTTTCACCGCAGATGAGGAAGTGCGACATAGGCGGATGCGGTGGATTGAGATGAATCCAATGCAAAAAAGATCTCTAACTCAAACTGACGGATTTGTATGTATTATGCTAATTAGATTCCAGTGGGGGCGCGGACATCAACCTTAGGGGGGTTAACATGATTTCTGAATGACTACCTCACCCATGTACCCCACACATACAGTGCATTCGGAAAGTATTCAGACCCCTTGACTTTTTCCACATTTTGTTGAGTTACAGCCTTATTCTACAATGGATTAAATAGTTTTTTTCCCCCCTCATCAATCTTAGGGGGTTAACATGATTTTTGCTTGACAATAAAAAATGACAATAAATAAAAAATAGGAATTATCACATTTACGTAAGTATTCAGGACTTTATTCAGTACTTGTTGAAGCACCTTTGGCAGTGATTACAGCCTCAAGTATTCTTGGGTATGATGCTACAAGCTTGGCAAACCTGTATTCAGGGAGTTTCTCCCATTCTTCTCTGCAGATCCTCTCAAGCTGTCACTGCACAGATATTTTCAGGTCTCTCCAGAGATGTTAGATCGGGTTCAAATCTGGGCTCTGGCTGGGCCACTCAAACACTGACTTGTTTACCGAAGCGATGTCTTGGATGTGTGCTTAGGGTCGTTGTCCTGTTGGAAGGTGAACCTTCACCCCAGTCTGAGGACCTGAGCGCTCTGGAGCAGGATTTCATCAAGGATTTCTCTGTACTTTGCTCCGTTCATCTTTCCCTGCCACTGAAAATCGTCCCCAAAGCATGATGCTGCCACCACCATGCTTCACCGTAGGAATGGTATCAGGTTTCCTCCAGATGTGACGCTTGGCATTCAGGCCAAAGAGTTCCATCTTGGTTTCATCAGACCAGAGAATCTTGTTTTTAATGGTCTGAGAGTCTTTTAGGTGCCTTTTGGCAAGTTCCAAGCGGGCTGTCATGTGCCTTTTACTGAGGAGTGGCTTCTGTCTGGCCACTCTACCATAAAGGCCTGATTGGTGGAGTACTGCAGAGATGGTTGTCCTTCTGGAAGGTTCTCCCATCTCCACAGAGGAACTCTGGAGCTCTGTCAGAGTGACCATTGGGTTCTTGGTCCCCTCCATGACCAAGGCCCTTTCCCCCCGATTGCTCAGTTTGGCCGGGCAGACAGCTGTAGGAAGAGTCTTGGTGGTTCCAAACTTCTTCCATTTAAGAATGATGGAGGCCACTGTGTTCTTGGGGACCTTCAATGCTACGGAAATGTTTTGGTCCCTTCCCCAGATCTGTGCCTTTGACACAATCCTGCCTCGGAGCTTTACGGACAATTCCTTCAACCTCAAGGCTTGGTTTTTGCTCTGACATGTACTGTCAACAGTGGGACCTTATAGAAACAGGTGTGTGCCTTTCCAAATCATGTCCAATCAATTGAATTTACCACAGGTGGACTCCAATCAAGTTGTAGAAACATATCAAGGATGATCAATGGAAACAGGATGCACCTGAGCTCAATTTCGAGTCTCATAGCAAAGGGTCTGAATTCTTCTGTAAATCAGGTATTTCTGTTTTTTATATTTAATACATTTGCAAAAAAATCTAAAAACCTGTTTACGCTTTGTCATTATGGGGTATTGTGTGTAGATTGCTGAGGATTTTTATTTATTTAATACATTTCAGAATAAGGCTGTAACGTAACAAAATGTGGAAAAAGTCAAGTGGTCTGAATACTTTCTGAAGGCACTGTATGTTTTGATTTTTAATACATTGTAAGGCGACTCTAATGATGATTTGAAAAAGGTTGCTTGAAAGGCATGTGCTCTTGTTTTTTTGCGTAGGCTGTACACACTTTATCAGTCTCTCATTCCCAATTAGACAAGCACTTGATAATGCCTCGAATTTCACGCCGGCATCCCCTTTGTGTAGCTGTAATGCACCCTAAAAAAATCCATGCCTTTTGCGGCCAGAGGCTGTTGTGCCCTTGGCCCGGAGTGCTGCTTTGTGCCCTTCTCCCTGAGTGCTGAGCGCTCCGAAGCACCTCTCACTCACATGGCTCTCCATCCCGTGATCAGGTATTTTTCAAAGGCTACAAGTCAAGACAGACACATCGGAGACGCAAGTGCATGCGTCCTTATCCAATTCCGTGGTGTATATTGAAGATATTGGAAGAACTGTCCACATTTACTTTCTGTCAGCCAACAAGATGAGTAGGCCTAACAAACAGCAAACGCACTAGCCTATGTCAATCTACAATCTACTATCCCCATAGTACAAAAGTGCGAGAAATAAATATTCCAAACATAGTCTGGGACAGTTGTGGGATGCGATAGATCCCAAATTAATACAACCACTACCATCCCCCCCAAAAAATTACGCAATGTGGCTGACGAAACGTTTACCTTAAAATGTTGATAAACTATTAGGCTATTTCTTCACATTATAAGAGCAGCAATACGCACATGGCAGTAGGCTATAAGTGTGAATGTTACATTATCAAAAGTGACTATGGTATATTAATGCTTTTAATATAAAGGTGCATTTTTAATGGTGAAAATTATCTTCCCCAAACTTGAAACTCACGCAGTGCTTATGTATGCCAGTTAGGCTCTACACCCCTTGTAAAGTGGATTAATGTGCTCAATTTTAAGATGTTATTTGGCCACTTTAGTTGCGATTCAAACCTTGTCAAAACAAATAGGCCTATGGGCTAGGCTACATGAGTTGTGCGACTATGATTAGAAAAAGACGCAAAAAAAAGGCTTTATTTCTTGCCTTACTCTGGTCATCATTCACAAGTGATAATATATAATTCACAAATGATAGGCTAATATTGTCACCCATCAGACTATTTTTGATTTAATGTTGTCTTTACATATACTAAATAATTTATGTGTGAAATTTGTTTTGATTTAGAATGGACCAATATCATGCACCTGTCTCGAAACGGGGGCAGGGGAAAAAATACATGTCCTCTATGCACTTAAATAGTGAATGGAGGAAGCTTTTCCGGTGGTTCATTTTAATGCCAGCTAGGTAGGCTATACTCCTGTTGTAAAGAGAAGCAATGTGCTTAATATTAGGAAAGTTGAGGCCTAGCCTATAGAAAGCTGATGGGATCCTCCTCTTTTTAATAGAGGCCATCACTTTGTTTTCTCACGCAATTGCATGGCCTATAGAAATGTTGAGCAACATGTGCTCATGGGCTCTCATGAAGTGTTTGATTAGATTTTCGATTACATTTGAATTGATGTCAGAGTGATTAGAGGGACAATAGAACGCGGAGTACCAGGCAGTTAGCAAGTTTGTTAGGCTACTAATGACCATCAGCAGCATCAGAGCTTGGAGAAGCCTAATTACCGTGACTAAACGGTCACGTGGAATTTGACTGCCTTCATGACTCATGACCACCAGTGTGACGGTAATACGGTCACCGCAACAGCCCTAGACTGAACATCAATGGTACTGTAACCTTTGACAAAGCACAGGTATTTTTTAGCTGATATTTTAATGAGTTTTTCTTCTCCATTGCCAGTAACCTCGTTGACCTACTCACAGAATGCTCTGGCACCTTTGGAAAACATTATTTTCAAACCTATTATTAAGCCAAGGATATCCCCAAAGTCCAGTTTGTATTTTCCCAGGTTTCAGCTTCAGATGTTGCAAAGATGCTTAAAGATCTAAATAACATCCCAGCTAGATTCCGGAGTGATGTTGATTATCGTATTGGACCTTACGATGGCGTCAAAATATATTGGCACCCTTGGACATGTCTTAAATAATTATATACAGTACCAGTCAAAAGTTTGGACACACCTGCTCAGTCCAGGGTTTTTCTTTATTTTTAATATTTTATACATTGTAGAATAACAGTGAAGAATTGTTAAGCAAATCACATACATTTTATATTTGAGATTCTTCAAAAAGCCACCCTTTGCCTTGATGACAGCTTTGCACACTCTTTGCATTCTCTCAACCAGCTTCATGAGGTAGTCACCTGTAATGCATTTCAATTAACAGGTGTATCTTCTTAAAAGTTAATTCGTTGAATTTATTTCCTTCTTAATGCGTTTGAGATAATCAGTTGTGTTGTGACAAGGTAGGGGGGAGATCATGTGACATATCATGTGACACTTAGATTGCACACAGGTGGACTTTATTTAACTAATTATGTGACTTCTGAAGGTAATTGGTTGCACCAGATCTTATTTAGGGGCTTCATAGCAAAGGGGGTGTAACCTTTCCGTTATTTTTTTATTTTATTTTTTCAAACAAGTTAGTTTTTTCATTTAACTTCAACAATTTGGACTATTTTGTGTATGTCCATTACATGACATCCAAATAAAAATCGATTTAAATTACAGGTTGTAATGCAACAAAATAGAAAAAATGCCAACTGGGTTGAACACTTTTGCAAGGCACTGTAGCCCTATTTGGTTACATCTTCGCCTGTATATTTCCCACCATAAAGCATGGAGGAGGAGGTGTTATGGTGTGGGGGTGCTTTGCTGGTGACACTGTCTGTGATTTATTTAGAATTCAAGGCACACTTAACTAGTATGGCTACCACAGCATTCTGCAGCGATACGCCATCCCATCTGGTTTGGGCTTAGTGAAACTATCATTTGTTTTTCAACAGGACAATGAACCAACACACCTCAAAGCTGTGTAAGGGCTATTTTACCAAAAAGGAGAGTGATGGAGTGCTGCATCAGATGACCTGGCCTCCACAATCCCCCTACCTCAACACAATTCAGATGGTTTGGGATGAGTCGGACCACAGAATGAAGGAAAAGCAGCCAACAAGTGCTCAGCATATGTGGGAACTCCTTCAAGACTGTTGGAAAAGCATTCCAGGTGAAACTGGTTGAGAGAATACCAAGAGTTTGCAAAGCTGTCATCAAGGCAAAGGGTGGCTATTTGAAGAATCTCAAATATAACATATATTTTGATTTGTATAACACTCTTTTGGTAACACATATGGAAGGGCTATTTTACCAAAAAGGAGAGTGAGGGACTATGTGTTATTTCATAGTTTTGATGTCTTCACTACTATTCTACAATGTAGAAAATAGTACAAATAAAGAACAACCTATTCATCTATTTGTCCTTTAAACTCATCCAGGGACACCAGGTCCTGGAGTTTTAGGTTGGCTTGGAGGAACCAGGGGGCTGAGTAATGAAAGGACCTTTTTCCATGCTCGGCTCTAATTTTCGTGACTCAGCATAAAACAAGATTAAGATCTGAGCTTGTATGTGTTTTCATTTTGAGCTAGAAGAGAGGATAGATAAAATGGTATTGTAAATAAGAATGTCCCAGTGTTTGAGCCTGCGTGTTGCTAGCGATGTCCACCCAACAGCACTGTAGAGATCACAATGGTGAGTTAGACGTCTCTGATTGGTGACAAAACGAAGGTTTGCATGATACATAGTCAAGAGCCTTCAGTCTAGAGCTTGAGGCTTGCATGTCCTATTACTACCATCACTACAACTACCATTGCTATTACTAGGCCTACAACTTATTTCACAACCATAAATATTTCAAGACAATCAAGCACACACATTTTCTTAAGGAAATGTCATTTTCTAGTTTACTCAATAGTTGTTCCTACAGTAAATGTTGTTGTTGTTTTTTCGTTTATTGTTACTTTGGTAATGCAAATTTAATTTGGTTATTCCAATAATCGAAGAAGTGCTGAAAGGGAGTTGAGGGAGAAATTGAAGAGTGAAAGATTAAATGGAAAAGTGAGTGGCAGAGACAGGTATAGAGAGAGAAGAGTGGAGGAGAGGGTTAGTGGAGTATTTGATCTTGGTGAGAAGGTGACAACAGTTGGTCCGATTATTCGCAAATGGAGGAAACACAAAATAACTGTCAATCTCCCTCTGCCTGGGGCTCCATGCAAGATCTCACCTCGTGGAGTTGCAATGATCATGAGAACAGTGAGGAATCAGCCCAGAACTACACGGGGAGGATCTTGTCAATGATCTCAAGGCAGCTGGGACCATAGTCACCAAGAAAACAATTGGTAACACACTACGCCGTGAAGGACTGAAATCCTGCAGCGCCCGCAAGGTCCCCCTGCTCAAGATAGCACATATACAAGGCCGTCTGAAGTTTGCCAATGAACATCTGAATGATTCAGAGGAGAACTGGGTGAAAGTGTTGTGGTCAGATGAGACCAAAATCGAGCTCTTTGGCATCAACTCAACTCGCCGTGTTTGGAGGAGGAGGAATGCTGCCTATGACCCCAAGAATACCATCCCCACCGTCAAACATGGAGGTGGAAACATTATGCTTTGGGGGTGTTTTTCTGCTAAGGGGACAGGACAACTTCACCGCATCAAAGGGATGATGGACGGGGCCATGTACCGTCAAATCTTGGGTGAGAACCTCCTTCCCTCAGCCAGGGCATTGAAAATGGGTTGTGGATGGGTATTCCAGCATGACAATGACCCAAAACACACGGCCAAGGCAACAAAGGAGTGGCTCAAGAAGAAGCACATTAAGGTCCTGGAGTGGCCTATCCAGTCTCCAGACCTTAATCCCATAGAAAATCTGTGGACGGAGCTGAAGGTTCGAGTTGCCAAGCGTCAGCCTCGAAACCTTAATGACATGGAGAAGATCTGCAAAGAGGAGTGGGACAAAATCCCTCCTGAGATGTGTGCAAACCTGGTGGCCAACTACAAGAAACGTCTGACCTCTGTGATTGCCAACAAGGGTTTTGCCACCAAGTATTAAGTCATGTTTTGTAGAGGGGTCAAATACTTATTTCCCTCATTAAAATGCAAATCAATTTATAACATTTTTGACATGCGTTTTCTGGATTTTTTTTGTTGTTATTCTGTCTCTCACTGTTCAAATAAACCTACCATTCAAATTATAGACTGATCATGTCTTTGTCAGTGGGCAAACGTACAAAATCAGTAGGGGATCAAATACTTTTTTTCCCTCACTGTATGACTTATTTTACTGTAGACATAGATACTTTTGTACCTGTTTCCTCTACCATCTGCTGTTGTTCTGGGATTGATTTGCACTTTTCACACCAAAGTACGTTCATCTCTAGGAGACAGAACGCGTCTCCTTCCTGAGAGGTATGACGGCTGCGTGGTCCCATGGTGTTTATACTTGCGTACTATTGTTTGTACAGATGAACGTGCTACCTTCAGGTGTTTGGAAATTGCTCCCAAGGGTGAACCAGACTTGGGGAGGTCTATAATTATTTTACTGAGGTCTTGGCTGATTTCTTTTGATTTTCCCATGATGTCAAGTAAAGAGGCACTGAGTTTGAAGGTAGGCCTTGAAATACATCCACAGGTGTACCTCAAATTGACTCAAATGATGTCAATTAGCCTATCAGAAGCTTCTAAAGCCATGACATCCATTTCTGGAATTTTCCAAGCTGTTTAAAGGCACAGTCAACTTAGTGTATGTAAACTTCTGACGCACTGGAATTGTGATACAGTGAATTATAAGTGAAATAATCTGTCTGTAAACAATTGTTGGAAAAATTACTTGTGTCATGCACAAAGTAGATGTCCTAACCGACTTGCCAAAACTATAGTTTGTTAACAAGAAATTTGTGGAGTGGTTGAAAAACGAATTTTAATGACTACAACCTAAGTGTATGTAAACTTCCGACTTCAACTGTATAAGTTTACATGTTTAGTTCTGTCGTCACAAATACAAAGCAGGTAATAAGATCTATACAGCAAGAAACAAGGTGTGAATTCTTGTTATGGTATTACAAGTTCAATAGCTTTGTTGTACAAGGAACAATTATATAGAGATCATTATATTGAAAAATAGTTTATAATTACCTCACAGTTACATCTTTTAAATTTCCAATTAATTTAGCAAATCGAACTTGAGTTTTCAGGACAGGAAACAGCTGTTCGATCATCCTGTCGTTCAAGCCCATGAGTGTCTCACCATCAATGAGGTGGTCTGTTGAGTAAAGTTGAGAACGTTGCATTAGATATGAGATATTGATAGCAGTTGTTGTTTTACAGGATTATAGTCAAGACTGGAGCCAAGTCTACAGACCAAGACCCATCCTCTTAAAACCAAGAACCAAGATATCAAAAGCTATGACGCGATCACAACCACTTTAAATGCTGAAACACAAGACGCAAGACTCCATCTCAATTTTAGTCATATTTTAGACAAAATCACCTGCAAATCCAATGCCGGAGAGGGATTGTGAGTCTACCCTTGGGATCAAGGTAGCTGTCCAGACCATGGAACGCCAGTTCCTCCCCAGGCACCATGGCTGCCCACTGGAGACTGTCCTCAACCACATAGGCATGTGCATGGCTGTTGAAACTAGAGGGAGTCATGAGCTTTCCACACAAATACCAGCTGCCCAATATGCCCTATATGTGGTTTACTTTGAAGAGCACTGGAATCTCCTCAGTGTGTGCCATCCCAATCACCAGACAATCACCAATTTCGTATGACACGCTGTCTACAGTGATGCACTTCGTTTTGCTGACATGGTCTAGCTTGCAGAGCACAAGTGACAGAGACCGGGAGGGCACTTTATTGGGATGTCTCTTGTGTCTGCACAGAGTGGTACTGTACTTCTTAAGCACGTGTTCTCTGACTGCTCCCAGCATTGTCTCATCTGGTGTCTTTCGGCCAGTGTCTTTGCAATGTTTTTGTTGTTGCAGATGATGTGCAAATCTCTTGAAGTACTGCTGTTTGGCTTCAAAGCACATACACGACTGATGGATAAGTGGTCCATATGCCATCAGCAGTCGGGGTAATGGATCAGAAAGTGCATCTTGTGTGTTTGCTTGTTTGGGAAGACTTCTTGAAAAAGAGCATGCAATTCCACAATTTTCTCTTCCAGGTATGGTACCCAAGACCTTTTGATGGTAGGTGCCATGATTATGTTCCCAATGTCTCTCAGTAACAGGTACACTTCCCATGAATCACTGATAACTATTTGGGACCCAATCATTTGGGGAAGCAATCTAAAGATGGTGGATTTCTCAGATGCATGCCCAGCCAGATGCCCATTCTTCCTCAGGACATGCTCAGATACTGGTGGTGGTCTGGATGATCTGTCATAGTTGCCATAGGGGAAGTTATCAATCTCGTAATTTACCTGGGCCACAGTGATTTGTTATGTCTTCTCAAGCTCCTGTAACACCAACCTCAGTACAGCAGGTATGATGCCCTCAAGGAAGTCATGCATCACGTCAGGGGGAAATAAATACATAATGGGTGAAGGTGCAGATGTCATGTCAGAGAAGCAGCATGGGCTTCTGACACCATAGACTTGCATTTTCTGGGTTTTCTTGGACTGCCTGCAGGTGGTAGCAGTAATATGTTGAGTCCAACATGGTGAACTCCCCCTCTGTAAACTTCGAACAGATCTCATCCTTGGTTGCTGTGCAAAAGCGACAGATCCTTCCTGAACTGTTTTTTGATAAACCAGCAACACCATGTGAAGAGAGGTTGTCGGCGGAGATAGTGGCAATGGTGGCACGAAAGACCATGCTTTCTCCGTTGCACTCCAAAGAAACACCTTGTGTCTCCAGCATTCTGATATCATCAAGCAGAGGCTGGAAGACTTAACTTGTTACTCCTTTCTGTATTAGCTTGTGTTGTATCAGGGTGGAGAAGTAAATTATTTGCAGCTGTGATATGTGTTCTTGTAAAGATTGACCATTTTGAAATACACAGCTGAAAGCAAATCCAAATGAAGACGCATCATTTGTTTTTGTGTGAGCAAGGGATTGCTCTTGAAAAAATCCCCATCTGTGAAATCACTCAAGATTTAATTGTTGGCAGGTTCTTCTTCTCTATTTAAGCTTGCCCAAACATCTTCATTTTGTGCCACCTTATTCAAAAGGTCAGCTAGTGGGATGTACTGAAAACTGCCTCTGTTCTGTTCTGTTCTTCACCACTCAGATGTATCTCTCTCGGTCTAACCATTCCCATTTCTTCACGCTAGTATTGCTCTAGCATCCACTCTGTGTTGACGCTTCTCATGCACTCTTCAAAAACCTTTGAATGGTTTAAAAGCTCACACAAGTCATTGTCCTCATCTACATTGATGTGAATATTTCGAAGATGGAATTTCAAGGCATCATTGTAGTGGGACATAAATGAATCAAAAATAGAATGAAGATCCCCCACTATACTGCTCGGCACAGTCGCAGGAACACAATGCTTCTCTCTTATCTTCAAAATAAAAAGCCAGAGGTTTCTCTTAAGGCCTCTGACCAGGTCTTCAGTTTTGAAGACCACAGACTCAATTACATTAGTTGCAGGCACCCACGCGAGATCAGAGTCATCATCGTTCACATTTTCCTCAATGTAGTCAGGGCACAGTTAGGCCATTAGGCCTAGCTAACCGGTAGTTGGGTTAAAGCAAAAGTCAAGTTTTGGTTGGACCTTGAAGGCAGTTGATGATAAAAATGTATATTAATTAAAAACCTTGGAAAGGAGGTGTAGTCCTCCAACTGATTTTGCTGAAGCCACTGTCAGACATCCACCACTGACCATCCAGATACTTCAGAATTTATGAAAAGAAACAACAGAATCAGGTTTCATGCATACCCTGTCCCAACCAGGAATACCCATGAAATGACCAAAACCAACTCACCGAAGATACTTTGGTGTTTTATTTGAATGCCATTTGTGTGCTAATAGATTTCAGTTCGAGTTGACTGCTATGTAGGTTAAATGTACAATTGAAATGCAGCTGTCCTACAACATATCCTTACCTACCTCTTAATCCCATTTGCATTGTGTCCATGTTCTGTCCTATAAGAATTTCAAAGGAAGGGAAAATGTGTCAAAGAATAGTCTTACAAGCATTTAAAGAAAACAAATATTTAAAAAATATTGAAAGATAAATGGCATCAACATCCAATTGAATGCAAAATAGAATAACATATTGGAGAAAGCAATAGCCAATACAGTACTGCCATACAGTAAAAGTACTGCCATACAGGCCTAATAGCTTGAAATGGGATATCTTTGTACACACATTTTTCAATATTTTAACAAGCTGACTTTAAAGATTATACGCAACATTTTGCTGCGTGGCAATACTGTGTTTGGATTCTGAAGGGCATGCATTTATACAAAAGAGGTAGTCTAGTCACTGTATTAATACCATTATGCATTTGAATCCCATCTATAGCTACCATCTAAGCTATTAATATCCCACCACAAGGGGGCATCCATGTAACGTTTCCCAAATGGGATAGTATTGTACATGTAATGTTATGCCCCCTTGTTCATAATAGTATTGCCTGCTGTAGCAGGCTATATTAAGAGGAAGCTTTCCATTGACACATTCAGTTCGTTGTGACATCTTGTCTGGACAGGTCACCGTCCTTTGTTACATTTACATTTACATTTTTGTTAGTTTGTTCCTTAGTTAATTAGCAAGCTAACGTCAACGAAGCTAGCTAGCTCATTCTCACAAAAGTGAGATAACTGCTCTAGATTGGAAACTTACGATAATGAGTGTTGTGATGAGGTGATGTTGAAGGAGTCAGGCGCAGGAGGGTGAATCACTGAATAACAGGCTTTATTCCGCAAATACAGAGTTACGCAGTAATGCGTCAAAAACCCTCCAGTGCGCAAAACAGACGCACTGGAAAATACAAGGCACACGGGGAAATATCCCGGCGATACAAAATACACGGTGCTCCTCCGAGCTTCACTATCCTCCACAATAAACAATCACACACAAAGACAAGGGGGCAGAGGGAACACTTATACAGGTATTGATGATGGGATATGAACCAGGTGTGTGTAATAAACAAGACAAAACCAATGGAATGATGAGATGAGGAGCGGCAGTGGCTAGAAGGCCGGTGACGATGACCGCCGAAGCCTGCCCAAATAAGGAGAGGAGGCAGCTTCGGAGGAAGCCGTGACAAGTGTCAAGCCATGTTGGCTTTATGGAAATTATATACGATATATGGGATAGAATATAAGTTCAGTAAATAATACAATCCTAGTTCTGCCTAGTTAGGATATAACGTTTGCTAACATTAGCTAGCTAGCTACTGTAGCTCATACAATGGTCCAATCCCTCTTTTTAATATTTACATTAATTATTCTGAACTAAAGTAGCTAGTTAACGTGACAGCTAATGTTATGGAAACTATTCACAGAAGACCAAAATTGTCTTCGTTATTCATTAGTATTTTATATTATTATATAAATTATTTCAATACATATTCAGAGCCAAACATGCACCCAACGTACCTTTTTAACTGTTGGCGCATTCAAACTTGGCACAAGCATTTTCAGTTGCAATTACGAAGTTCCCCGAAGAACTCCAGCAACAATAGGGGTTCCTCGATGATCCACACCTCCTAAGAGGTTCCTTGAAAAACCTTTTAGGGCTGTTTTTGCCAAGAACCTTAAGGTTCTTCGAGGATCTTTGAGGATCTTAGAAGAACTCCAGTTGAACCCCACATTTTTAGAGTGTAGAATGGCCTTACTGAAGTCAGTTCTTAAAATTTCTGCCCTGCTAAAGCTGCCCTAGTCAACTGTAAGTGCTTTTATTGGGAAGTGGAAACGTCTAGGACCAACAAAGGCTCAGCCGCCAAGTGGTAGAACACAAAAGCTCACAGAACAGGACAGCCGAGTGCTGAAGCACTCACTACAGAGTTCCTTCCAAACTGCCTCTGGAAGCAAAATCAGCACAAGAACTGTTAGTCGGGAGCTTCATGAAATGGGTTTCCATGGCCGAGCAGCCACACACAAGCGTAAGATCACTATGCGCAATGCCAAGCGTCGGCTGGAGTGGTGTAAAGCTCGCCGCCATTGGATTCTGGAGCAGTGGAAAGCTGGAATGCAATTCAATTAACAGGTGTGCCTTCTTAAAAGTGAATTTGTGGAATTTCTATCCTTCTTAATGCCAATCAGTTGTGTTGTGACAAGGTAGGGGGTGTATACAGAAGATAGCCCTATTTAGTAAACGATCAAGTCCATATGATGGCAAGAACAGCTCAAATAAGCAAAGAGAAATGACAGTCCATCATTACTTTAAGACATTAAGGTCAGTCAATACAGAACATTTCAAGAACTTTGAACGTTTTTTAAAGTGCAGTCGCAAAAACCATCAAGCACTATGATGGAACTGGCTCTCATGAGGCCCCTACAGGAATGAAAGACCCATAGTTACGTCTGGTGCAGAGGATAAGTTCATTAGAGTTACTAGCCTCAGAAATTGCAGTTCAAATAAATGCTTCCCAGAGTTCAGGTAACAGACACATCTCAACATCAACTGTTCAGAGGGGACTGTGTGAATCAGGCCTTCATGGTTGAATTGCTGCAAAGAAAACACTACCAAATTATACCAATAATAAGAAGAGACCTGCTTGGGCCAAGAAACACGAGCAATGGACATTAGACCGGTGGAAATCTGCCCTTTGGTCTGATGAGTCCAAATTTGAGATTTTGGGTTCCTACCGCCGTGTCTTTGTGAGACGCGGTGTGGGTAAACGGACAATATTCACATGTGTAGTTCCCACCGTAAAGCATGGAGGAGGAGGTGTGATTGTGTGGGGGTGCTTTGCTGGTGACACTGTCTGTAATTTATTTAGAATTCAAGGCACACTTAACCAGCATGGCTACCACAGCATTCTGCAGCGATACATCATCCCATCTGATTTGGGCTAAGTGGGACTATCATTTGTTTTTCAACAGGACAATGACCCAACACACCTCCAGGCTGTGTAAGGGCTTTTTGGCCAAGAAGGAGAGTGATGGAGTGCTGCATCAGATGTCCTGGCCTCCACAATCCCCCGACCTCAACCAAAATGAGATGGTTTGGGATGAGTTGGACGGCAGAGAGAAGGAAAAGCAGCCAACAAGTGCTCAGCATATGTGGGAACTCCTTCAAGACTGTTGGAAAAGCATTCCAGGTGAAGCTGGTTGAGAGAATGCCAAGAGTGTGCAAAGCTGTCATCAAGGCAAAGAATCGTAATTTGAACAATATCAAATAGTTTTGATGTCTTCACTATTATTCTACAATGTAGAAAATAGTAAAAATAAAGAAAAACCCTTGAATGAGTAGGTGTTCTAAAACTTTTGACCATTAGTATATATATATATATATATATATATATATATATATATATATATATATATATATATATATATCATACATACATACAGTGGGGAGAACAAGTATTTGATACACTGCCGATTTTGCAGGTTTTCCTACTTACAAAGCATGTAGAGGTCTGTAATTTTTATCATAGGTACACTTCAACTGTGAGAGACGGAATCTAAAACAAAAATCCAGAAAATCACATTGTATGATTTTTAAGTAATTAATTTGCATTTTATTGCATGACATAAGTATTTGATACATCAGAAAAGCAGAACTTAATATTTGGTACAGAAACCTTTGTTTGCAATTACAGAGATCATACGTTTCCTGTAGGTCTTGACCAGGTTTGCACACACTGCAGCAGGGATTTTGGCCCACTCCTCCATACAGACCTTCTCCAGATCCTTCAGGTTTCGGGGCTGTCGCTGGGCAATACGGACTTTCAGCTCCCTCCAAAGATTTTCTATTGGGTTCAGGTCTGGAGACTGGCTAGGCCACTCCAGGACCTTGAGATGCTTCTTACGGAGCCACTCCTTAGTTGCCCTGGCTGTGTGTTTCGGGTCGTTGTCATGCTGGAAGACCCAGCCACGACCCATCTTCAATGCTCATACTGAGGGAAGGAGGTTGTTGGCCAAGATCTTGCGAATAATGGCCCCATCTGTCCTCCCCTCAATACGGTGCAGTCGTCCTGTCCCCTTTGCAGAAAAGCATCCCCAAAAATGATGTTTCCACCTCCATGCTTCACGGTTGGGATGGTGTTCTTGGGGTTGTACTCATCCTTCTTCTTCCTCCAAACACGGCGAGTGGAGTTTAGACCAAAAAGCTCTATTTTTGTCTCATCAGACCACATGACCTTCTCCCATTCCTCCTCTGGATCATCCAGATGGTCATTGGCAAACTACAGACGGGCCTGAACATGCACTGGCTTGAGCAGGGGGACCTTGCGTGCGCTGCAGGATTTTAATCCATGACGGCGTAGTGTGTTACTAATGGTTTTCTTTGAGACTGTGGTCCCAGCTCTCTTCAGGTCATTGACCAGGTCCTGCCGTGTAGTTCTGGGCTGATCCCTCACTTTCCTCATGATCATTGATGCCCCACGAGGTGAGATCTTGCATGGAGCCCCAGACCGAGGGTGATTGACCGTCATCTTGAACTTCTTCCATTTTCGAATAATTGCGCCAACAGTTGTTGTCTTCTCACCAAACTGCTTGCCTATTGTCCTGTAGCCCATCCCAGCATTGTGCAGGTCTACAATTTTATCCCTGATGTCCTTACACAGCTCTCTGGTCTTGGCCATTGTGGAGAGGTTGGAGTCTGTTTGATTGAGTGTGTGGACAGGTGTCTTTTATACAGGTAACGAGTTCAAACAGGTGCAGTTAATACAGGAAATGAGTGGAGAACAGGAGGGCTTCTTAAAGAAAAACTAACAGGTCTGTGAGAGCCGGAATTCTTACTGGTTGGTAGGTGATCAAATACTTATGTCATGCAATAAAATGCAAATTAATTACTTAAAAATCATACAATGTGATTTTCTGAATTTTTGTTTTAGATTCCGTCTCTCACAGTTGAAGTGTACCTATGATAAAAATTACAGACCTCTACATGCTTTGTAAGTAGGAAAACCTGCAAAATCGGCAGTGTATCAAATACTTGTTCTCCCCACTGTATATATATCTTTACATTATACGACTTGCCACAACTGCAGATCCTTCTGGAAAAATAAAGTAACTCAATTTAATTGGTGAGAATGTTTTACTGTACCTACAGTATATGGGAATATTTGTAATAATGAGAGAAAAGATAAGAAGCACTGCTCTTTATTAAGATTTACTTATCAGCCTCAAGGCCTTCGTAAGAGCTTTAGTGAGAGTTTTTTAATTTGCACCGTTATGTAGACATTGCTCCACTCACATCCATTCAATGCATCAAATAAACTTGTTACCAAATATAACAATGTGCATTTCATAAGTATTCTAATAAAGTGTGTACATAAAACGTATTAAACACGTCTGTAAAACCACAATGAGGACATCGACCTACCAAGTAAGTTTTCATAAATCATTGGGTACAATGGAGCATTAGGGTGCAACTTAAAAACACTCACAAAAGCTCTGACAAAGGCCTTGAGGCCGATACGTAAAGCTTAATAAAGAGCAGTGATACTAGCAAGATCAGTGTGCAGGTTTCTTATTTTTCCCATGCACCCGCAACAAAGATAGCTCAGAAGTGCGAGTGCCTTTTGCATTTTGAATATTTATAATAATAACAACAATAAATTACATTTGTAGAGTGCTTTTCATTTACAGATGTAAATCACAATGCTCTTTACATTGAGAGCAACCATTAAAATAGAAAAGCTTTATTAAAAGTGCTAAAAACATTATGCGAGAAATTAAAAGATACAGTAGCTAGCGGTCTAGTACAATTCAAGATGCACAAAATAATACGGGAGGCGACAAGAATTAAACAATAGAAAAAATGGTATACAGCAGTTGCGGTCATTGCCGTTTCAGATGAGAGAGGACAAAAAAAATGTCATGAACATGGCCTTATTTCTATTACAGCATATTGGATGACTGTCATTCATATTCCATTCACCCAGTTAAATGTAACAGCGATAGGTTTAGGCTACTACATGATACATACATTTTCCCTATACCCATCATGAGGTTGCTACAACCTAGCCTATGAATGAAAGTTTACAACATAGGTGCAAACAGGTCGAGAGACAAATCTGATGTGACAGACTGACACATGGACAGACAGTGGCATTCAATACCGCCTTACACACTTGCCTGCATCTAGCTGATATTGGTTGTAATCAGTAGTCCAACAGTTGCAAATGAGAGTTTCTATTGGACAAATTCAGGTATGTTTATCCCCGTTTTGTTTCCGTTTGCTTCTGTTTAAGAAAAGTTTTTCCACAGAATTGGCGGAATGAACATACCCCATATTAGGTGTAAACACAGTTCACAGTTTCTCGCATCTACATTATGCGCTCTCCTACTTTCACCTCTTCCCTTCGCTTGTTGACTTCAATGCACAACACATCAGCTGTATGTGACCAGGCGAAAAAACCTTTCCAAGTCAAACCGCTTGATTACCAACAATGACGAGACCACCTACAGGGAGGAGGTGAGGGCTCTGGGAGTGTGGTGCCAAGAAAATAACCTCTCACTCAACATCAAAAAAACTAAGGAGATGATTGGACCGCAGTGGAGAAGTTGGAAACCTTCAAGTTCCTAGGCGTACACATCACTGACAAACTGAAATGGTCCACCCACGCAGACAGTGTGGTGAAGAAGGCGCAAAAGAGCCTCTTCAACCTCAAGAGGCTGAAGAAATTTGGCTTGGCACCTAAAACCCTCACAAACTTTTACAGATGCACAATTGAGAGCATCCTGTCGGGCTGTATCACCGGCTGGTACGGCAACTGCAAAGTCCGCAATCGCAGGGCTCTCCAGAGGGTGGTGCGGTCTGCCGAACGCATTACCGGGGGCAAACTACCCGTCCTCCAAGACACCTACAGCACCCGATGTCACAGGAAGGCCAAAAAGATCATCAAGGACATAAACCACCCGAGCCACTGCCAGTTCACCCCGCTATCATCCAGAAGGCGAAGTCAGTACAGGTGCATCAATGCTGGGACCGAGAGAATGAAAAACAGCTTCTATCTCAAGGCCATCAGACTGTTAAATAGCCATCAATAGCACATTAGAGGCTGCTGCTGCCTATTGAAATCACTGGCCACTTTAAGAAATGGAACACTAGTCACTTTAATAATGTTTACATACTGTATCTTGCACTGCTCATCGCATATGTATATACTGTATTCTATTCTATAATATTATACTGTATCTTAGTCCATGCCGCTCTGTCATTGCTTGTCCATATATGTATATATTCTTAAATTCCATTCCTTACTAGATTTGTGTGTATTGGGTATATGTTGTGAAATTGTTAGATATTACTTGTTAGATATTCCTGCACTGTCGGAGCTAGAAGCACAAGCATTTCACTACACCCGCAATAACATCTGCTAAACACGTGTATGTGACAAATAAAATTTGATTTGATTTGATTTGATAGTCATCATAGCTAATAGAACTAACATGTTAGTAAACCCGCTACAATCATGCAGTAATGTTACAGTGTACAATCAGTAAGCAGTTACACCGGCGGGCCTCGTTGGCAAAAAATTAGTAAAACCAAAAGCTTACCTTGACTTGGAAGAGTTCCAGTGTTGTGTTGGATAGCCATAGCGAGCTAGCTAACATAGCATCCCTCTGTTTGAGCAGTGTGTTTCAGTAGGCTAAACTAGCTAGCTGCATTTGCTAGCTAAGTATGTGAAACTGAAAGTGAAACAAAATGACGAAATCTTTCTCTCTCTCTATTTCTCTCTTGCTTCTCCTTCATTTAGGCAGAAATTAATTTGTTCAAAACTGTTCAACTATTTTCTTTCTCTCTCTTTGAGTCAACTTCTCACCACATTTTATGCACTGCGCTGCAGTGCTAGCTAGCTGTAGCTTACGCTTTCAATATTAGATTAATTCTCTGATCCTTTGATTGGGTGGACAACATGTCAGTTCATGCTTGTGGTCCTCTGTAGCTCAGCTGGTAGAGCACGGCGCTTGTAACGCCAAGGTAGTGGGTTCGATCCCCGGGACCACCCATACACAAAAAAAAAATCATGTATGCACGCATGACTGTAAGTCGCTTTGGATAAAAGCATCTGCTAAATGGCTTATTATTATGCTGCAAGAGCTCTGATAGGAAGTTGTCATGATTACTGTGTAAGTCTATGGAAGGGGGTGAGAACCATGAGCTTCCTAGGTTTTGTATTGAAGTCAATGTACTCAGAGGAGGACGGAAGCTAGCTGTCCTCCGGCTACACTATGGTGCTACCCTACAGAGTGCTGTTGAGGCTACTGTAGACCTTCTTTTCAAAATAGTGCGTTTAATCAATTATATGGTGACGTGATTATATTTAGTATAGTTTTATCTAAAAATGAAAACTTTTTAAATGTTTTAATATTAAACATGTTATGAAATTCACTGAGGAGGATGGGCCTCCCCTTCCTCCTCTGAGGAGCCTCCACTGGTATACAGCAAATTTGTTGATTCAGGACTTAAATTAACTATTTCAAGAGTTATATTAACACTCAGTGGCATAAAATAACCCCAGTGTTGGTGTTAATAACCAGAGTTGACTGTGATTATGTCATTTTGATTGTCTGTGGTTACCATGGCACTGTGAGGTCACCTAGGCAGAGAGCTCCTGTACATTACGTAAAAATTTATAATTTTTAAATGTCTTTAACTTATCATTTTTTACTTTATTTTTTGTTTTTGATAGCTTGATAGCTGAATTATCTGGTGTTGAGCCATGGAATTGCAGGAGGTCACGCTTTATTAGGATAGTCGGGATTGTCCATGCTCTACAGATGGTCATACTATCAACAAACCATCTGTTGATAAGCAACTGCTTGCTAAGGTTACAGTTAGGGTTAGGTTTAGAATAAGGGTAAGGGTTAAGTTTAGGATTAGTAGACAGTTAGTTGAAATGTTACTGATAGTCTGTAGAGCATCTACAGATGGACTGTCCAAATAAAGTGTTACCTTGCAGGACTGATGATGGCAAGTCAGCTTATATTTGGCTTGGCTAGCTAGCTAGCTGGCTAACTGTCGTGTTGATGATCAACACAGCACCGGCTATTTGGCCAAGCCACCTGCCCCATTTAGGAAGTGGACTTCGGTGTGAGGAGATGCAGAAGCACACCTTGTATGAAGACTGTTTTGGATTATTATCAAGTGTGGTGGTCTTACTGATGATTTTAGAGTCGCCCAAGCTTCACCCAGGTGGGTGCAACACTTCAGTAGTGGACGATTCAACCTACCAACGGAGGAGGAGCTTTGAACGTCAGAGACGTCCAGGTGCCCCATGGAGAGCTCCGGGGCCTGTCTGTCAGATGTTTCAACTTCCCTGCCTGGCTGTAACATCAATGCTCCCTACTGTGGATGCAACATTGTTTTGTTACAGTCTCTTGAGTTGAATGATACTAGTCACTGGTCATTTTCCACAGTTATTCAGTAAACTCTTTTACACACCGCACAGAGGATTGAACCATTAATATTATTATTTTTCTTTTTTTGGTGGGTAGATCACCTTTAATAGTGCAGATAGATTGTAGCTTCCATCAATGTAATTGTCTGCATCATTTTCAATCCCCCATATATTTTTTGAAAAATGTATATACAGTACAAATCAAAAGTTTGGACACACCTACTCATTCAAGGGTTTTTTCTTTATTTTCACTATTTTCTACATTGTAGAAAACCATAAAATAACACATATGGAATCATGTAGTAACCAAAAACTTTTTATTTTAGATTATTCAAAGAAGCCACCCTTTGCCTTGTACACTCTTGGCATTCTCTCAACCAGCTTCATGAGGAATGTTTTTCCAACAGTCTTGAATGAGTTCCCACATATGCTGAGCACTTGTTTGCTGCTTTTCCTACACTCTGCGGTCCAACTCATCCTAAATCATCTCAATTGGTTTGAGGTCGGGTGATTGTGGAGGCCAGATCATCTGATGCAGCACTCCATCACTCTCCTTGGTCAAACAGCCCTTACACACCTTGAAGGTGTGTTTTGGGTCATTGTCCTGTTGAAAAACAAATGATAGTCCCACTAAGCTCAAACCAAATGGGATGGCGCATCGCTGCGGAATGCTGTGGTAGCCATGCTGGTTAAGTGTGCCTTGAATTCTAAATAAATCACTGACAGTGTCACCAGCAAAGCATCCCCACACCAACACACGTCCTCCTCCATGCTTCACTGTCGGAACCACACATGCAGAGATCGTCCGTTCACCAACTCTGCGTCTCACAAAGACACAGCGGTTGGAACCAAAAATCTCAAATTTGGACTCATCAGACCAAAGGTCACATTTCCACCGGTCTAATGTCCATTGCTCGTGTTTCTTGGCCCAAGCAAGTCTCTTCTTATTATTGGTGTACTTTAGTAGTGGTTTCTTTGCAGCAATTTGACCATGAAGACCTGATTCACACAGTCTCCTCTGAACAGTTGATGTTGAGATGTGTCTGTTACTTGAACTCTGTGAAGCATTTATTTGGGCTGCAATCTGAGGTGCAGTAACTCTAATTAACTTATCCTCTGCAGCAGAGGTAACTCTGGGTCTTCCTTTCCTGTGGCGGTCCTCATGAGAGCCAGTTTCATCGTAGCGCTTGATGGTTTTTGTGACTGCACTTGAAGAAACTTTCAAAGTTCTTGAAATATTCCGTATTGACTGACCTTCATGTCTTAAAGTAATGATGGACTGTCATTTCTTTTTGCTTATTTGAGCTGTTCTTGCCATAATATGGACTTGGTCTTTTACAAAATAGGGCTATCTTCTGTATACCACCACTACAGTCACACCCTGATCTGTTTCACCTGTCTTTGTGATTGTCTCCACCCCCCTCCAGGTGTCGCCTATGTTCCCCATTATCCCCAGTGTATTTATACCTGTGTTCTCTGTTTGTCTGTTGCCAGTTCGTTTTGTTTCGTCAAGCCTACCAGCGTTTTCCCCCTTGCGCCTGTATTTCTCAAGATCCTGTTTTCTAGTTTTCCCAGATTTGATCATTCTGCCTGCCCTGACCCTGAGCCTGCCTGCCATTCTGTACCTTGTCACACCACCCTGGATCATTGACCTCTGCCTGCCCTGAGACTGTTTGCCATTCTGTACCTTTTGGACTCTGATCTGGATTACTGACCTCTGCCTGCCCTTGACCTGTCATTTGCCTGCCCCCTGTTTTTGTAATAAACTTTTGTTACTTCGACACTGTCTGAATCTGGGTCTTCTCCTTAAACGTGATACCTACCTTGTCACAACACAACTGATTGTCTCAAATGCATTAAGAAGGAAAGAAATTTCACAAATTAACTTTTAACAAGGCACACCTGTTAATTGAAATGCATTCCATGTGACTACCTCATGATGCTGGTTGAGAGAATGCCAAGAGTGTTCAAAGCTGTCATCAAGGCAAAAGGTGGCTACTTTGAAGAATCTCAAATATAACATATATTTTGATTTGTTTAACACTTTTTTGGTTACTACATGATTCCATATGTGTTACTTCATAGTTGTGATGACTTCACTATTATTCTACAATGTAGAAAATAGTAAAAATAAAGAAAAACCCTTGAATGAGTAGGTCTGTCCAAACTTTTGACTGGTACAGTGTCCAATGGCGGCGAGCTTTACAGCACTCCAGCCGACGCTTGGCATTGCGCATGGTGATCTTACACTTGTGTGCGGCTGCTCGGCCATGGAAATCCATTTCATGAAGCTCCCGACGAACAGTTCTTGTGCTGATTTTGCTTCCAGAGGCTGTCCTGTTATGTGAGCTTGTGTTGCCTACCACTTCGCAGCTGAGCCTTTGTTGCACCTAGACGTAAAAGCACTTAAAGTTGACCGGGGCAGCTTTAGCAGAGCAGAAATTTGAAGAACTGACTTGTTGGAAGGTAGCATCCTATGACAGTGCCACGTTGAAGTCATTGAGCTCTTCAGTAAGGCCATTCTAAACTCTAAAAATGTGAGGTTCAACTGGAGTTCTTCTAAGATCCTCAAAGATCCTCGAAGAACCTTAGGTTGATGTTTGGCTCTGAATATGTATTGAAATAATTTATACAATAATATAAAATACTAATGAATAACGAAGACAATTATGTTCTTCTGTGAATAGCTTCCATAATGTTAGCTGTCACGTTAACTAGCTACTTTAGTTCAGAATAATTAATGTAAATATTAGAAAGCCGAATTTGACCGTTGTATGAGCTACAGTAGCTAGCTACCTAACTTTAGCTAACGTTATGTCCTAACTAGGCAGAACTAGGATTGTATTATTTACTGAACTCATATTCTGTCCCATATGTTGTATATCATTCCATAAAGCCAACATGGCTTTACACTCATTAACGTAAGTTTCCAATCTAGAGCAGTTATCTCACTTTTGTAAGAATGAACTAGCTAGCTTCGTTGACATTAGCTAGCTAATTAACTAACTAACTAACTAACTAACTAACTAACTAATTAACTAAGGACGGTGACTTGTCCTGACGAGATGTCATAACGAACTGAATCTGTCAATGGAGAGCTTCCTCTTTATATAGCCTGCTACAGCATGCAATACTATTATGAACTCACAAGGGGGCATAACATTACATGTACAATACTAACCAATTTTGGAAACGTTACATGTATGCCCCCTTGTGGAGGGAAATGAATAGCTTAGATGGTAGCTATAGATGGGATTCAAATGCATAATGGTATTAATACAGTGACTAGACTACCTCTTTTGTATAAATGCATGCCCTTCAGAATCCAAACACAGGATTGCCACGCAGCAAAATGTGTAAAAGTGTATAATCTTTTAAGTCAGCCTGCTAAAATAGTGAACAATTTCTGTCAAAGATATCACATTTCAAGCTATTAGGCCTGTATGGCAGTACTTTTACTGTATGGCAGTACTGTATTGGCTATTGCTTTCTCCAATATGTTATTCTATTTTGCATTCAATTGGATGTCGATGCCATTTATCTTTCAATATTTTTTAAATATTTGTTTTCTTTAAATGGTTGTAAGACTATTATTTGACACATTTTCCCTTCCTTTGAAATTCTTATAGGACAGAACATGCACACAATGCAATTGGGATTAAGAAGAAGGTAAGGATATGTTGTAGGACAGCTGCATTTCAAGTGTACATTTAACCTACATAGCAGTCAATACAAACTGAAATCTATTAGCACACAAATGGCATTAAAATAAAACACCAAAGTATCTTTGGTAACTGGACTCCGGCATGAAACCTGATTCTGTTGTTTATTTTCATAAATTCTGAAGTATCTGGATGGTCAGTTGAGGACGTCTGCCAGTGGCTTCAGCAAAATCAGTTGGAGGACTACACCTCCTTTCCAAGGTTTTTAATTTATATACATTTTTATCATCAACTGCCTTCAAGGTCCAACCAAAACTTGACTTCTGCTTTAACCCAACTACCGGTTAGCTCTTGTTGTGGAGGTGTTATAACGGCCTTGCTCAAGGACAGAACAACAGATTTACTCACCGTGTCGGCTGGACGATTTAAATGCTTTAACTGCTAGGCTACCTGCCAGTCAACACCAGTCAAAATGCCTGCTTTGTATAACTGCCCAATATGCAACAAGCATTTTTTTCTCTCATAAAACAGATTTGCCACATTGGTCTGTATCACCAGAGTGAGCCAGGGTTCCTGTTAACATGTGTACTTGGAGGTTGCATGAAAACATGTAAATGCTTTGCATCATATAGGACACATTCATACAGAAAACACAAATATTTGCTGAGAGATAGGCCTAATGGTTCTGTAATTCCTGTGCCTGACTACATTGAGGAAAATGTGAACGACGATGACTCTGATCTCGCGTGGGCGCCTGCAACTAATGTTATTGAGTCTGTGGACTTCAAAACTGAAGACCTGGTTAGAAGCCTTAAGATCAAGCGTAAGATCACCATGCGCAATGCCAAGCGTCGGCTGGAGTGGTGTAAAGCTCGCCGCCATTGGACTCTGGAGCAGTGGAAAGCTGGAATGCAATTCAATTAACAGGTGTGCCTTCTTAAAAGTGAATTTGTGGAATTTCTATCCTTCTTAATGCCAATCAGTTGTGTTGTGACAAGGTAGGGGGAGTATACAGAAGATAGCCCTATTTGGTAAAAGACCAAGTCCATATTATGGGAAGAACAGCTCAAATTAGCAAAGAGAAATGACAGTCCATCATTACTTTAAGACATTAAGGTCAGTCAATACGGAACATTTCAAGAACTTTGAATGTTTCTTGATGTGCAGTTGGAACAACCATCAAGCGCTATGATGAAACTGGCTCTCATGAGGACCACCACAGGAATGGAAGACCCAGAGTTACCTCTGCTGCAGAGGATAAATTCATTAGAGTTACTAGCCTCAGAAATTGCAGCCCAAATAAATGCTTCACAGAGTTCAAGTATCAGACACATCACTCAACATCAACTGTTCAGAGGTGACTGTGTGAATCAGGCCTTCAAGGTCGAATTGCTGCAAAGAAACCACTACAAAAGGACACCAATAAGAAGAAGAGACCTGCTTGGGCCAAGAAACACGAGCAATGGACATTAGACCAGTGAAAATTTGGCCATTGTCTGGAGTCCAAATTGGAGATTTTTGTTTCCAACCACCGTGTCTTTGTGAGACGCGGTGTGGGTGAACGGATGATCTCCGCATGTGTAGTTCCCACCGTAAAGCATGGAGGAGGAGGTGTTATGGTGTGGTGCTGCTTTGCTGGTGAAACTGTCTGTGATTTATTTAGAATTCAAGGCACACTTAACCAGCATGGCTACCACAGCATTCTGCAGCGATACGCCATCCCATTTAGTTTGGGCTTAGTGGAACTATCATTTGTTTTTCAACAGGTCAATGACCAAACACACTTCTAGGATGTATAAGGGCTATTTTACCAAGAAGGAGAGTGATGGAGTGCTGCATCAGATGACCTGGCCTCCACAATCCCCCTACTTCAACCCAATTGAGATGGTTTGCGATGAGTCGGATGGCAGAGTGAAGGAAAAGCAGCCAACCAGTGCTAAGCATATGTGGGAACTCCTTCAAGACTGTTGGAAAAGCGTTCCAGGTGAAGCTGGTTGAGAGAATGCCAAGAGTGTGCAAAGCTGTCATCAAGGCAAAGGGTGGCTATTTGAAGAATCTCACATTTGTTTAACACTTTTTTTGGTTACTACATGATTCCATATGTGTTATTTCATAGTTTTGATGTCTTCACTATTATTCTACAGTGTAGAAAATAGCTAAAATAAAGAAAATCCCTTGAATGAGTAGGTGTGTCCAAACTTTTGAATGGTACTGTATATAAACAAAAAATATATATGGGGGATTGGAAATGATGCAGACAATTACATTGATGGAATCTACAATCTATCTGCAATATTAAAGCTGATCTACCCCCTTTAAAAAATATATTAAATATAATAAAAAGACCAGGGTGGTTTTCCAATGCCTCGCAAAGAAGGGCACCTATTGGTGGATGGTTAAACATTTAAAAAAAGCAGACATTGAATATCCCTTTGACCATTTTGAAGTGTGTGTATCAATACACCCAGTCACTACAAAGATTCAGCCGTCCTTCTTAACTCAGTTGCCTGAATACAACGCGTTATGTTTGGTACAAATCCATCACAACTGTAACACTCTGGCTCATTGGACGTTTATATTGAGCCAGGGTTGTTCATTTTCTTGTGTTTGGGTGTATTTTATTTGGTGGTGTTGGGGATGGTTGAGTTTCAGTTTGTTTGTGTCATGTGGTGATTGGTCGATGACTCCCAATCGGAGGTAACGAGTGTCAGCTGTCGGCTCGTTATCTCTGATTGGGAGCCATATATATTCTGTGTGTTTTCTCCTTTGTTTTGTGGGTTATTGTTTCTTTGTTGCTGTTAGTCGTATTTCAGTTTAGAACTTCACGTATCGTCATTTGTTGTTTTCTTCGTGGTTGCTTTAAGTTAATAAAGTCATCATGTTCACTCGCAACGCTGCGTATTGGTCCGCTCCTTCAGACGATCGTGACAGAATAACCCACCACAAGAGGACCAAGCGGCGTAACAAGCGGCAACAGGACCTACCTACGCAGGATTTATGGACGCCTCCTAAGGATTTTTGGACATGGGAGGAGATTCGGGCTGGAAAGGGTCCTTGGGCACAACCGGAGGAATATCACTGCCCTCGTGAAGAGCTGGAGGCAGCTGCAGCCGAGAGGAGGTGGTATGAGGAGGAATATCACCGCCCTCGTGAAGAGCTGGAGGCAGCTGCAGCCGAGAGGAGGTGGTATGAAGAGGAAGCGCGGAGTCGAGGCTGGAAGCCCGTGGTTACTCCCCAAAAAATTTTTGGGGGGCACATGGCTTGGGCGCCTGGGCAGCAGGAGGCTGCCACAGGTAGAGCTGGAGAGAAGGCTATCGGATTACGGGAGCCATTGGCGAGTAGAGGGAGGGAAGTTGTTGTGGCACGGCATGAGAGACTGAAGTGTGTTACCAGTCTGGTCCGGTCCGTTCTTGATCCCCAGTTAAGGCCAGTGGTGGGTGTTCCCGGTACGGACCGGTCTGTTCCTACTCCACGCACCAGGTCCACGATGTGCGTCGCCAGCCGGCCAGAGTCTGCCGTCTGCCCTAGGGCGTCTGAACTGCCCGTCTGCCAAGCGCTGCATAAGCCGCCCGTCTGTACTGAGCCTGCAAAGCCGTCCGTCTGCCATGAGCCTTCAGAGCCGTCCGCCAGACAGAATCATACACCTGCTATGGAATCAGCAGGAGCCGACGCAGCCTATGCTGGACTGGAGGCTCGGGTTCGTGACCGGCAGGAGCGGCTCATGCGGATGGGAGCCGTCCTGCTGGAGGTGATGACTGCAATCCGAGGCTGGGGTCCGCCTCCACCGCTAGCAGCCCAGCCAGTACCATCAGCCAGCCATGAGCAGCCAGACCCGTTAGCCAGCCATGAGCAGCCAGATCCGTCAGCCAGCCATGAGCAGCCAGATCCGTCAGCTAGCCATGAGCAGCCAGATCCGTCAGCCAGCCATGAGCAGCCAGATCCGTCAGCCAGCCACGAGCAGCCAGATCTGTCAGCCAGCCATGAGCAGCCAGATCTGTCAACCAGCCATGAGCAGCCAGATCCGTCAAGCCAGCCATGAGCAGCCAGACCCGTCAGCCAGCCATGAGCAGCCAGATCCGTCAGCCAGCCATGAGCAGCCAGACCCGTCAGCCAGCCATGAGCAACCAGATCCGTCAGCCAGCCATGAGCAGCCAGATCCGTCAGCCAGCCATGAGCAGCCAGATCCGTCAGCTAGCCATGAGCAGCCAGATCCGTCAGCCAGCCATGAGCAGCCAGATCCGTCAGCCAGCCATGAGCAGCCAGATCCGTCAGCCAGCCATGAGCAGCCAGATCCGTCAGCCAGCCATGAGCAGCCAGATCCGTCAGCCAGCCATGAGCAGCCAGATCCGTCAGCCAGCCGCGAGCAGCCAGATCCGTCAGCCAGCCATGAGCAGCCAGATCCGTCAGCCAGCCATGAGCAGCCAGATCCGTCAGCCAGCCATGAGCAGCCAGATCCGTCAGCCAGCCATGAGCAGCCAGATCCGTCAGCCAGCCATGAGCAGCCAGATCCGTCATCCAGCCAGGATTCGCCAGAGCCGTCGAGCCAGGATCCGCCAGAGCCGTCCAGACAGGATCAGCCAGAGCCTTCCGCCAGACAGGATCCGCCAGAGCCGTCCAGCCGAGATCCGCCAGAGCCGTCCAGCCGGGATCCGCCAGAGCCGTCCAGCCGAGATCCGCCAGAGCCGTCCCAGCCGGGATCCGCCAGAGCCGTCCAGTCGAGATCCGCCAGAGCCGTCCAGCCGGGATCCGCCAGAGCCGCCCAGCCGGGATCCGCCAGTGCTGTCCAGCCGGGATCCGCCAGAGCCGTCCAGCCGGGATCCGCCAGAGCCGTCCAGCCGGGATCCGCCAGAGCCGTCCAGCCGGGATCCGCCAGAGCCGTCCAGCCGGGGATCCGCCAGAGCCGTCCAGCCGAGATCCGCCAGAGCCGTCCAGCCGGGATCCGCCAGAGCCGTCCAGCCGAGATCCGCCAGAGCCGTCCAGCCGGGATCCGCCAGAGCCGTCCAGCCGGGATCCGCCAGAGCCGTCCAGCCGTGATCCGCCAGAGCCGTCCCGCCAGGATCCGCCAGAGCCGTCCCGCCAGGATCCGCCGGAGCCAGCCAGCCAGGATCCGCCATCTAGTCAGGTGCTGCCCCTTAGTCCGGTGCTGCCCCTGAGTCCGGTGCCGCCCCTTAGCCCGGTGCTGCCCCGTAGTCCGGTACTGCCCCTTAGCCCGGTGCTGCCCCTTATCCCGGTGCTGCCCCTTATCCCGGTGCTGCCCCTTAGGCCGATGCTGCCCCTTAGTCCGGGGTTGCCCCTTAGTCCAGGTGGGGTTAGGTGGAGGGTGGTCATTGGGAGGAGGCTACCGAAGCAGGTTGTGACTGTGGTGGGGTGGGGATCACGACCGGGGCCAGAGCCGCCACCATGGACAGACGCCCACCCAGACCCTCCCCTAGTCCTGATGTTGGTGCGCCCGGAGTTCGCACCTTTAGGGGGGGGTACTGTAACACTCTGGCTCATTGGACGTTTATATTGAGCCAGGGTTGTTCATTTTCTTGTGTTTGGGTGTATTTTATTTGGTGGTGTTGGGGATGGTTGAGTTTCAGTTTGTTTGTGTCATGTGGTGATTGGTCGATGACTCCCAATCGGAGGTAACGAGTGTCAGCTGTCGGCTCGTTATCTCTGATTGGGAGCCATATATATTCTGTGTGTTTTCTCCTTTGTTTTGTGGGTTATTGTTTCTTTGTTGCTGTTAGTCGTATTTCAGTTTAGAACTTCACGTATCGTCATTTGTTGTTTTCTTCGTGGTTGCTTTAAGTTAATAAAGTCATCATGTTCACTCGCAACGCTGCGTATTGGTCCGCTCCTTCAGACGATCGTGACAACAACACATCACTGAGTACCACTCTTCATATTTTCAAGCATGGTGGTGTTATGAGTCATGTTATGGCTATGCTTGTCATCGGCAAGGACTAGGGAGTTTTTTGGATAAAAGGAAATGGAATAGAGCTAAGCACAGGCAACATCCTAGAGGAAAACCTGGTTCAGCCTGCTTTCCGACCGACACTGGGTGACAAATTCACCTTTTAGCAGGACAATCAAATAAAACACAAGGCCATACACTGGAGATGCTTACCAAGACAACATTGAATGTACCTGAGTTATAAGACTGTTACTGAACAGGATAGGATAGCTAAAACTCGAGTTTCAGACTCCCAATAGCTGAGAGAACACACACACACACTTTCCCTGATACAGACCAGCTTTAATCCTAGTCTAATCCCAGTCCTGACACTAGCTGCAATCTGACTCCATTCCTAATCCAAACATTCCAGCTCCATTCACAGTGTACAGGTGTCATACCTTACTCTACCATGCAAACATTGGACAGACCCAGATCTTATTATGATAATTATCTCTCTGCTGCTCATTAAAAGAGGTGGGGGAGGAGGGATGGGGTAGAGACTCGGCCAAAGTCACTTTCATCTTTAATACCGACTATGGTCACAGAGACACAAAGAACATGCTCTGACCAGTTGGCAAGTGCCTTCTCTGATATTATCAATCTCTCCCTGACCCGGTCTGTAATACCGACATGTTTCAAGCAGACCACCACTGTCCCTGTGCCCAAGAACGGCAAGGCAACCTGTCTGAATGGCTATTGCCCCATAGCACTCACATCTGTAGCCATGAAATATTTTGAAAGGCTTATCATGGCTCACATCACATAACTAAGGATCTATTATGGTCCGCACACATCAGCACAGTTGTGAAGAGGGCACGACAACGCTTTTTCCCCCTCAGGCAGGGACGGCTTGTTCAATAGGGCGATATGGGCGACGCACTGCCAAACGGGAAAAGGAAGGGATTTTTTTTCTAATCAATTATATCACGGCAACAGCAGTTATCAGTGTTCACGTCTGATCTGCCAGCCACTAAATGTCAAATCAGGCTAAAGTCGTGCTTCAAATGGCCCCGCCCGTTTTTGGGGCGATTTCAGTCAAGTTGAAAATCGCCCAGAAGTCTCTCATAGCCTGTCATGTAAAATCTATTTTTTCACATTTCAAAGCTTTCAATACATTCTCTATGGGTGTCTGTGGGCTTGCACTTACGCGCTTTCGTCATACGTGACGTAACGTTGAACATAACTAAGACAATGGCGGCTATCAGCGTCTATGTTGCGACCTGCAGTGCGGCGTTATTTTATGTTTTTAATTTGTAGACTTAGTTTACAAACATTCTGCCAACCATGGATTTCCAGTGGTTGGTTTTGGACTGATCTTGTTGATCGTGTACATACCCGCTACGAACGGACTAAATAATGAAAACGCTGCTGGCAGCTGAATCCCAATACAGCTGGGAGACTTGGCTGGATGAGTCCCGGACAGAGAAGTGGAGCCGGCCACCTTCACCCTGGTCAGAGCGGACCGCGATCCTGGTAAGAGAGCGACTCTGTACCCCGACATTGAACTGCTTTCTGTGTCATTGCGACCTTACTATCAATTCAATTCAATTTAAGGGCTTTATTGGCATGGGAAACGTGTGTTAACATTGCCAAAGCAAGGGAAGTAGATAGTAAACAAAAGTGAAATAAACAATAAATATTAACAGTAAACATTACACTCAGAAGTTTCAAAAGAATAAAGACATTTCAAATGTCATATTATGTATATATACAGTGTTGTTACAATGTGCAAATAGTTAAAGTACAAATGGGAAAATAAATAAACATAAATATGGGTTGTATTTACAATGGTGTTTGTTCTTCACTGGTTGCCCTTTTCTTGTGGCAACAGGTCACAAATCTTGCAGCTGTGATGGCACACTGTGGTTTTTCACCCAGTAGATAAGGGAGTTTATCAAAATTGGGTTTGTTTTCGAATTCTTTGTGGATCGCTGTAATCTGAGGGAAATATGTGTCTCTAATATGGTCATACATTTGGCAGGAGGTTAGGAAGTGCAGCTCAGTTTCCACCTCATTTTGTGGGCAGTGTGCACATAGCCTGTCTTCTCTTGAGAGCCAGGTCTGCCTACGGCGGCCTTTCTCAATAGCAAGGCTATGGTCACTGAGTCTGTACATAGTCAAAGCTTTCATTAAGTTTGGGTCAGTCACAGTGGTCAGGTATTCTGCCACTGTGTACTCTCTGTTTAGGGCCAAATAGCATTCTAGTTTGCTCTGTTTTTTTGTTTGTTCTTTCCAATGTGTCAAGTAATTCTCTTTTTGTTTTCTCATGATTTGGTTGGGTCTAATTGTGTTGTTGTTGTTGTTGTTGTTATCCTGGGGCTGTGTGGGGTCTGTTTGTGTTTGTGAACAGAGGCCCAGGACAAGCTTACTTAGGGGACTCTTCTCCAAGTTCATCTCTCTGTAGGTGATGGCTTTGTTATGGAAGGTTTGGGAATCGCTTCCTTTTAAGTGGTTACTATCTGCCCCGTGAGTTCCCCCAATTGTTTGTTACCGTTGTGTACTGTTGATAATCACAAGTTTACTGGAGAACTGAGACCAAGTAGAGACTTTGGACAGGGTGGATATGGTATAATAAAGGCAGTTTATTCAGAGGTAAAGATATCTGGAATCGCGTGCACGGACTCGTGCACGTGTGTAGGTCACCTAAATCATCAGAAAAATTGCCCCTCCTGAGAATTTTTTCAGGAGCCGCCACTGCCCTCAGGATGCTGAAAAGATTTGGCATGGGCCCTCAGATCCTCAAAAAGCTGCACCATTGAGAGCATCTTGACTGGCTGCATCACCGCTTTGTACGGTAACTGCTTGGCATCCGACCACAAGGCGGTACAGAGGGTAGTGCATATGGCCCAGTACTTCACTGGGGCCGAGCTCCTTGCCATCCATTACATTACATTTACGTCATTTAGCAGACGCTCTTATCCAGAGCGACATACAATTTAGTGAGTGGATACATTATTTTTAATTTTTATTTTTTCATACTGGCCCCCCGTGGGAAACGAACCCACAACTCTGGCATTGCAAACGCCATGCTCTACCAACTGAGCTACATCCCTGCCGGCCATTCCCTCCCCTACCCTGGACGACGCTGGGCCAATTGTGCGCCGCCCCATGGGTCTTTATACCAGGCGATGTAAAACAAAAGACCCTAAAAGTTGTCAAAGACTCCAGCCATCCAAGTCATAGACTGTTCTCTCTGCTACCGAGTGGCAAGCAGTACCGATGCACCAAGTCTGGAACCAACAGGACCCTGAACAGCTTCTACCCCCAAACAATAAGACTGCAAAAAAACGTACTTAAATAGTTAACCAAATAGCTACCCGGACTATCTGCATTGACCCATTTTTGCACTAACTTTTTTGGCTCATCACATACGCTGCTGCTACTGTTTATTATCTGTCCTGTTGACTAGTCACTTTATTCCTAGTTATATGTCAATTACCTCATAACCCTGCAAATCGACTCAGTACTGGTACCCCGTGTACAGTGGGGAAAAAAAGTATTTAGTCAGCCACCAATTGTGCAAGTTCTCCCACTTAAAAAGATGAGAGAGGCCTGTAATTTTCATCATAGGTACACGTCAACTATGACAGACAAATTGAGAAAAAAATCCAGGAAATCACATTGTTGGATTTTTTATGAATTTATTTGCAAATTATGGTGGTAAATAAGTATTTGGTCACCTACAAACAAGCAAGCTTTCTGGCTCTCACAGACCTGTAACTTCTTCTTTAAGAGAATCCTCTGTCCACCACTCGTTACCTGTATTAATGGCACCTGTTTGAACTTGTTATCAGTATAAAAGACACCTGTCCACAACCTCAAACAGTCACACTCCAAACTCCACTATGGCCAAGACCAAAGAGCTGTCAAAGGACACCAGAAACAAAATTGTAGACCTGCACCAGGCTGGGAAGACTGAATCTGCAATAGGTAAGCAGCTTGGTTTGAAGAAATCAACTGTGGGAGTAATTATTAGGAAATGGAAGACATACAAGACCACTGATAATTTCCCTCGATCTGGGGCTCCACGCAAGATCTCACCCTGTGGGGTCAAAATGATCACAAGAACGGTGAGCAAAAATCCCAGAACCACACGGGGGGACCTAGTGAATGACCTGCAGAGAGCTGGGACCAAAGTAACAAAGCCTACCATCAGTAACACACTACGCCGCCAGGGACTCAAATCCTGCAGTGCCAGACGTGTCCCCCTGCTTAAGCCAGTACATGTCCAGTCCCGTCTGAAGTTTGCTAGAGTGTATTTGGATGATCCAGAAGAGGATTGGGAGAATGTCATATGGTCAGATGAAACCAAAATATAACTTTTTGGTAAAAACTCAACTCGTCGTGTTTGGAGGACAAAGAATGCTGAGTTGCATCCAAAGAACACCATACCTACTGTGAAGCATGGGTGTGGAAACATCATGCTTTGGGGCTGTTTTTCTGCAAAGGGACCAGGACGACTGATCCGTGTAAAGGAAAGAATGAATGGGGCCATGTATCGTGAGATTTTGAGTGAAAACCTCCTTCCATCAGCAAGGGCATTGAAGATGAAACGTGGCTGGGTCTTTCAGCATGACAATGATCCCAAACACACCGCCCGGGCAACGAAGGAGTGGCTTCGTAAGAAGCATTTCAAGGTCCTGGAGTGGCCTAGCCAGTCTCCAGATCTCAACCCCATAGAAAATCTTTGGAGGGAGTTGAAAGTCCGTGTTGCCCAGCGACAGCCCCAAAACATCACTGCTCTAGAGGAGATCTGCATGGAGGAATGGGCCAAAATACCAGCAACAGTGTGTGAAAACCTTGTGAAGACTTACAGAAAACGTTTGACCTGTGTCATTGCCAACAAAGGGTATATAACAAAGTATTGAGAAACTTTTGTTATTGACCAAATACTTATTTTCCACCATAATTTGCAAATAAATTCATTAAAAATCCTACAATGTGATTTTCAGGAAAAAAAATTCTCATTTTGTCTGTCATAGTTGACGTGTACCTATGATGAAAATTACAGGCCTCTCTCATCTTTTTAAGTGGGAGAACTTGCACAATTGGTGGCTGACTAAATACTTTTTCCCCCCACTGTATATAGCCAAGTTGTCGTTACTCATTGTGTATTTATTATTACATTTATTATTACGTGTTATTATTTTTCTATTATTTCTCTATTTTCTGTCTCTCTGCATTGTTGGGAAGGGCCCGTAGGTAAGCATTTCACTGTTACTCTACACCTGTTGTTTACGAAGCATGTGACAAATAACATTTTCTTTTATTTTATTTGAGAGAGAGATGGTACAAGCAAAAGCAGGGATTTCATTCTGTACAACTTTGCTGCCTCAGTCTGTAGTTGTGTGTGCGTGTACTAGGGGAGAGCCGGGACGAAGGTAACATGGGGCGATAGTAACACGCCCAATTTCTCAGATAACACAGAAGCTAGAATGATGCAGTGAAGTCAGCACGTTCCTAATGTGCAGGATAAAAAAACAGCCCAGCCCCGACCACGTTTCGCAGAGTTATCAACAAAAAGTGCTTTTGAGCGATGTAAGTAAAAAAGAAAAAGGACCCGGAAGTGTTTTTCGGTTGTAGAGTTGTGTTTAGTTGTTTAAGATTCCAAACATATGTCCTTTTCTTAACCCATCTAGTGACTAAACTACAGCATAGGTGTTACCACTACTCCCGCTCTCCCTCTCCGGCGCTTGACGTCACCAGTCTACTAACCACCGGTTCTGACAACCGATCTTTATCCACACCTGGCAACCATCAATACGCACACCTGCGCCCTATCATCAGTCACACCTGGACTTCATTGCTAACCATTTATCTAGCACTCTGTTTTGTCAGTCATCAGGTAGTATTGTTTGTGTTTCCATGTCAGAAGCTTCCCATGTTTATCATTAAACTCACTAACTGCACCTGCGTCCTGACTCCCTGTGTCTACGTTACAATAGGTTTCAAGTATCATGCTAGCTAGTCTGTGTTAGCCTGGGAGAAGTTACAGGAGAGACGGGTGGGCGAAAGTAACACAATGTAAACTGATGACTTGTATATCTTTATGATTCTGGGGGTCAATTACCTAATGTCAAGCCATGGAAATGTGATAAGCATGATGAGTTTGCTGTTTGTGAAGAGAATCAAGACGTTTATGCTATCAAGACAAATGGAGCGCACATGATTGGTAGGGCTAAGCATGAATAGCCATTGAAAATGGTTAGAAAGATATCCTACTACATTCCCATTAAAGTGAGATGAGAAAATTATGGTTAAAATAGCTATTATGTGATACATTTTATTCCGATTAATATTGTAAGGCAAAATATTGTGGATGCGCAACCTTGCGATGTTGACACATGGTTCATTTTCATAAACGTCGAACCTATAGCATTAATTATTCAAATCGACACAAACATGGCTGATAGTACATTTGTGACCCTTTTCAAGAAATATTCACAGTAGCTAGGCGTAAATCACTACTTCACAGGAGAGGCATTTGAACATGATTTATTTTTCAACGTGCCTTTTTTGGTAGAAATGCCTTCTGGAACATGTGAATTTTCATCTGCATTAATAGCAAATTGGTATGCCATCTGTAAATACGAATACAATTGTTAAATTACGAGCCTAGTTGGTTTAGCCACGGAAAAAGTCAGGAACCTTCCCGCTAGCCATGATTGGCTGAGATAATGGATGGGCTGGACATGCCGAGAGATGAGTTAGGACTGGTCTGCCATGTAGCATACTTCTGTCTATAACATGAGCTGCTCAGTATGTGTAGATAAACCTTGCTACCACAGCTTTTTTGAAAGATATGACGTCAGCCAAGGAGAACTGTAAAAGTGTTGCTACTGCTCTCAACAACATTGCTGCCCAGAATTTAGCAGGCACTATCGACAAATGTCAGTGGGAAGAAGTTGTGATGGACTACTTTCTGCACACGGTCAGTGTGAACCGGAGTGACTTGACACAACAACGGCCCAAACAAGCTGTAGCTAGTTACAAACCAAATGGAGAAGACATACTGCCATGAAGCGTTCATCCATGTATATGGGTAAGAGTCTAACTATCTACATTATTAGATATTATAAGTTTATAATTTTTTCAGGAAGTTGTTTTCTATGCAAGTTAAAGCGTGCTGTTAGCTAGCAAGCGAACGTTAGCTTGGTGGCTTATAATATAATATAATATGCCATTTAGCAGACGCTTTTATCCAAAGCGACTTACAGTCATGCGTGCATACATTATTTATTTTTTGTGTATGGGTGGTCCCGGCGATCGAACCCACTACCTTGGCGTTACAAGCGCCGTGCTCTACCAGCTGAGCTACAGAGGACCACAGGGCTTGCTAGCTAACATAACATAACCAGAGGGCTTGCTAGCTAACATTACGTGTATGATCTATGTAGTAATATTATTTGTATCTCAGAAAGTCATTGGCATTGCTAGTTATAGCCTGTTAGCTAGCTAGCTAACATTGAACCTAGATGGTTAGCTTTAGTTACCTTGTGATGAGGTGTGAATGACGGAGTCAGGCGCAGGAGGTAAAACACAAAAATCAAGAGTTTATTCAGTGTACAATAATGTAGCGCATATAGCGACAGAACGAAACTAGCACAAGGGAAAATCAACAAGTAAAGAGTAGCACAACGAACAATCACTCACAAAGGACAAGGGGGCAGAGGGAACACTTATACACAGACTAATGAGGGAAGGAGTACCAGGTGTGTGTGATTGACAAGACAAGACAAGACAAATGGAGTGATGATAAATGGAGCGGTAGTGGCTAGTAAGGCGGTGACGACGAACGCCAAAACGTGCCCGAGCAAGGAGGAGGGGCAGCCTTGGCTTACACAGCTCCAGCAGCGCGCCGACACCAGCCTCGGGGACGGCCAGGAGGATGCGGAGCAGGGCGAGTCGGATGGCGACGATGGAAGTCCCTCAGCAGAGAGGGATCGAGGATGTCCCTCACCTGGACCCAGCACCGTTCCTCCGGACCGGACCGTACCCTTCCCACTCCACGAGGTACTGAAGGCCCCCCACCCGGCACCTCGAATCCAGGATGGACCGGACAGAGTAATCCGGCGACCCCTCAATGTCCAAAAGAGGTGGAGGGACCTCCTGCACCTCAGACTCCTGGAGCGGACCAGCCACCACCAGCCTGAGGAGCGACACATGAAATGAGGGGTTAATCCGGTAATCAGGGGGGAGTAATAACCTATATGTGACCTTGTTGATTCTCCTCAGGACTTTGAACGGCCCTACAAACCGCAGGCTCAGCTTCCGGCAGGTCAGGCGGAGGGGCAGATTCCGGATCGAGAGCCAGACCCGATCCCCCGGTACAAAGACGGGGGCCTCACTGCGGTGACGGTCAGCGTTGGCCTTCTGACGATGCACGGCGTGTTGGAGGTGAACATGGGCAGCATTCCACGTCCCCTCCACACACCGAAACCAGTCATCCACCGCAGGAGCTTTGGTCTGGCTCTGGTGCCACGGTGCCAGAACCGGTTGATAACCTAAAACACGTTGGCGTTAGGTTCGTAGAGGAATGGCGGAGAGAGTTCTGGGCATATTCTGCCCATGGCAGGAACACCGACCACTCCCCCGGCCGGTCCTGGCAATAGGACCTCAGGAACCTACCCACATCCTGATTAACCCATTCCACCTGCCCATTACTCTCAGGGTGGAACCCAGAGGTCAGGCTGACCGAGACTCCCAGACGTTCCATGAACGCCTTCCAGACTTTAGACGTGAACTGGGGACCTCGGTCAGACACTATATCCTCTGGTACCCCATAGTGCCAGAAGACGTGTGTAAACAGGGCCTCCGCTGTTTGCAGAGCCGTGGGGAGACCGGGCAGAGGAAGGAGGCGGCAGGCCTTCAAAAAGCGGTCCACAACGGCCAGGATGGTGGTGTTCCCTTGAGAGAGAGGCAGATCAATTTAAAAATCAACACTCAAAAGAGACCATGGTCGTTGTGGAACTGGTAAAGGTTTTAACTTACCCGCTGGGAGGTGCCTACAGTGAGGGAAAAAAGTCTTTGTTCCCCTGCTGATTTTTTACGTTTTCCCACTGACAAAGAAATTATCAGTCTATAATTTTAATGGTAGGTGTATTTGAACAGTGAGAGACAGAATAACAACAACAAAAATCCAGAGAAACGCATGTCAAAAATGTTATAAATTGATTTGCATTTTAATGAGGGAAATAAGTATTTGACCCCTCTGCAAAACATGACTTAGGACTTGGTGGCAAAACCCTTGTTGGCAATCACAGAGGTCAGACGTTTCTTATAGTTGGTCACCAGGTTTGCACACATCTCAGGAGGGATTTTTGTCCCACTCCTCTTTGCAGCTCTTCTCCAAGTCATTAAGGTTTTGAGGCTGACGTTTGGCAACTCGAACCTTCAGCTCCCTCCACAGATTGTCTATGGGATTAAGCTCTGGAGACTGGCTAGGCCATTCCAGGACCTTTATGTGCTTCTTCTTGAGCCACTCCTTTGTTGCCTTGGCCGTGTTTTGGGTCATTGTCATGCTGGAATATCCATCCACGAATCATTTTCTATGCCCTGGCTGAGGGAAGGAGATTCTCACCCAAGATTTGACGGTACATGGCCCCATCCATCTTACCTTTGATGCGGTGAAGTTGTCCTGTCCCCTTAGCAGAAAAACACCCCCAAAGCATAATTTTCCACCTCCATGTTTGACGGTGGAGATGGTGTTCTTGAGGTCATAGGCAGCATTCCTCCTCCTCCAAACACGGCGAGTTGAGAGCTCCAATTTGGTCTCATCTGACCACAACACTTTCACCCAGTTCTCCTCTGAATCATTCAGATGTTCATTGGCAAACTTCAGACGGGCATGCATATGTGCTTTCTTGAGCAGTGGGACCTTGCGGGCGCTGCATGATTTCAGTCCTTCACGGCATAGTGTGTTATCAATTGTTTTCTTGATGACTATGGTCCCAGCTGCCTTGAGATCATTGACAAGATCCTCCCGTGTAGTTCTGGGCTGATTCCTCACCGTTCTCATGATCATTGCAACTCCACGAGGTGAGAACTTGCATGGAGCCCCAGGCCAAGGGAGATTGACAGATCTTTTGTGTTTCTTCCATTGGCGAATAATCGCACAAACTGTTGTCACCTTCTCAACAAGCTGCTTGGCAATGGTCTTGTAGCCCATTCCAGCCTTGTGTAGGTCTATAATCTTGTCCCTGAAATCCTTGGAGAGCTCTTTGTTCTTGGCCATGGTGGAGAGTTTGGAATCTGATTGATTGATCGCTTCTGTGGACAGGTGTCTTTTATACAGGTAACAAGCTGAGATTAGGAGCACTCCCTTTAAGAGTGTGCTCCTAATCTCAGCTCGTTACCTGTATAAAAGACACCTGGGAGCCAGAAATCTTTCTGATTGAGAGGGGGTCAAATACTTATTTCCCTCATTAAAATGCAAATCAATTTATAACATTTTTGACATGCGTTTTTCTGGATTTCTTTGTTGTTATTCTGTCTCTCACTGTTCAAATAAACCTTCCATTAAAATTATAGACTGATCATTTCTTTGTCAGTGGGCAAACGTACAAAATCAGCAGGGGATCAAATACTTTTTTCCCTCACTGTACACATGGCGTGGTGTGGGCGAGCGGTTTTGCTGATGTCAACATTGTGAACAGAGTGCCCCATGGTGGCAGTGGGTTAATGGTACGGGCAGGAATAAGCTACGGACAATGAACATAATTGCATTTTGTCAATGGCAATATGAATGCACAGAGATAACGTGATGAGATCCTGAGGCCCATTGTCGTAACATTCATCCACCGCCATCACCTCATATTTCAGCATGAGAATGCACAGCCCCATGTTGCAAGGATCTGTACACAATTCCTGGAAGCTGAAAATGTCCTAGTTCTTCCATGGCCTGCATACTCACCAGACATGTCACTCATTGAGCAGGTTTGGGATGCTCTCGATCGACGTGTACGACAGCGTGTTCCAGTTTCCACTGATATCCAGCAACTTCGCACAGCCATTGAAGAGGAGTGGGACAACATTCCACAGGCCACAATCAACAGCCTAATCAACTTTATGCAAAGGAGATGTGTTGTGCTGCATGAGGCAAATGGTGGTCACACCAGATACTGACTGGTTTTCTGATCTACACCCCTACTTTTTTTAAAAGGTATCTGTGACCAACAGATACATATCTGTATTCACAGTTATGTGAAATCCATATATTAGGGCCTAATTTATTTGTTTCAATTGACTGATTTCCTTATATGAACTGTAACACAGTAAAATATTTGAAATTGTTGCATGTTAAGGTTTATATTTTTGTTCAGTGTATAAAATATTTATAAAATATTTTTATCTGGACACTTTCCAATTTTGATATTGCTACTATGCAAATATGCAAGTAACCATTTCACTCTACTGTTTACACCTTCTGTATCCTGGGCATGTGACAAAAAAATTTAGATTGTATTTGACATAATGTGTGTTTACAATGGTAATGTAAAGTGGTTATCCCACTGGCTATAGGGTGAACGCACCAATTGGTGAGTCGTTCTGGATAAGAGCGTCTGCTAAATGACGTAAATGTGCCCTTGAGCAAGGCACTTAACCCTAATTGCTCCTGTAAGTCGCTCTGGTTAAGAGCGTCTGCTAAATGACTAAAATGTAAATGTAATGTGAAGAACGAAATCAGATTAGGATATAGGCCAAGGAGTAGATCAAATGTATTTTTACATATATTTTCTCTACTTTCACTTCTTTTCTTAGTCTTGAAATCTTTGGTTGTTTACTAAACTACCTTAATTACTCTGTTTAGCACATGGCCTCACATGTGAATTCTAAAAGAGAGGGTGGGGCTAAGACTTAAGAGGGTGTGAACGATGCTGAATAGATGTAGACAAAGAAGAGCTCTACAGTAGTTGTACCAAAACATTCAAGGGCCATTTTCTCAAAAGTGGGGTTACAAGTTTATCAACTTCCAAAGCAAAATCACTTTCCCATTGTTCCTCAACTGCAGTGTATGAAATACCATTTTGTAGCTCTGAGTCTCTACTTTTATCCAACGTAAAAAACACAATTTCAAATTTTGCTACATAAGACTGAATTGAGCCAGTCGGTCACATTTTGTTTAAAATAACTTATTACAAAACAGAAACATGGAGATAAGACAGATATTGTGCACTTCTCGCCAGCTGTTACTTCCGTCCAAAGACTGTGTTACTTCCGCCCCACCGGCAGGTACAAAAGTAACGTTAGGCTAGTTCTGTTCTCGGTCTATTTAATTTAAACTCATTTACCCTAGAAATGACATCTCAGTTGCTAATGGTGGAGGACATACAGTGGAGGAAAAAAGTATTTAGTCTGCCACCAATTGTGCAAGTTCTCCCACTTAAAAAGATGAGAGAGGCCTGTAATTTTCATCATAGGTACACGTCAACTATGACAAACAAAATTACATTTTTCCCCCCAGAAAATCACATTGTAGGATTTTTTATGAATTTATTTGCAAATGATGGTGGAAAATAAGTATTTGGTCAATAACAAAAGTTTCTCAATACTTTGTTATATACCCTTTGTTGGCAATGACACAGGTCAAACGTTTTCTGTAAGTCTTCACAAGGTTTTCACACACTGTTGCTGGTATTTTGGCCCATTCCTCCATGCAGATCTATTCTAGAGCAGTGATGTTTTGGGGCTGTCGCTGGGCAACACAGACTTTCAACTCCCTCCAAAGATTTTCTATGGGGTTGAGATCTGGAGACTGGCTAGGCCACTCCAGGACCTTGAAATGCTTCTTACGAAGCCACTCCTTCGTTGCCCGGGCGGTGTGTTTGGGATCATTGTCATGCTGAAAGACCCAGCCACGTTTCATCTTCAATGCCCTTGCTGATGGAAGGAGGTTTTCACTCAAAATCTCACGATACATGGCCCCATTCATTCTTTCCTTTACACGGATCAGTCGTCCTGGTCCCTTTGCAGAAAAACAGCCCCAAAGCATGATGTTTCCACCCCCATGCTTCACAGTATGTATGGTGTTCTTTGGATGCAACTCAGCATTCTTTGTCCTCCAAACACGACGAGTTGAGTTTTTACCAAAAAGTTATATTTTGGTTTCATCTGACCATATGACATTCTCCCAATCATCTTCTGGATCATCCAAATGCACTCTAGCAAACTTCAGACGGGCCTGGACATGTACTGGCTTAAGCAGGGGGACACGTCTTGCACTGCAGGATTTGAGTCCCTGTCGGCGTAGTGTGTTACTGATGGTAGGCTTTGTCACTTTGGTCCCAGCTCTCTGCAGGTCATTCACTAGGTCCCCCCGTGTGGTTCTGGGATTTTTGCTCACCGTTCTTGTGATCATTTTGACCCCACGGGGTGAGATCTTGCATGGAGCCCCAGATCGAGGGAGATTATCAGTGGTCTTGTATGTCTTCCATTTCCTAATAATTGCTCCCACAGTTGATTTCTTCAAACCAAGCTGCTTACCTATTGCAGATTCAGTCTTCCCAGCCTGGTGCAGGTCTACAATTTTGTTTCTGGTGTCCTTTGACAGCTCTTTGGTCTTGGCCATAGTGGAGTTTGGAGTGTGACTGTTTGAGGTTGTGGACAGGTGTCTTTTATACTGATAACAAGTTCAAACAGGTGCCATTAATACAGGTAACGAGTGGAGGACAGAGGAGCCTCTTAAAGAAGAAGTTACAGGTCTGTGAGAGCCAGAAATCTTGCTTGTTTGTAGGTGACCAAATACTTATTTTCCACCATAATTTGCAAATAAATTCATAAAAAATCCTACAATGTGATTTTCTGGAGAAAAAAATTCTCAATTTGTCTGTCATAGTTGACGTGTACCTATGATGAAAATTACAGGCCTCTCTCATCTTTTTAAGTGGGAGAACTTGCACAATTGGTGGCTGACTAAATACTTTTTCCCCCCACTGTATATAAGTTGTTTGTCATAAAAGATGGTGTCTCTAGTTCTATCGATCTCTGAGTATTTACGAAGAAAATAAAAAAGTGTGACTTTCGTCCCGGTTCTCCTCTGCATGGGTGTTGGTACGTATTTCAAATCCAAATCAAATCAAATCAATTTCTCTGTATATGTGTGTGTGAAGTTACTGTCCTGTGAAGTGAAAATGAACACATTCCCACAGTCTGTCATTGTGGTGCTGGAAATAGAACCCCCATCACTTCACACAGGTTTTTATGCATATGACGTGTCTTAGTTCGTATTCGTGTGCATGCGCATGAGCTCTTTGTCTTACCTCTTCATGGCTTCTTCCTGTCTTCTCTTCTTATCATGTTTCTCCTGAAGGTAGGCCCAGTTGGTCTCTTTCCGAATGCGGTCGCTCTCACGGGCGATGTCAGAGGCATTCTGGATGACCAGTCCGTCATAGGCCCTGAGTCCACTGTCCTCCACATACTGGAAGAACCTGCTGAACGATGCTTCCTCTTCTTGAGAAGTCATTGTTCTTCTCTGGCAGTGGAGCAGAAAGCACTGCAAGCAGAGGGATAGGGTAGAGACACAGACAGGGCTGAGTTACATGATAAGGAGGTCAAGTCAATAGTAATGACGTCTGGTGTATAACGACGTTGAGCAGACAAATGAGGGGTGTTCGATATGCAAAGTCCCACTGGGCACACACTGGTTGAATCAACGTTGTTTCAACATAATTTGTCAACGTAGTGTGACGTGGAATCTATGTGGAAAATACATTGGATTTGAAAAAAGTCATCAAAACTATTGTTTTGAGGGTGACATTTCAACCACAGGATTATGTCATCATTGTAACCAATTTTCAACATAGTCAAATCTTGTATAATATATGTTGAATTTGTACCATTAAAAACAACATCAGATCGTCAACAACATATAGACTATCAGGGGCAGCACCTCCTGCTGGAGAGCTAATCTACAGCTATTAATATGGTCTCCCATCCAGGATTTGAACCAAGCCCAGCCCTTTTGCAAAGTCATCAACAGCAATTGTTTTAATTCAACCGAGGGTTCAACTACAAATAGAAAATACATACATGAATAGGCACAGGGGTTTCAAGCTTTTGTTGATTTGAAATGTAATCTTCAAGTTAATCATTAGAATGTTGGATTCACGTCTACATTATAACCAAAACTCTGAGTTAAAGAATAGGACTAAATCAAATCAAACATTAGTTAAAGTGTATTTAGATTTAGATTAATCAGATTATATTTAGTCATATTCTTTAACTTAGATTTTTGGTTGAGATGGAGACTAGAATCCAACATTTTAATGACTAACTTGAAGATTAAATTTGTGTCTATTACGTTTTGTTACGGGACAAACAGGATTATAGCCTTGAGGTGGCTATAATATGGCTGCAGGTTCCTCTGCCTCACCTAAAGCCCATTCTGGTGGGAAGCTGCTATAGACCACCAAGTGCTAACAGTCGGTATCTGAATAACGTGTGAAATGCTTGATAATGTATGTGATGTCAATAGAGAGGTATACTTTCTGGGTAATTTAAATATTGATTGGCTTTCATCAGGCTGCCCACTCAAGAAAAAGCTTCAAACTGTAACTAGTGCCTGCACCTTGTTCAGGTTATCAATCAACCTACCAGGGTAGTTACAAACAGTACAGAAATGAAATCATCAACATATATTGATCATATCTTTACTAATGCTGCAGAGATTTGTTTGAAAGCAGTATCCAAATCCATCGGATGTAGTGATCACAATATAGTAGCCATATCTAGGAAGACCAAAGTTCCAAAGGCTGGGCCTAATATTGTGTGTAAGAGGTCATAAAATACGTTTTGTAGTGATTCCTATGTTGTTGATGTAAAGCATATTTGTTGGTCCGTGGTTTGTAATGAGGAGCAAACAGACGTTGCACTTGTGATAGAATAATTATTAATGACTAATTATTACACCCTGAAACTGTGTAAAATGTGTTAGAATGTGTGAGTGTAGGACCAGTAAAGATTATGACATTGTGTTACTATTTAGCAATGTGAGTAAGAGTTAGGCCAGACAACAAAGGACAAGGAGAACTGTCTACAGACAACTGAGAAACCAAGATAAAGAGGCCTCCCAATTTAGGGAGGAGAGAAACTGTTAGGCTTGTTAAAGAGTATGAAATATGGTGCAGGATATTGTGAGGACGGCGATAACTAAGGAATGCAGCCTATGATAAGAACATGTTTGTGTGACATGATAGTTAGGAGAGCAGAGGAAAACATGAGCTAAACCCATGTATAGTGGAAATATACAGCCCGCCTACAGCGGGGTGGGATTTTTGTATGACATGTGTGTATAAAAGATGGACTCTGAAATTGTGATAACAGAATTCTCTGAATAAAGACCTGTCTATTGCACTGAGGCTCTGTCCGTTTCTTGATCCAAAAGCCTTACAACCTTTTGGGAGACGCACAGAGACAATAAAATAGTTAGTTAATAAATTCTCTTAACAACTTGACACATTTATTTATTAATGGCTTATTCCAGTTACTAATTAGCATGCACCCATTAAGAAAATGACTGTAAAAACTGTTAAATCCCCATGGATTGATGAGGAATTGAAAAATTGTATGGTTGAGAGGGATGAGGCTAAAGGAATGGCAAATAACTCTGGCTGCACAACCGATTGGCAAACATATTGCAAATTGAGAAATCATGTGACTAAACTGAATAAAAAGAAGAAGAAACTACACTATGAAACAAAGATAAATGACTTTGTGGGAAAAAAGACCAACTCAGCTCCATCATTCATTCAATCAGATGGCTCATTCATCACAAAACCAACTGATATTTCCAACTACTTTCATGATTTTTTCATTGGCAAGATTAGCAAACTTAGGCATGACAGCAACAAATGTCCACTACACATCCAAGTATATATGACCAAATTGTGTAAGACAAGCATTGTAATTTTGAATTCCGTAAAGTGAGTGTGGAAGGATTGCTTTATACTATTCCAGGTATTCCTTAAAGAGGTAGGGTTTCAAGTGTCTCCGGAAGGTGGTCAGTGACTCCACTATCCTGGCGTCGTGGGGGAGCTTGTTCCACCATTGGGGTGCCAGAGCAGCAAATAGCTTTGACTGGGCTGAGCGGGAACTGTGCTTCTGTAGACGTAGGGGAGCTAGCAGGCCAGAGGTGGATGAACGTAGTGCCCTCGTTTGGGTGTAGGGTCTGATCAGAGCGTGAAGGTAAGGAGGTGCCGTTCCCCTCACAGCGCCGTAGGCAAGCACCATGGTCTTGTAGTAGATGCGAGCCTCAACTGGAAGCCAGTGGAGTGTGCGGAGGAGCGGGGTGACATGAGAGAACTTGGGAAGGTCGAACACCAGCTGCGACGTTCTGGATAAGTTGTAGGGGTTTAATGGCACAGGCAGAGAGCCCAGCCAACAGCGAGTTGCAGTAATCTAGACGGGAGATGACAAGTGCCTGGATTAGGACCTGTGCCGCTTTCTGTGTAAGGTAGGGTCGTACTCTGCGAATGTTGTTGAGCATGAACCTGCAGGATCGGGTCACCGCTTTGATGTTAGCAGACAACGACAGGGTGTTGTCCAGGGTCACGCCAAGGCTCTTTGCACTCTGGGAGGAGGACACAATGGAGTTGTCAACCGTGATGGCGAGATCATGGAGCGGGCAGTCCTTCCCAGGGAGGAAGAGCAGCTCCGTCTTGCCGAGGTTCAGCTTGAGGTGGTGATCCGACATCCACACTGATATGTCTGCCAGACATGCAGAGATGCGATTCGCCACCTGGTTATCAGAAGGGTGAAAGGAGAAAATTAATTGTGTGTCACCTGCGTAGCAATGATAGGAGAGACCATGTGAGGATATGACAGAGCCAAGTGACTTGGTGTATAGAGAGAATAGGAGAGGGCCTAGAACTGAGCCCTGGGGGACACCAGTGGTGAGAGCACGTGGTGCGGAGACAGATTCTCGCCACGCCACCTGGTAGGATCGACCTGTCAGGTAGGACGCAATCCAAGAGTGAGCAGCGCCGGATATGCCCAACTCGGAGAGGGTGGAGAGGAGGATCTGATGGTTCACAGTATCAAAGGCAGCGGATAGGTCTAGAAGGATAAGAGCAGAGGAGAGAGAGTTAGCTTTAGCAGTGCGGAGAGCCTCCGTGTTTTGGAGAGAAAAGAAAGAAGGGATACTGGTCTGTAGTTGTTGACATCGGAGGCATCGAGTGTAGGTTTTTTAAGGAGGGGTGCAACTCTCGCTCTCTTGAAGATGGAAGGGACATGGCCAGCGGTCAAGGATGAGTTGATGAGTGAGGTGAGGTGAGGTAAGGGAGAAGGTCTCCGGAAATGGTCTGGAGAAGAGAGGAGGGGATAGGGTCAAGCGGGCAGGTTGTTGGGCGGCCGGCCGTCACAAGTTGCAAGATTTCATCTGGAGAGAGAGGGGAGAAAGAAGTCAAAGCATAGGGTAGGGCAGTGTGAGCAGGACCAGCGGTGTCATTTGACTTAATAAATGAGGATCGGATGTCGTCAACTTTCTTTTCAAAATGGTTGACGAAGTCATCCACAGAGAGGGAGGAGGGAGGGGGAGGAGGAGGAGGATTCAGCAGGGAGGAGAAGGTGGCAAAGAGCTTCCTAGGGTTAGAGGCAGAGGCTTGAAATTTAGAGTGGTAGAAAGTGGCTTTAGCAGCGGAAACAGAGGAAGAGAATGTAGAGAGGAGGGAGTGAAAAGATGACAGGTCCGCAGGGAGTCTAGTTTTCCTCCATTTCCGCTCGGCTGCCCGAAGCCCTCTTCTGTGAGCTCGCAATGAGTCGTCAAGCCACGGAGCAGGAGGGGAGGACCGAGCCGGCCAGGAGGATAGGGGACATAGAGAGTCAAAAGATGCAGAAATGGAGGAGAGGAGGGTTGAGGAGGCAGAATCAGGAGATCTGAGGGAGAAGGATTTAGCAGAGGGAAGAGATGATAGGATGGAAGAGGAGAGAGTAGCGGGAGAGAGAGAGCGAAGGTTGCGACGGCACATTACCATCTGAGTAGGGGCAGAGTGAGTAGTGTTGGAGGAGAGCGAGAGAGAAAAGGATACAAAGTAGTGGTCGGAGACTTGGAGGGGAGTCTCCGACTTAGATAAATTGATAATAAAAAGATTGTGGGGGCTGTTTTGTTAGACTTCAGTGCAGCTTTTGATGTTATTGATCCTAGTCTGCTGCTGGAAAAACGTCCCCAAGCCCAGAACAGACTATGCGAGGCACACAGTACTACATAGCGCCATGACTACATGGAACTCTATTCCACATGAAGTAACTGATGCAAGCAGTAATATTAGATTTAAAGAACAGATAAAAATACACCTTATGGAACAGCGGGGACTGTGAAGCACAGACACATGCATACACACACACGATAGCATACGCACTATACACACACGTACACATGGATTTTGTACTGTAGATACGTGGTAGTGGTGGAGTAGGGGCCTGAGGGCACACAGTGTGCTGTGAAATCTGTGAACGTATTGTAATGTTTTTAAAATTGCATTAACTGCCTTAATTTTGCTGGACTACAGGAAGAGTAGGTGCTGCCTTGGCAGCAGCTAATGGGGATCCATAATAAATACAAATACAAATCTAAATTATTAATTTGTAGACAAGCCAATTTTTAAGCCAGTGGCTATCCCAGCATTAGATATCCTTTAAATGTTGATATTTGGTTGTGTTGTCAACCAAACACAATTAAATTATATTTTTGTAATACAGTAAATAGCCTAAAGTTAAGACTATCTTACAAACTAATGTAACAGTATTTATTCTACCTTAAAGTGAGTAACATATCCATGGCCATATTTTGAGGTTAGCCTACTGTAACTATAAATGTCTTCTTATGTAATCATAGAAAGCGTGCATGTTCAAGATACCGTAGGTCTGTGAAGATCTTCACAATTGCTGTAATAATCTTTGCATGATATTGAATAGCATTGATCTATGTACTTTTAATGTAATCACAAATCCAATCCAGGTTATTTGGTTGTGCTAATATGGTGGTGCTAATATAACATTTACATAAGTATTCAGACTCTTTACTCAGTACTTTGTTGATTCACCTTTGGCAGCGATTACAGCTTCGAGTCTTCTTGGGTATGACGCTACAAGCTTGGCACACCTGTATTTGTGAAGTTTCTCCCATTCTTCTCTGCAGATCCTCTCAAGCTCTGTCAGGTTGGATGGGGAGCGTTGCTGCACAGCTATTTTCAGGTCTCTCCAGAGATGTTCGATCGGGTTCAAGTCTGGGCTCTGGATGGGTGACTCAAGGACATTCTGAGGTCCTGAGTGCTCTGGAGCAGGTTTTCATCAAGGATCTTTCTGCACTTTGTTCCTTTAATCTTTCCCTCGATCCTGACTAGTCTCCCAGTCCCTGCCACTGATAAACATCCCCACAGCATGATGCTGCCACCACCATGCTTCACCCTAGGTATGGTGCAAGGTTTCCTTCAGAAGTGACGCTTGGCATTCAAACCAAAGAGTTCAATCTTGGTTTCATCAGACCTGAGAATCTTGTTTCTTATGTTCAGAGAGTCCTTTAGGTGCCTTTTGGCAAACTCCAAGCGGGCTGTCACGTGCCTTTTACTGAGGAATGGCTTCCGTCTGGCCACTCTACCATAAAGGCCTGATTGGTGGAGTGCTGCAGAGATGGTTGTCCTTCTGGAAGGTTCTCCTATCTCTACAGAGGAACTCTGAAGCTCTGTTAGAGTGACCAGCGCGTTCTTGGTCACCTCCCTGACCAAGGCCCTTCTCCTCCGATTGCTCAGTTTGGCCGGGCGGCCAGCTCTAGGAAGAGTCTTGGTGTTTCCAAAGTTCTTCCATTTAAGAATGATGGAGGCCACTGTGTTCTTGGGGACCTTCAATGCTGCAGACATTTTTTGGTACCCTTCCCCAGATCTGTGCCTCGACACAATCCTGTCTTGGAGCAATTCCTTCCTGGTTTTTGCTCTGACATGCACTGTCAACTGTTGGACCTTATATAGACAGGTGTGTGCCTTTCCCAATCAATTGAATTTACCACAGGTGGACTATAATCAAGTTGTAGAAACATCTCAAGGATGATCAATGGAAACAGGATGCACATTTAGATGTCAACTTAACCCAAAATATGACAATGTTTTTCCATTGGAATTTGGTTGTGCTTTTAGATGGTTGAAAGCATAGTGATAACAGATTGGGAATTCAGCACACTTCTGACTGTCTTTTTGAGTGGGTTAATAAAGGTTGAAATCTCATTGATCAACATCTCAACCAAATATTACCCACATTTCCACGTTGAAATGACATGGTGTGCCCAGTGGGGTGTTGGTGAATTTGTTTGTATGGATCTAGATTTGTAGTAGATTTGCATGAATATTAAATGTCATCAAAACTGTCTGTGTGTTTGAGCACGAACAGCATTGTGCATGATTTTAGCTTGAGTTTGAGATATGAGCCTGTCCATGATTGTGGGATTGTGTGTGTACTTGTGTGAGAGCGAATCTAAAGTCAGTGCTAAATGCAAACAAAACAAAATGCATGTTTTTTTCTAGGTCCCATAACCTATATTTAAATTAATTTGTAATGACTAGTTTGAACGGTACACAAATTTAGTGAGTTCCATCATTCAAATATCTTGGTATCTGGCTTGTTGACAAAATATCATTTAAAAAACATGTCACTGAGCTGGTGAATAAGTTAAAGATCAAGGTTGGTTTCTTTTACAGAAACAAATCATGTCTGACTTTTGTTAATAGGAAGGAAATTGTAGAGGCCACTTTTATGTTTATTTTAGACTATGGGGATATTGTCTATATGCATGCAGCAGCATCTACACTTAAACCACTAGATGCTGTTTTCCATTGTGCCCTTAGGTTTATTACTGGTGATGGTTATAGAACTCATCATTATGTTTGTATCAAAAAGTGGGTTGGGCCTCTTTGTATGTAAGGAGAGAGTAGCATTTTCTTGTGTTATCTACAAAGCACTCATGCAGAAACATCCTATGCATCATTAATACAATTTAGACTTACAAATGACCAAACCCGTTCTCAGGCTTGGATAACACTTGAGGCCCCTTCAGTCTCCACAGAGTTGGGTAAAGCTGCTTTTAGTTGTTTTTCACCCTTTATGTGGAACACCTTACAGAGCTCTTTGAAATTCGATGTTCTGGTCCCCCTTGGTCAGTTCAGAGTAATGATCAGATACCTCTATGTTGATAAACGTGTCTGTTTTTCTTAAGATTTGTAGTAATTTTGTGTATGTGTTTGATGTATTTATGCAGGGCTCATCTGTAAAAGAGACCCTAGTCTCAGTATGACTTCACTGTCAAAATAAAGCTTAAATATACTGTAAAAAATTTTGTTAATCATAGAGAGGGAAGAGAGTTCTTTGTGAGGAGGCTATGTTGCTTGCAGTGTGTTTTGGGTGAATTTGGGAAGGTTGTTCTGATCCTATTAGCCACACCAGAGACCACAGAGAGCTCTGATTGGATGAGCAACCTCTCGCTCAGAGTAACAGTTACATCATGTCAGAGACACTGGATGCCTTTAACATTGCAGCCGACATTAAAGTTGTGTCGAGATTGACTGATAAATAACCATTCCATTTTATTTTATTTATTTGTCAGTCAGTGTCAATTTACCAATGATACATCATGGTTTTGATGCTCTTGAACACAGCCAATGGGGGAGTGGTACGGACCTCAGACAGATGGTGATAGCATAGCCTCTTCCAGGCAAGCTGTGTGTAGCCCATTGCAAGACTCTACACAGCTTGCAGGCTAACAGGCTGATCTGCTGCTAGCCCAGACTCTGCCCCCCCCTACTCCCATTGGCTGTGTTCAAGAGCATCAAAACCATGATGTATCATTGGTAAATTGTCACTGACTGACAAATATATAAAATAGAATTGAGGGGGAAGGTATGTGTGTGTGTGTGTGTCCGTGCTCATGGTTGTGCACAAACACAGGTGTGTGAATAAATCAAGGTGCAGAATGTAAAAGCAGTTCATCAATCTCTTTTTCCCCTTTGTCATTCCCTGCCCTCTCACTTACCCACTCTCTTTTTCCTCCTCTATTCCTTGGCCCAATTCTCCTAATCCCCCCATGCTCTCCTGATGGAGTCACAGCTGCATTCTAAAAATGGAATGCAGAGCGAGCCCGGCCGTCGCCAGGCAACAGCATCTCACGGTGGAGGGTGACATAATGCAGAAAAGGGAGTTCCTAATTCATCGTTTGAGACACATTTGTTCCGCCTCAGAGACAGGAAGCGTAAGATTTTATATCTGCAGTGGTTTGTGGTGAGCTGTGCGCTATTAATACAGCTATAATGGACATAGACTGTGTATACAACTGACAATAACAAATGGTGTGAATACAAATAACAATATGGATAGACAGTATGTATAATATAATGGGCTTACTGTATACTCCAAGTCGGTGTTTGAGGACTGTCTTTCCCCGTTGACATGTACTGTATACTACCAACAACATATAGATCAAAGTAGGTAGACTACATTCTACAGACAATCAATGTGGACAGTAGTGCAGTGACACAGATCCACAGGCAGACTGTGAAGCGGAACCGGAAAACAGAACAAAAGCAGGGTAGTGTATCGGGCAAAGGGGAATGATACTTACAGTGGCTGGGTAGTGCTGCGGTCAGATCAAGGTAACCTAGAGGTTGACCACACCAGGCAGGGGTTCAGTCCTGTCCACCACACAGGCTAGGAGGCAGGAGTGGGGGCTGAGCTGCGGGTAAGCAGGATCACCCGGAGCTTAGCTCCATAGAGCTCCCAGTGGCACAGAGCATGACAGAGGAGAGAGCCCGGTACTGCTGCTGCTTCTGTTCGAGATCACAGAGAGGCATGAGGAGGAAGATGAGGAAGAGGAGGAGGAGGTTGGCCATCTTCGAGTGACTGAGTACCGCGTTGTGAAAAAGGAAGGGCCACCTCCAACCTCTGTGACGGACAGATAGACAGGCACAGAAGGGGCCCCCAGGACACTGCAAGCTGGGCTGGACACAGACAGCCGCTGGTTCCCCCTCCCTAGAACAGCTCACACACACATTCTTGCGTCAGTCGTCACTAGAAACAGCAGGCTGTGGTGCTGTCACGGCAACCCGCGAGCATCCAGCTCCCTCCCTGGTTGCTTGGCTCCTCCTTCCTCCGCTGCTGCTGCAGTTCTCTCTGTGTCACACACACATATTCACACAGACATACACTGTTCTCTCACTCACACATACAGACACACACACACACACAACACAACGCAGGAGGCAGCGATCAGAAGCAGAAGGTAGGGGGTGGTTTGGTGGTCCAGGGCAACTCTCCCTCCCTGGTGATGGTGTCACCTCCTAGGCCGTCTGGCTCGCTATCACATTCCAGCAGCCTCCCATGATGATACAGTAGTAGCCTCAAAGGCAGCCTGACAGACACAGAGTGGCAGAGCAGCTGTGAATGAATCCCTCATTCCGAGCGGTAAACCACGACACAGTTGAAGAACAAGTGTGCTCATCTACACTTCGCATCCCTTCCACTACAATCTCCTCCCCTGCTCCTCACTGGCTCGCAACTGCCTGCTCTCTCTCTCTACCCCCACAATGCGGTATCTCTTCCATACTGCCTTATTATCTGTCTCATCTCTCTCTCCAGATAATTAGTTTTCCTGCAAAGGTTGGTATTTATCCATTTGGAACTTGACCGGAAAGTGTGCGTATCATCTAAGACAATGCGTTATGCACAACTTCTAGTTCATCAATTCTATTGCAAGCAAATATTGTTCTTTTGAGGGAAATTAAGGTTTTTTGATGCACAGGAATTATAATAACGGTAGGCTAATAAAAACATTAAAATGTAGGCCTAATGTAAAAACAGATGCATTTGCCGTTGGTAAGGAGATTGCATAGCAGCATCTAGCCTAAAATGTTTATTTTACTTGTAAGCCTAAATCATAATCATATTGCAGGACTTGTCTCTCCTTTTATGACATGGCTGGTTTATTCCCGCTACACAACAAATATTAGGCTGCCATTTCTCCATCACTCATTTCATTGCCAAACATGCTAGAAAGTAAATAGATCAGTAGCCTATTTAAAATATTTAACAGTATGGGTACAGCAGGCTACAGTGTTGCTGTGCGTTAAGGGCGCAACATCATAACTTATTTAAATTCAGAGCCTATACCAAGGCAGGAGATACAAATACAATAATCTATTGACAAACAAAATATTGAACAACAATTTGTATTTCCATAGAAGTGTGCTGTAGCATTTACTTATAAATTGTTCGAATAGACAATCAAACTTGCAGAATGCATGGCCAGTGTTTGGCACTCGGACAGATAATGACTATCCTCAAGACAGTAGTTTTAAGAGGGATACATTGCAAGTAGCACGAAAGTATATAATTGATAATGCAGCAATAAGCAACCTGAAATGGGATTTAGATTGTATGAAAGAGGTGTATAAAGCATGGAATTTAATGTGTGCACAATGTCTGGTAAATATAATTAGGACGGAGGAAAAGTCAGTTATGATATTACGTAATTTGGTAATGGAGCAACATAATCTACTTAATGAGAGTGTCAGTCCACATGGGCTATTCCTATAGCTAAAATAGATAACTTTGAGATCAAACGGTGGTGCGAGGAATGCAGGGCATTGTGGTTACAAAGGTTTAGTAGAGCATTTGAAAGGGCAGAAAGAAAGTTTAGAGGTCATACAGGACGAACAAACATTGAAAAAAATGAGATATACTAGAGATCGTGTGGGAAAGGAATATAACATGATATTTACAATAATCAAACAAAACCAAAATGTCGATTTGAACAATAGATTAGCAAATACAATTATGGAATTTTTTGTTGAAGCAAGGGAACGGTAATAATCGGGGGAGATAGAGAGAGGAAATTGGACTCCTGCCCAACCGCACCCTAACTCCCAAAATAAACCTAGAGAGGTTGAAGGTGTCCTTTAAGTAAACAGAAAGTCCAGTGTATGAGAATTATTGAAACTATGCAAAGTGATCATATATCTCTCCCATTGGGAGGATATTAATTTTCAACATTCATTTATAGTAAACGCTACAACTACTACGGTGTTCATGGGAAGAAACCTTTTAAGTAAACTCGATGCAACCATTTTCTGTTCAACAGATGGCATCGAGGTATATGGAACAACAGGCTATTTTATGAACAAAGAGCAGAAAGTAATTTTAATTTGAAAGGGTGCATAATCAATTATATGAATGTGTATGATAAGTTGATATAAGTTTGGATAATAAGCTTTGATATAACATTATATTGTAGTTCCGTACATCAATGCCCATCATATGATATCAAGGAGTGGTATGGAGAACGTGAGGTTATTTTAGAGTGTAATGGTGAAATACATGTTTTAATGAGAGGCTTGACTTTGACGGGGTTTCCTGAAGGTTGGAAAACCGGCGAGGGTCCAATGACAGGAAGGTCAGTGTCCTTGAAACTACAGTCTGTTTTTTTGGTTCCGCTGGGAGTATGGTTGTAGAAGTTGATTTGTGTCGATTGAGAATCATACCTAGAAGTTTCTAACGTTCTATATGGAGTTTGTGACGATGTGGAAATAGGATGTAGTTTATGTGGGTAATCGATTACTCTAAGTGAGAGAATCATAATTAGAGTGCTATGTATGTATTAACTTGCTTACCCAAACGTAGACGTACGTCATGGGTGGGTAATAATGAATACAGGTTTTCTAAGTTGTACCGTTGTTAGATCCTTTCATAGAAATTAACTGCCCATAAGGAGTGGAATTTATAAACGTAAGTTATAATATAGTACAAAGCCAATTTAGGGTTTCCATTAAACTAATTATCATTGCGGAGCTAAGGTGGTGAAGTGAAGGAACTTCATTTTGTATCAGATGGTAAGAAGACAAACCATTGTAATTGCGCTATTTGTTGGATTTCTGTGTCAGTTCAATAGCATTGGGGCAAAGGCATAGAGTAAACAAATCTGGGTTTCTGAGTGTAATTCAACTGCTGGTATGTGTGGCTTAGACAGATACTACAAAGTAGTTCAAATGGAAAAACTCACTTATTTAACAGGAATAGCGAGACGATTTCGTGGTAGTCATTATTTTGCGTTGCCTACAGTTTTGCTAGATTAAACGATTGAGAATGGTGACGTAATATCTATCAATTAATTGGATATTGATAATATGGATATCAATTCATTATATGATGGGCAACTAAAGCAAATGTTTGGTTTATTGCTTGTAGCCTACTTAGAAATGGACAGTTACCTAGATCTGATCCATTCTAATAATGGTGGATTGGTGGTCTCATAAGAGCTGTGGCTATTATCTTGGTTGATAACAGGAGGAATATAGGAACTTGTAGCTGAGGTCACTACAGAAGTATTACTGACACAATATCGTAACAGATAAACTGAACCAAACGTTTATTTTTTATTTATTTTAATTTTATTTTTCACCTTTATTTAACCAGGTAAGCCAGTTGAGAACAAGTTCTCATTTACAACTGCGACCTGGCCAAGATAAAGCAAAGCAGTGCGATAAAAACAACACAGAGTTACATATGGGGTAAAAAACATAAAGTCAAAAATACAACAGAAAATATATATACAGTGTGTGCAAATGTAGCAAGTTATGGAGGTAAGGCAATAAATAGGCTATAGTGCAAAATAATTACAATAGTATTAACACTGGAATGCTAGATGTGCAAGAGATTATGTGCAAATAGAGATACTGGGGTGCAAAAGAGCAAAAAGAATAACAATATAGGGATGAGGTAGTTGGGTGGGCTAATTTCAGATGGGCTGTGTACAGGTGCAGTGATCGGTAAGGTGCTCTGACAACTGATGCTTAAAGTTAGTGAGGGAGATAAGAGTCTCCAGCTTCAGAGATTTTTGCAATTCGTTCCAGTCATTGGCAGCAGAGAACTGGAAGGAATGGCGGCCAAAGGAGGTGTTGGCTTTGGGAATGACCAGTGAGATATACCTGCTGGAGCGCAGACTACGGGTGAGTGCTGCTATGGTGACCAATGAGCTAAGATAAGGCGGGGATTTGCCTAGCAGTGATTTATAGATGGCCTGGAGCCAGTGGGTTTGACGACGAACATGTAGTGAGGACCAGCCAACAAGAGCGTACAGGTCACAGTGGTGGGTAGCGTATGGGGCTTTGGAGACAAAACGGATTCAGCAGTGAGGAGAATGTGGCAAAGAGCTTCCTAGGGTTAGAGGCAGATGCTTGGAATTTAGAGTGGTAGAAAGTGGCCTTAGCAGCAGAAACAGATGAAGAAAATGTAGAGAGGAGGGAGTGAAAAGATGCCAGGTCGGCAGGGAGTTTAGTTTTCTTCCATTTCCGCTCAGCTGCCCGGAGCTCTGTTCTGTGAGCTCGCAATGAGTCATCAAGCCACGGAGCTGGAGGGGAGGACCGAGCCGGCCGGGAGGATAGGGGACACAGGGAGTCAAAGGATGCAGAAAGGGAGGAGAGGAGGGTTGAGGAGGCAGAATCAGGAGATTGGAGGGAGAAGGATTGAGCAGAGGGAAGAGATGATAGGATGGAAGAGGAGAGAGTAGTGGGAGAGAGAGAGCGAAGGTTGCGGCGGCGCGTTACCATCTGTGTAGGGGCAGAGTGAGTAGTGTTGGAGGAGAGCGAGAGAGAAAAGGATACAAAGTAGTGGTCGGAGACATGGAGGGGAGTTGCAGTGAGATTAGTAGAAGAGCAACATCTAGTAAAGATGAAGTCAAGCGTATTGCCTGCCTTGTGAGTGGGGGGGGGGATGGTGAGAGGGTGAGGTCAAAAGAGGAGAGGAGTGGAAAGAAGGAGGCAGAGAGAAATGAGTCAAATGTAGACGTAGGGAGGTTGAAATCCCCCAAAACTGCATGAAAAGGGTCTAAAATATTTTTTTAATGTTCAGCACTAGAAGGACATATGTAGAATTCAACATACAAGGGTTTTCAAATGTGATTAAAAAAATGTTTTCAATTAACATTTTCAAAAATCTTGTTTTAGGCAAAATCCACAATGCAACTAGTTCGGCATATGAAGGGATACAATTTTTTTTATAACAAACGTGAAAAATATTTTTTTGACATTTTGGATGAAAAGGGTCTAAAATATTTTTCTTACGTTCAGCACTAGAAGGACATATGTAGAATATAACATACAAGGGTTTTCAAATGTGATTAAAAAAAATATTCTATGAATATTTTCTAAAATCATGTTATTGGCAAAATCCACAATGCAACTAGTTCGGCATATGAAGGGATACAATTCTTTTTATAACAAACGTGAAAAATATTTTTTATACATTTTGCATGAAAAGGGTCTAAAATATTTTTTTAACGTTCAGCACTAGAAGGACATATGTAGAATTCAACATACAAGGGTTTTCAAATGTGATAAAAAAAATTTAAATGAATATTTTCTAAAATCATGTTTTAGGCTAAATCCACAATGCAACTAGTTCGGCATATGAAGGGATAATTTTTTTTTTATAACAAACGTGAAAAATATTTTTATACATTTTGCATGAAAAGGGTCTAAAATATTTTTTTAACGTTCAGCACTAGAAGGACAGATGTAGAATTCAACATACAAGGGTTTTCAAATGTGATTTTTTAAAAAGCTTTTTTCAATTAATATTATCTAAAATCATGTTTTAGGCAAAATCCTCAAAAAAACTAGTTCGGCATATGAAGGGATACAAAGTTTTTTTTATAAAAAATGTGAAAAATATTTTTTATAAATTTTGCATGAAAAGGGTCTAAAATATTTTTTTTATGTTCAGCACTAGAAGGACATATGTAGAATTCAACATACAAGGGTTTTCAAATGTGATTAAAAAAAATGTTTTCAATTAACATTTTCTAAAATCTTGTTTTAGGCAAAATCCACAATGCAACTAGTTCGGCATATGAAGGGATACCATTTTTTTTATAACAAACGTGAAAAATATTTTTTATACATTTTGCATGAAAAGGGTCTAAAATATTTTTTTTACGTTCAGCACTAGAAGGACAGACGTAGAATACAATTTAGAAGGGTTTTCAAATGTGATTTTTTAAAAAGCTTTTTTCAATGAATATTGTCTAAAATCATGTTTTAGGCAAAATCCACAATGCAACTAGTTCGGCATATGAAGGGATACCATTTTTTTATAACAAACGTGAAAAATATTTTTTATACATTTTGCATGAAAAGGGTCTAAAATATTTTTTTACGTTCAGCACTAGAAGGACAAATGTAGAATATAACATACAAGGGTTTTCAAATGTGATAAAAAAAAAATATTCTATAAATATTTTCTAAAATCATGTTATTGGCAAAATCCACAATGCAACTAGTTCGGCATATGAAGGGATACAATTCTTTTTTATAACAAACGTGTAAAATATTTTTTATACATTTTGCATGAAAAGGGTCTAAAATATTTTTTTTAACGTTCAGCACTAGAAGGACATATGTAGAATTCAACATACAAGGGTTTTCAAATGTGATAAAAAAATATTAAATTAATATTTTCTAAAATCATGTTTTAGGCAAAATCCACAATGCAACTAGTTCGGCATATGAAGGGATACAATTTTTTTTATAACAAACATGAAAAATATTTTTTATACATTTTGCATGAAAAGGGTCTAAAATATTTTTTTAACGTTCAGCACTAGAAGGACAGATGTAGAATTCAACATACAAGGGTTTTCAAATGTGATTTTTTTAAAAGCTTTTTTCAATGAATATTATCTAAAATCATGTTTTAGGCAAAATCCTCAAAAAAACTAGTTCGGCATATGAAGGGATACAAAGTATTTTTTATAAAAAATGTGAAAAATATTTTTTATAAATTTTGGATGAAAAGGGTCTAAAATATTTTTCTTACGTTCAGCACTAGAAGGACATATGTAGAATATAACATACAAGGGTTTTCAAATGTGATTAAAAAAAATATTCTATGAATATTTTCTAAAATCATGTTATTGGCAAAATCCACAATGCAACTAGTTCGGCATATGAAGGGATACAATTCTTTTTATAACAAACGTGAAAAATATTTTTTATACATTTTGCATGAAAAGGGTCTAAAATATTTTTTTAACGTTCAGCACTAGAAGGACATATGTAGAATTCAACATACAAGGGTTTTCAAATGTGATAAAAAAAATTTAAATGAATATTTTCTAAAATCATGTTTTAGGCTAAATCCACAATGCAACTAGTTCGGCATATGAAGGGATAATTTTTTTTTTATAACAAACGTGAAAAATATTTTTTATACATTTTGCATGAAAAGGGTCTAAAATATTTTTTAAACGTTCAGCACTAGAAGGACAGATGTAGAATTCAACATACAAGGGTTTTCAAATGTGATTTTTTAAAAAGCTTTTTTCAATTAATATTATCTAAAATCATGTTTTAGGCAAAATCCTCAAAAAAACTAGTTCGGCATATGAAGGGATACAAAGTTTTTTTATAAAAAATGTGAAAAATATTTTTTATAAATTTTGCATGAAAAGGGTCTAAAATATTTTTTTTATGTTCAGCACTAGAAGGACATATGTAGAATTCAACATACAAGGGTTTTCAAATGTGATTTTTTTAAAAGCTTTTTTCAATGAATATTATCTAAAATCATGTTTTAGGCAAAATCCTCAAAAAAACTAGTTTGGCATATGAAGGGATACAAAGTATTTTTTATAAAAAATGTGAAAAATATTTTTTATAAATTTTGGATGAAAAGGGTCTAAAATATTTTTCTTACGTTCAGCACTAGAAGGACATATGTAGAATATAACATACAAGGGTTTTCAAATGTGATTAAAAAAAATATTCTATGAATATTTTCTAAAATCATGTTATTGGCAAAATCCACAATGCAACTAGTTCGGCATATGAAGGGATACAATTCTTTTTATAACAAACGTGAAAAATATTTTTTATACATTTTGCATGAAAAGGGTCTAAAATATTTTTTTAACGTTCAGCACTAGAAGGACATATGTAGAATTCAACATACAAGGGTTTTCAAATGTGATAAAAAAAAATTTAAATGAATATTTTCTAAAATCATGTTTTAGGCTAAATCCACAATGCAACTAGTTCGGCATATGAAGGGATAATTTTTTTTTTATAACAAACGTGAAAAATATTTTTTATACATTTTGCATGAAAAGGGTCTAAAATATTTTTTAAACGTTCAGCACTAGAAGGACAGATGTAGAATTCAACATACAAGGGTTTTCAAATGTGATTTTTTAAAAAGCTTTTTTCAATTAATATTATCTAAAATCATGTTTTAGGCAAAATCCTCAAAAAAACTAGTTCGGCATATGAAGGGATACAAAGTTTTTTTTATAAAAAATGTGAAAAATATTTTTTATAAATTTTGCATGAAAAGGGTCTAAAATATTTTTTTAATGTTCAGCACTAGAAGGACATATGTAGAATTCAACATACAAGGGTTTTCAAATGTGATTAAAAAAATGTTTTCAATTAACATTTTCTAAAATCTTGTTTTAGGCAAAATCCACAATGCAACTAGTTCGGCATATGAAGGGATACCATTTTTTTTATAACAAACGTGAAAAATATTTTTTATACATTTTGCATGAAAAGGGTCTAAAATATTTTTTTTACGTTCAGCACTAGAAGGACAGACGTAGAATACAATTTAGAAGGGTTTTCAAATGTGATTTTTTAAAAAGCTTTTTTCAATGAATATTGTCTAAAATCATGTTTTAGGCTAAATCCACAATGCAACTAGTTCGGCATATGAAGGGATACCATTTTTTTTATAACAAACGTGAAAAATATTTTTTATACATTTTGCATGAAAAGGGTCTAAAATATTTTTTTACGTTCAGCACTAGAAGGACAAATGTAGAATATAACATACAAGGGTTTTCAAATGTGATAAAAAAAAAATATTCTATAAATATTTTCTAAAATCATGTTATTGGCAAAATCCACAATGCAACTAGTTCGGCATATGAAGGGATACAATTCTTTTTATAACAAACGTGTAAAATATTTTTTATACATTTTGCATGAAAAGGGTCTAAAATATTTTTTTTTAACGTTCAGCACTAGAAGGACATATGTAGAATTCAACATACAAGGGTTTTCAAATGTGATAAAAAAATATTAAATTAATATTTTCTAAAATCATGTTTTAGGCAAAATCCACAATGCAACTAGTTCGGCATATGAAGGGATACAATTTTTTTATAACAAACATGAAAAATATTTTTTATACATTTTGCATGAAAAGGGTCTAAAATATTTTTTTAACGTTCAGCACTAGAAGGACAGATGTAGAATTCAACATACAAGGGTTTTCAAATGTGATTTTTTTAAAAGCTTTTTTCAATGAATATTATCTAAAATCATGTTTTAGGCAAAATCCTCAAAAAAACTAGTTCGGCATATGAAGGGATACAAAGTTTTTTTATAAAAAATGTGAAAAAATATTTTTTATAAATTTTGCATGAAAAGGGTCTAAAATATTTTTTTATGTTCAGCACTAGAAGGACATATGTAGAATTCAACATACAAGGGTTTTCAAATGTGATTAAAAAAAATGTTTTCAATTAACATTTTCTAAAATCTTGTTTTAGGCAAAATCCACAATTCAACTAGTTCGGCATATGAAGGGATACCATTTTTTTTATAACAAACGTGAAAAATATTTTTTATACATTTTGCATGAAAAGGGTCTAAAATATTTTTTTTTACGTTCAGCACTAGAAGGACAGACGTAGAATACAATTTAGAAGGGTTTTCAAATGTGATTTTTTAAAAAGCTTTTTTCAATGAATATTGTCTAAAATCATGTTTTAGGCAAAATCCACAATGCAACTAGTTCGGCATATGAAGGGATACCATTTTTTTATAACAAACGTGAAAAATATTTTTTATACATTTTGCATGAAAAGGGTCTAAAATATTTTTTACGTTCAGCACTAGAAGGACATATGTAGAATATAACATACAAGGGTTTTCAAATGTGATAAAAAAAAAATATTCTATAAATATTTTCTAAAATCATGTTATTGGCAAAATCCACAATGCAACTAGTTCGGCATATGAAGGGATACAATTCTTTTTATAACAAACGTGTAAAATATTTTTTATACATTTTGCATGAAAAGGGTCTAAAATATTTTTTTTAACGTTCAGCACTAGAAGGACATATGTAGAATTCAACATACAAGGGTTTTCAAATGTGATAAAAAAATATTAAATTAATATTTTCTAAAATCATGTTTTAGGCAAAATCCACAATGCAACTAGTTCGGCATATGAAGGGATACAATTTTTTTATAACAAACATGAAAAATATTTTTTATACATTTTGCATGAAAAGGGTCTAAAATATTTTTTAACGTTCAGCACTAGAAGGACAGATGTAGAATTCAACATACAAGGGTTTTCAAATGTGATTTTTTTAAAAGCTTTTTTCAATGAATATTATCTAAAATCATGTTTTAGGCAAAATCCTCAAAAAAACTAGTTCGGCATATGAAGGGATACAAAGTATTTTTTATAAAAAATGTGAAAAATATTTTTTATAAATTTTGCATGAAAAGGGTCTAAAATATTTTTTTAATGTTCAGCACTAGAAGGACATATGTAGAATTCAACATACAAGGGTTTTCAAATGTGATAAAAAAAAAATGTTTTCAATTAACATTTTCTAAAATCTTGTTTTAGGCAAAATCCACAATGCAACTAGTTCGGCATATGAACGGATAATTTTTTTTTTATAACAAACGTGAAAAATATTTTTTATACATTTTGCATGAAAAGGGTCTAAAATATTTTTTTTACGTTCAGCACTAGAAGGACAGACGTAGAATACAATTTAGAAGGGTTTTCAAATGTGATTTTTTAAAAAGCTTTTTTCAATGAATATTATCTAAAATCATGTTTTAGGCAAAATCCTCAAAAAAACTAGTTCGGCATATGAAGGGATACAAAGTTTTTTTAATAAAAAATGTGAAAAATATTTTTTATAAATTTTGCATGAAAAGGGTCTAAAATATTTTTTTTATGTTCAGCACTAGAAGGACATATGTAGAATTCAACATACAAGGGTTTTCAAATGTGATAAAAAAAAATGTTTTCAATTAACATTTTCTAAAATCTTGTTTTAGGCAAAATCCACAATGCAACTAGTTCGGCATATGAACGGATACCATTTTTTTTATAACAAACATGAAAAATATTTTTATACATTTTGCATGAAAAGGGTCTAAAATATTTTTTTACATTCAGCACTAGAAGGACAGACGTAGAATACAATTTAGAAGGGTTTTCAAATGTGATTTTTTAAAAAGCTTTTTTCAATGAATATTGTCTAAAATCATGTTTTAGGCAAAATCCACAAAATAAATAGTTCGGCATATGAAGGGATGCAAAGTTTTTTTTATAAAAAACGTTAAACATATTTTTTTAAATTTTGCATGAATAGGGTCTAAAATATTTTTTTACGTTCAGCACTAGAAGGACATATGTAGAATATAACATACAAGGGTTTTCAAATGTGATAAAAAAAAAAAATTCTATGTATATTTTCTAAAATCATGTTTTAGGCAAAATCCACAATGCAACTAGTTCAGCATATGAAGGGATACAATTTTTTTTATAACAAACGTGAAAATTATTTTTTATACATTTTGCATGAAAAGGGTCTAAAATATTTTTTTTACGTTCAACACTAGAAGGACAGACGTAGAATACAATTTAGAAGGGTTTTCAAATGTGATTTTTTAAAAAGTTTTTTTCAATGAATATTGTCTAAAATCATATTTTAGGCAAAATCCACAACAAAACTAGTTCGGCATATGAAGGGATACAAAGTATTTTTTATAAAAAAAGTGAAAAATATTTTTTATAAATTTGTCATGAAAAGGGTCTAAAATATTTTTTTACGTTCAGCACTAGAAGGACATATGTAGAATATAACATACAAGGGTTTTCAAATGTGATTCAAAAAAAAAAATATTCTATGAATATTTTCTAAAATCAAGTTTTAGGCAAAATCCACAATGTAACTAGTTCGGCATATGAAGGGATACAATTTTTTTAATAACAAACGTGAAAATTATTTTTTATACATTTTGCATGAAAAGGGTCTAAAATATTTTTTTTATGTTCAGCACTAGAAGGACATATGTAGAATTCAACATACAAGGGTTTTCAAATGTGATAAAAAAAAAAATGTTTTCAATTAACATTTTCTAAAATCTTGTTTTAGGCAAAATCCACAATGCAACTAGTTCGGCATATGAACGGATACCATTTTTTTTATAACAAACATGAAAAATATTTTTATACATTTTGCATGAAAAGGGTCTAAAATATTTTTTTACATTCAGCACTAGAAGGACAGACGTAGAATACAATTTAGAAGGGTTTTCAAATGTGATTTTTTAAAAAGCTTTTTTCAATGAATATTGTCTAAAATCATGTTTTAGGCAAAATCCACAAAATAAATAGTTCGGCATATGAAGGGATGCAAAGTTTTTTTTATAAAAAACGTTAAACATATTTTTTTAAATTTTGCATGAATAGGGTCTAAAATATTTTTTTACATTCAGCACTAGAAGGACATATGTAGAATATAACATACAAGGGTTTTCAAATGTGATAAAAAAAAAAAATTCTATGTATATTTTCTAAAATCATGTTTTAGGCAAAATCCACAATGCAACTAGTTCAGCATATGAAGGGATACAATTTTTTTTATAACAAACGTGAAAAATTATTTTTTTATACATTTTGCATGAAAAGGGTCTAAAATATTTTTTTACGTTCATCACTAGAAGGACAGACGCTTAGAATACAATTTAGAAGGGTTTTCAAATGTGATTTTTTAAAAAGTTTTTTTCAATGAATATTGTCTAAAATCATATTTTAGGCAAAATCCACAACAAAACTAGTTCGGCATATGAAGGGATACAAAGTTTTTTTTATAAAAAAAGTGAAAAATATTTTTTATAAATTTGTCATGAAAAGGGTCTAAAATATTTTTTTACGTTCAGCACTAGAAGGACATATGTAGAATATAACATACAAGGGTTTTCAAATGTGATTCAAAAAAAAAAATATTCTATGAATATTTTCTAAAATCAAGTTTTAGGCAAAATCCACAATGTAACTAGTTCGGCATATGAAGGGATACAATTTTTTTAATAACAAAAGTGAAAAATATTTTTTATACATTTTGCATGAAAAGGGTCTAAAATATTTTTTTTACGTTCAGCACTAGAAGGACAGATGTAGAATACAATATACAAGGGTTTTCAAATGTGATTTTTTTTAAAGCTTTTTTCAATGAATATTGTCTAAAATCATGTTTTAGGCCAAATCCACAATGCGACCAGTTCAGCATATGACAGGAGACACTGTTTGAGTGTAACAAACGTGAAACAATTCTTTTAGCCATTTTGCATGAAAACAGGGTCCAAAATCATGGGTTTTCGTTCAGCACTGGAAGTACAGGCGCGCTCTACAATATGCAAGGGTTTTCAAGTCTGCAAGTACGTTTTAAGCTGAGTTCCATGAACGTTGTCCAAAATCATGTTTTAGGCCAAATCCACAATGCGACCAGTTCAGCATATGACAGGAGACACTGTTTGAGTGTAACAAACGTGAAACAATTCTTTTAGCCATTTCGCATGAAAACAGGGTCCAAAATCATGGGTTTTCCTTCAGCACTGGAAGGACAGGCGCGCTCTACAATAGGCAAGGGTTTTCAAGTCTGCAAGTACGTTTTAAGCTGAGTTCCATGAAAATTGTCCAAAATCATGTTTTAGGCCAAATCCACAATGCGACCAGTTCAGCATATGACAGGAGACACTGTTTGAGTGTAACAAACGTGAAACATTTCTTTTAGCCATTTCGCATGAAAACAGGGTCCAAAATCATGGGTTTTCGTTCAGCACTGGAAGTACAGGCGCGCTCTACAATAGGCAAGTGTTTTCAAGTCTGCAAGTACGTTTTAAGCTGAGTTCCATGAACATTGTCCAAAATCATGTTTTAGGCCAAATCCACAATGCGACCAGTTCAGCATATGACAGGAGACACTGTTTGAGTGTAACAAACGTGAAACATTTCCTTTAGCCATTTCGCATGAAAACAGGGTCCAAAATCATGGGTTTTCCTTCAGCACTGGAAGGACAGGCGCGCTCTACAATAGGCAAGGGTTTTCAAGTCTGCAAGTACGTTTTAAGCTGAGTTCCATGAACATTGTCCAAAATCATGTTTTAGGCCAAATCCACAATGCGACCAGTTCAGCATATGACAGGAGACACTGTTTGAGTGTAACAAACGTGAAACAATTCTTTTAGCCATTTCGCATGAAAACAGGGTCCAAAATCATGGGTTTTCCTTCAGCACTGGAAGGACAGGCTCGCTCTACAATAGGCAAGGGTTTTCAAGTCTGCAAGTACGTTTTAAGCTGAGTTCCATGAAAATTGTCCAAAATCATGTTTTAGGCCAAATCCACAATGCGACCAGTTCAGCATATGACAGGAGACACTGTTTGAGTGTAACAAACGTGAAACATTTCTTTTAGCCATTTCGCATGAAAACAGGGTCCAAAATCATGGGTTTTCGTTCAGCACTGGAAGTACAGGCGCGCTCTACAATATGCAAGGGTTTTCAAGTCTGCAAGTACGTTTTAAGCTGAGTTCCATGAACGTTGTCCAAAATCATGTTTTAGGCCAAATCCACAATGCGACCAGTTCAGCATATGACAGGAGACACTGTTTGAGTGTAACAAACGTGAAACAATTCTTTTAGCCATTTCGCATGAAAACAGGGTCCAAAATCATGGGTTTTCCTTCAGCACTGGAAGGACAGGCGCGCTCTACAATAGGCAAGTGTTTTCAAGTCTGCAAGTACGTTTTAAGCTGAGTTCCATGAACATTGTCCAAAATCATGTTTTAGGCCAAATCCACAATGCGACCAGTTCAGCATATGACAGGAGACACTGTTTGAGTGTAACAAACGTGAAACATTTCTTTTAGCCATTTCGCATGAAAACAGGGTCCAAAATCATGGGTTTTCCTTCAGCACTGGAAGGACAGGCGCGCTCTACAATAGGCAAGGGTTTTCAAGTCTGCAAGTACGTTTTAAGCTGAGTTCCATGAACATTGTCCAAAATCATGTTTTAGGCCAAATCCACAATGCGACCAGTTCAGCATATGACAGGAGACACTTTTTGAGTGTAACAAACGTGAAACATTTCTTTTAGCCATTTCGCATGAAAACAGGGTCCAAAATCATGGGTTTTCCTTCAGCACTGGAAGGACAGGCGCGCTCTACAATAGGCAAGGGTTTTCAAGTCTGCAAGTACGTTTTAAGCTGAGTTCCATGAAAATGGTCCAAAATCATGTTTTAGGCCAAATCCACAATGCGACCAGTTCAGCATATGACAGGAGACACTGTTTGAGTGTAACAAACGTGAAACATTTCTTTTAGCCATTTCGCATGAAAACAGGGTCCAAAATCATGGGTTTTCCTTCAGCACTGGAAGGACAGGCGCGCTCTACAATAGGCAAGGGTTTTCAAGTCTGCAAGTACGTTTTAAGCTGAGTTCCATGAAAATTGTCCAAAATCATGTTTTAGGCCAAATCCACAATGCGACCAGTTCAGCATATGACAGGAGACACTGTTTGAGTGTAACAAACGTGAAACATTTCTTTTAGCCATTTCGCATGAAAACAGGGTCCAAAATCATGGGTTTTCCTTCAGCACTGGAAGTACAGGCGCGCTCTACAATAGGCAAGTGTTTTCAAGTCTGCAAGTACGTTTTAAGCTGAGTTCCATGAACATTGTCCAAAATCATGTTTTAGGCCAAATCCACAATGCGACCAGTTCAGCATATGACAGGAGACACTGTTTGAGTGTAACAAACGTGAAACATTTCCTTTAGCCATTTCGCATGAAAACAGGGTCCAAAATCATGGGTTTTCCTTCAGCACTGGAAGGACAGGCGCGCTCTACAATAGGCAAGGGTTTTCAAGTCTGCAAGTACGTTTTAAGCTGAGTTCCATGAACATTGTCCAAAATCATGTTTTAGGCCAAATCCACAATGCGACCAGTTCAGCATATGACAGGAGACACTGTTTGAGTGTAACAAACGTGAAACAATTCTTTTAGCCATTTCGCATGAAAACAGGGTCCAAAATCATGGGTTTTCCTTCAGCACTGGAAGGACAGGCGCGCTCTACAATAGGCAAGGGTTTTCAAGTCTGCAAGTACGTTTTAAGCTGAGTTCCATGAAAATTGTCCAAAATCATGTTTTAGGCCAAATCCACAATGCGACCAGTTCAGCATATGACAGGAGACACTGTTTGAGTGTAACAAACGTGAAACATTTCTTTTAGCTATTTCGCATAAAAACAGGGTCCAAAATCATGGGTTTTCGTTCAGCACTGGAAGTACAGGTGCGCTCTACAATAGGCAAATGTTTTCAAGTCTGCAAGTACGTTTTAAGCTGAGTTCCATGAACATTGTCCAAAATCATATTTTAGGCCAAATCCACAATGCGACCAGTTCAGCATATGACAGGAGACACTGTTTGAGTGTAACAAACGTGAAACATTTCTTTTAGCTATTTCGCATAAAAACAGGGTCCAAAATCATGGGTTTTCGTTCAGCACTGGAAGGACAGGCGCGCTCTACAATAGGCAAGGGTTTTCAAGTCTGCAAGTACGTTTTAAGCTGAGTTCCATGAACATTGTCCAAAATCATGTTTTAGGCCAAATCCACAATGCGACCAGTTCAGCATATGACAGGAGACACTGTTTGAGTGTAACAAACGTGAAACATTTCTTTTAGCCATTTCGCATGAAAACAGGGTCCAAAATCATGGGTTTTCCTTCTGCACTGGAAGGACAGGCGCGCTCTACAATAGGCAAGGGTTTTCAAGTCTGCAAGTACGTTTTAAGCTGAGTTCCATGAACATTGTCCAAAATCATGTTTTAGGCCAAATCCACAATGCGACCAGTTCAGCATATGACAGGAGACACTGTTTGAGTGTAACAAACGTGAAACATTTCTTTTAGCCATTTCGCATGAAAACAGGGTCCAAAATCATGGGTTTTCGTTCAGCACTGGAAGTACAGGCGCGATCTACAATAGGCAAGGGTTTTCAAGTCTGCAAGTACGTTTTTAAGCTGAGTTCCATGAACATTGTCCAAAATCATGTTTTAGGCCAAATCCACAATGCGACCAGTTCAGCATATGACAGGAGACACTGTTTGAGTGTAACAAACGTGAAACAATTCTTTTAGCCATTTCGCATGAAAACAGGGTCCAAAATCATGGGTTTTCCTTCAGCACTGGAAGGACAGGCGCGCTCTACAATAGGCAAGTGTTTTCAAGTCTGCAAGTACGTTTTAAGCTGAGTTCCATGAACATTGTCCAAAATCATGTTTTAGGCCAAATCCACAATGCGACCAGTTCAGCATATGACAGGAGACACTGTTTGAGTGTAACAAACGTGAAACATTTCTTTTAGCCATTTCGCATGAAAACAGGGTCCAAAATCATGGGTTTTCCTTCAGCACTGGAAGGACAGGCGCGCTCTACAATAGGCAAGGGTTTTCAAGTCTGCAAGTACGTTTTAAGCTGAGTTCCATGAAAATTGTCCAAAATCATGTTTTAGGCCAAATCCACAATGCGACCAGTTCAGCATATGACAGGAGACACTGTTTGAGTGTAACAAACGTGAAACATTTCTTTTAGCCATTTCGCATGAAAACAGGGTCCAAAATCATGGGTTTTCGCTTCAGCACTGGAAGTACAGGTGCGCTCTACAATAGGCAAATGTTTTCAAGTCTGCAAGTACGTTTTAAGCTGAGTTCCATGAACATTGTCCAAAATCATGTTTTAGGCCAAATCCACAATGCGACCAGTTCAGCATATGACAGGAGACACTGTTTGAGTGTAACAAACGTGAAACATTTCTTTTAGCCATTTCGCATGAAAACAGGGTCCAAAATCATGGGTTTTCCTTCAGCACTGGAAGGACAGGCGCGCTCTACAATAGGCAAGGGTTTTCAAGTCTGCAAGTACGTTTTAAGCTGAGTTCCATGAAAATTGTCCAAAATCATGTTTTAGGCCAAATCCACAATGCGACCAGTTCAGCATATGACAGGAGACACTGTTTGAGTGTAACAAACGTGAAACAATTCTTTTAGCCATTTCGCATGAAAACAGGGTCCAAAATCATGGGTTTTCCTTCAGCACTGGAAGGACAGGCGCGCTCTACAATAGGCAAGGGTTTTCAAGTCTGCAAGTACGTTTTTAAGCTGAGTTCCATGAAAATTGTCCAAAATCATGTTTTAGGCCAAATCCACAATGCGACCAGTTCAGCATATGACAGGAGACACTGTTTGAGTGTAACAAACGTGAAACATTTCTTTTAGCCATTTCGCATGAAAACAGGGTCCAAAATCATGGGTTTTCGTTCAGCACTGGAAGTACAGGCGCGCTCTACAATATGCAAGTGTTTTCAAGTCTGCAAGTACGTTTTAAGCTGAGTTCCATGAAAATTGTCCAAAATCATGTTTTAGGCCAAATCCACAATGCGACCAGTTCAGCATATGACAGGAGACACTGTTTGAGTGTAACAAACGTGAAACATTTCTTTTAGCCATTTCGCATGAAAACAGGGTCCAAAATCATGGGTTTTCCTTCAGCACTGGAAGGACAGGCGCGCTCTACAATAGGCAAGGGTTTTCAAGTCTGCAAGTACGTTTTAAGCTGAGTTCCATGAAAATTGTCCAAAATCATGTTTTAGGCCAAATCCACAATGCGACCAGTTCAGCATATGACAGGAGACACTGTTTGAGTGTAACAAACGTGAAACATTTCTTTTAGCCATTTCGCATGAAAACAGGGTCCAAAATCATGGGTTTTCGTTCAGCACTGGAAGGACAGGCGCGCTCTACAATAGGCAAGGGTTTTCAAGTCTGCAAGTACGTTTTAAGCTGAGTTCCATGAACATTGTCCAAAATCATGTTTTAGGCCAAATCCACAATGCGACCAGTTCAGCATATGACAGGAGACACTGTTTGAGTGTAACAAACGTGAAACATTTCTTTTAGCCATTTCGCATGAACACAGGGTCCAAAATCATGGGTTTTCATGCAGCACTGGAAGTACAGGCGCGATCTACAATATGCAAGGGTTTTCAAGTCTGCAAGTACGTTTTAAGCTGAGTTCCATGAACATTGTCCAAAATCATGTTTTAGGCCAAATCCACAATGCGACCAGTTCAGCATATGACAGGAGACACTGTTTGAGTGTAACAAACGTGAAACATTTCTTTTAGCCATTTCGCATGAAAACAGGGTCCAAAATCATGGGTTTTCCTTCAGCACTGGAAGGACAGGCGCGCTCTACAATAGGCAAGTGTTTTCAAGTCTGCAAGTACGTTTTAAGCTGAGTTCCATGAACATTGTCCAAAATCATGTTTTAGGCCAAATCCACAATGCGACCAGTTCAGCATATGACAGGAGACACTTTTTTGAGTGTAACAAACGTGAAACATTTCTTTTAGCCATTTCGCATGAAAACAGGGTCCAAAATCATGGGTTTTCCTTCAGCACTGGAAGGACAGGCGCGCTCTACAATAGGCAAGGGTTTTCAAGTCTGCAAGTACGTTTTAAGCTGAGTTCCATGAAAATTGTCCAAAATCATGTTTTAGGCCAAATCCACAATGCGACCAGTTCAGCATATGACAGGAGACACTGTTTGAGTGTAACAAACGTGAAACATTTCTTTTAGCCATTTCGCATGAAAACAGGGTCCAAAATCATGGGTTTTCCTTCAGCACTGGAAGGACAGGCGCGCTCTACAATAGGCAAGGGTTTTCAAGTCTGCAAGTACGTTTTTAAGCTGAGTTCCATGAACATTGTCCAAAATCATGTTTTAGGCCAAATCCACAATGCGACCAGTTCAGCATATGACAGGAGACACTGTTTGAGTGTAACAAACGTGAAACATTTCTTTTAGCCATTTCGCATGAAAACAGGGTCCAAAATCATGGGTTTTCCTTCAGCACTGGAAGTACAGGCGCGCTCTACAATAGGCAAGTGTTTTCAAGTCTGCAAGTACGTTTTAAGCTGAGTTCCATGAACATTGTCCAAAATCATGTTTTAGGCCAAATCCACAATGCGACCAGTTCAGCATATGACAGGAGACACTGTTTGAGTGTAACAAACGTGAAACATTTCTTTTAGCCATTTCGCATGAAAACAGGGTCCAAAATCATGGGTTTTCCTTCAGCACTGGAAGGACAGGCGCGCTCTACAATAGGCAAGGGTTTTCAAGTCTGCAAGTACGTTTTAAGCTGAGTTCCATGAAAATTGTCCAAAATCATGTTTTAGGCCAAATCCACAATGCGACCAGTTCAGCATATGACAGGAGACACTGTTTGAGTGTAACAAACGTGAAACATTTCTTTTAGCCATTTCGCATGAAAACAGGGTCCAAAATCATGGGTTTTCCTTCAGCACTGGAAGGACAGGCGCGCTCTACAATAGGCAAGGGTTTTCAAGTCTGCAAGTACGTTTTAAGCTGAGTTCCATGAAAATTGTCCAAAATCATGTTTTAGGCCAAATCCACAATGCGACCAGTTCAGCATATGACAGGAGACACTGTTTGAGTGTAACAAACGTGAAACATTTCTTTTAGCCATTTCGCATGAAAACAGGGTCCAAAATCATGGATTTTCCTTCAGCACTGGAAGTACAGGCGGGCTCTACAATAGGCAAGGGTTTTCAAGTCTGCAAGTACGTTTTAAGCTGAGTTCCATGAACATTGTCCAAAATCATGTTTTAGGCCAAATCCACAATGCGACCAGTTCAGTATATGACAGGAGACACTGTTTAGCCATTTCGCATGAAAACAGGGTCCAAAATCATGGGTTTTCCTTCTGCACTGGAAGGACAGGCGCGCTCTACAATAGGCAAGGGTTTTCAAGTCTGCAAGTACGTTTTTAAGCTGAGTTCCATGAACATTGTCCAAAATCATGTTTTAGGCCAAATCCACAATGCGACCAGTTCAGTATATGACAGGAGACACTGTTTGAGTGTAACAAACGTGAAACATTTCTTTTAGCCATTTCGCATGAAAACAGGGTCCAAAATCATGGGTTTTCCTTCTGCACTGGAAGGACAGGCGCGCTCTACACTGGAAGGACAGGCGCGCTCTACAATAGGCAAGGGTTTTCAAGTCTGCAAGTACGTTTTAAGCTGAGTTCCATGAACATTGTCCAAAATCATGTTTTAGGCCAAATCCACAATGCGACCAGTTCAGCATATGACAGGAGACACTGTTTGAGTGTAACAAACGTGAAACAATTCTTTTAGCCATTTCGCATGAAAACAGGGTCCAAAATCATGGGTTTTCCTTCAGCACTGGAAGGACAGGCGCGCTCTACAATAGGCAAGGGTTTTCAAGTCTGCAAGTACGTTTTAAGCTGAGTTCCATGAAAATTGTCCAAAATCATGTTTTAGGCCAAATCCACAATGCGACCAGTTCAGCATATGACAGGAGACACTGTTTGAGTGTAACAAACGTGAAACATTTCTTTTAGCCATTTCGCATGAAAACAGGGTCCAAAATCATGGGTTTTCGTTCAGCACTGGAAGTACAGGTGCGCTCTACAATAGGCAAATGTTTTCAAGTCTGCAAGTACGTTTTAAGCTGAGTTCCATGAACATTGTCCAAAATCATGTTTTAGGCCAAATCCACAATGCGACCAGTTCAGCATATGACAGGAGACACTGTTTGAGTGTAACAAACGTGAAACATTTCTTTTAGCCATTTCGCATGAAAACAGGGTCCAAAATCATGGGTTTTCCTTCAGCACTGGAAGGACAGGCGCGCTCTACAATAGGCAAGGGTTTTCAAGTCTGCAAGTACGTTTTAAGCTGAGTTCCATGAAAATTGTCCAAAATCATGTTTTAGGCCAAATCCACAATGCGACCAGTTCAGCATATGACAGGAGACACTGTTTGAGTGTAACAAACGTGAAACATTTCTTTTAGCCATTTCGCATGAAAACAGGGTCCAAAATCATGGATTTTCCTTCAGCACTGGAAGTACAGGCGGGCTCTACAATAGGCAAGGGTTTTCAAGTCTGCAAGTACGTTTTAAGCTGAGTTCCATGAACATTGTCCAAAATCATGTTTTAGGCCAAATCCACAATGCGACCAGTTCAGCATATGACAGGAGACACTGTTTGAGTGTAACAAACGTGAAACATTTCTTTTAGCCATTTCGCATGAAAACAGGGTCCAAAATCATGGGTTTTCCTTCAGCACTGGAAGGACAGGCGCGCTCTACAATAGGCAAGGGTTTTCAAGTCTGCAAGTACGTTTTAAGCTGAGTTCCATGAACATTGTCCAAAATCATGTTTTAGGCCAAATCCACAATGCGACCAGTTCAGCATATGACAGGAGACACTGTTTGAGTGTAACAAACGTGAAACATTTCTTTTAGCCATTTCGCATGAAAACAGGGTCCAAAATCATGGGTTTTCCTTCAGCACTGGAAGGACAGGCGCGCTCTACAATAGGCAAGGGTTTTCAAGTCTGCAAGTACGTTTTAAGCTGAGTTCCATGAAACATTGTCCAAAATCATGTTTTAGGCCAAATCCACAATGCGACCAGTTCAGCATATGACAGGAGACACTGTTTGAGTGTAACAAACGTGAAACATTTCTTTTAGCCATTTCGCATGAAAACAGGGTCCAAAATCATGGGTTTTCCCTCAGCACTGGAAGGACAGGCGCGCTCTACAATAGGCAAGGGTTTTCAAGTCTGCAAGTACGTTTTAAGCTGAGTTCCATGAACATTGTCCAAAATCATGTTTTAGGCCAAATCCACAATGCGACCAGTTCAGCATATGACAGGAGACACTGTTTGAGTGTAACAAACGTGAAACATTTCTTTTAGCCATTTCGCATGAAAACAGGGTCCAAAATCATGGGTTTTCCTTCAGCACTGGAAGGACAGGCGCGCTCTACAATAGGCAAGGGTTTTCAAGTCTGCAAGTACGTTTTAAGCTGAGTTCCATGAAAATTGTCCAAAATCATGTTTTAGGCCAAATCCACAATGCGACCAGTTCAGCATATGACAGGAGACACTGTTTGAGTGTAACAAACGTGAAACATTTCTTTTAGCCATTTCGCATGAAAACAGGGTCCAAAATCATGGGTTTTCCTTCAGCACTGGAAGTACAGGCGCGCTCTACAATAGGCAAGTGTTTTCAAGTCTGCAAGTACGTTTTAAGCTGAGTTCCATGAAAATTGTCCAAAATCATGTTTTAGGCCAAATCCACAATGCGACCAGTTCAGCATATGACAGGAGACACTGTTTGAGTGTAACAAACGTGAAACATTTCTTTTAGCCATTTCGCATGAAAACAGGGTCCAAAATCATGGATTTTCCTTCAGCACTGGAAGGACAGGCGCGCTCTACAATAGGCAAGGGTTTTCAAGTCTGCAAGTACGTTTTAAGCTGAGTTCCATGAACATTGTCCAAAATCATGTTTTAGGCCAAATCCACAATGCGACCAGTTCAGCATATGACAGGAGACACTGTTTGAGTGTAACAAACGTGAAACATTTATTTTAGCCATTTCGCATGAAAACAGGGTCCAAAATCATGGGTTTTCCTTCAGCACTGGAAGGACAGGCGCGCTCTACAATAGGCAAGGGTTTTCAAGTCTGCAAGTACGTTTTAAGCTGAGTTCCATGAAAATTGTCCAAAATCATGTTTTAGGCCAAATCCACAATGCGACCAGTTCAGCATATGACAGGAGACACTGTTTGAGTGTAACAAACGTGAAACATTTCTTTTAGCCATTTCGCATGAAAACAGGGTCCAAAATCATGGGTTTTCCTTCAGCACTGGAAGGACAGGCGCGCTCTACAATAGGCAAGGGTTTTCAAGTCTGCAAGTACGTTTTAAGCTGAGTTCCATGAAAATTGTCCAAAATCATGTTTTAGGCCAAATCCACAATGCGACCAGTTCAGCATATGACAGGAGACACTGTTTGAGTGTAACAAACGTGAAACATTTCTTTTAGCCATTTCGCATGAAAACAGGGTCCAAAATCATGGGTTTTCGTTTAGCACTGGAAGTACAGGTGCGCTCTACAATAGGCAAATGTTTTCAAGTCTGCAAGTACGTTTTAAGCTGAGTTCCATGAACATTGTCCAAAATCATGTTTTAGGCCAAATCCACAATGCGACCAGTTCAGCATATGACAGGAGACACTGTTTGAGTGTAACAAACGTGAAACATTTCTTTTAGCCATTTCGCATGAAAACAGGGTCCAAAATCATGGGTTTTCCTTCAGCACTGGAAGGACAGGCGCGCTCTACAATAGGCAAGGGTTTTCAAGTCTGCAAGTACGTTTTAAGCTGAGTTCCATGAACATTGTCCAAAATCATGTTTTAGGCCAAATCCACAATGCGACCAGTTCAGTATATGACAGGAGACACTGTTTAGCCATTTCGCATGAAAACAGGGTCCAAAATCATGGGTTTTCCTTCTGCACTGGAAGGACAGGCGCGCTCTACAATAGGCAAGGGTTTTCAAGTCTGCAAGTACGTTTTAAGCTGAGTTCCATGAACATTGTCCAAAATCATGTTTTAGGCCAAATCCACAATGCGACCAGTTCAGCATATGACAGGAGACACTGTTTGAGTGTAACAAACGTGAAACATTTCTTTTAGCCATTTCGCATGAAAACAGGGTCCAAAATCATGGGTTTTCCTTCAGCACTGGAAGGACAGGCGCGCTCTACAATAGGCAAGGGTTTTCAAGTCTGCAAGTACGTTTTAAGCTGAGTTCCATGAAAATTGTCCAAAATCATGTTTTAGGCCAAATCCACAATGCGACCAGTTCAGCATATGACAGGAGACACTGTTTGAGTGTAACAAACGTGAAACATTTCTTTTAGCCATTTCGCATGAAAACAGGGTCCAAAATCATGGGTTTTCCTTCAGCACTGGAAGGACAGGCGCGCTCTACAATAGGCAAGGGTTTTCAAGTCTGCAAGTACGTTTTAAGCTGAGTTCCATGAAAATTGTCCAAAATCATGTTTTAGGCCAAATCCACAATGCGACCAGTTCAGCATATGACAGGAGACACTGTTTGAGTGTAACAAACGTGAAACATTTCTTTTAGCCATTTCGCATGAAAACAGGGTCCAAAATCATGGGTTTTCCTTCAGCACTGGAAGGACAGGCGCGCTCTACAATAGGCAAGGGTTTTCAAGTCTGCAAGTACGTTTTAAGCTGAGTTCCATGAACATTGTCCAAAATCATGTTTTAGGCCAAATCCACAATGCGACCAGTTCAGCATATGACAGGAGACACTGTTTGAGTGTAACAAACGTGAAACATTCTTTGTAGCCATTTCGCATGAAAACAGGGTCCAAAATCATGGGTTTTCCTTCAGCACTGGAAGGACAGGCGCGCTCTACAATAGGCAAGGGTTTTCAAGTCTGCAAGTACGTTTTAAGCTGAGTTCCATGAAAATTGTCCAAAATCATGTTTTAGGCCAAATCCACAATGCGACCAGTTCAGCATATGACAGGAGACACTGTTTGAGTGTAACAAACGTGAAACATTTCTTTTAGCCATTTCGCATGAAAACAGGGTCCAAAATCATGGGTTTTCCTTCAGCACTGGAAGGACAGGCGCGCTCTACAATAGGCAAGGGTTTTCAAGTCTGCAAGTACGTTTTAAGCTGAGTTCCATGAAAATTGTCCAAAATCATGTTTTAGGCCAAATCCACAATGCGACCAGTTCAGCATATGACAGGAGACACTGTTTGAGTGTAACAAACGTGAAACATTTCTTTTAGCCATTTCGCATGAAAACAGGGTCCAAAATCATGGGTTTTCGCTTCAGCACTGGAAGGACAGGCGCGCTCTACAATAGGCAAGTGTTTTCAAGTCTGCAAGTACGTTTTAAGCTGAGTTCCATGAAAATTGTCCAAAATCATGTTTTAGGCCAAATCCACAATGCGACCAGTTCAGCATATGACAGGAGACACTGTTTGAGTGTAACAAACGTGGAAACAATTCTTTTTAGCCATTTCGCATGAAAACAGGGTCCAAAATCATGGGTTTTCCTTCAGCACTGGAAGTACAGGCGCGCTCTACAATAGGCAAGTGTTTTCAAGTCTGCAAGTACGTTTTAAGCTGAGTTCCATGAAAATTGTCCAAAATCATGTTTTAGGCCAAATCCACAATGCGACCAGTTCAGCATATGACAGGAGACACTGTTTGAGTGTAACAAACGTGAAACATTTCTTTTAGCCATTTCGCATGAAAACAGGGTCCAAAATCATGGGTTTTCCTTCAGCACTGGAAGGACAGGCGCGCTCTACAATAGGCAAGGGTTTTCAAGTCTGCAAGTATTTTTTAAGCTGAGTTCCATGAACATTGTCCAAAATCATGTTTTAGGCCAAATCCACAATGCGACCAGTTCAGCATATGACAGGAGACACTGTTTGAGTGTAACAAACGTGAAACATTTCTTTTAGCCATTTCGCATGAAAACAGGGTCCAAAATCATGGGTTTTCCTTCAGCACTGGAAGGACAGGCGCGCTCTACAATAGGCAAGGGTTTTCAAGTCTGCAAGTACGTTTTAAGCTGAGTTCCATGAAAATTGTCCAAAATCATGTTTTAGGCCAAATCCACAATGCGACCAGTTCAGCATATGACAGGAGACACTGTTTGAGTGTAACAAACGTGAAACATTTCTTTTAGCCATTTCGCATGAAAACAGGGTCCAAAATCATGGGTTTTCGTTCAGCACTGGAAGGACAGGCGCGCTCTACAATAGGCAAGGGTTTTCAAGTCTGCAAGTACGTTTTAAGCTGAGTTCCATGAACATTGTCCAAAATCATGTTTTAGGCCAAATCCACAATGCGACCAGTTCAGCATATGACAGGAGACACTGTTTGAGTGTAACAAACGTGAAACAATTCTTTTAGCCATTTCGCATGAAAACAGGGTCCAAAATCATGGGTTTTCCTTCAGCACTGGAAGGACAGGCGCGCTCTACAATAGGCAAGTGTTTTCAAGTCTGCAAGTACGTTTTAAGCTGAGTTCCATGAAAATTGTCCAAAATCATGTTTTAGGCCAAATCCACAATGCGACCAGTTCAGCATATGACAGGAGACACTGTTTGAGTGTAACAAACGTGAAACATTTCTTTTAGCCATTTCGCATGAAAACAGGGTCCAAGATCATGGGTTTTCCTTCAGCACTGGAAGGACAGGCGCGCTCTACAATAGGCAAGGGTTTTCAAGTCTGCAAGTACGTTTTAAGCTGAGTTCCATGAACATTGTCCAAAATCATGTTTTAGGCCAAATCCACAATGCGACCAGTTCAGCATATGACAGGAGACACTGTTTGAGTGTAACAAACGTGAAACATTTCTTTTAGCCATTTCGCATGAAAACAGGGTCCAAAATCATGGGTTTTCCTTCAGCACTGGAAGGACAGGCGCGCTCTACAATAGGCAAGGGTTTTCAAGTCTGCAAGTACGTTTTAAGCTGAGTTCCATGAAAATTGTCCAAAATCATGTTTTAGGCCAAATCCACAATGCGACCAGTTCAGCATATGACAGGAGACACTGTTTGAGTGTAACAAACGTGAAACATTTCTTTTAGCCATTTCGCATGAAAACAGGGTCCAAAATCATGGATTTTCCTTCAGCACTGGAAGGACAGGCGCGCTCTACAATAGGCAAGGGTTTTCAAGTCTGCAAGTACGTTTTAAGCTGAGTTCCATGAACATTGTCCAAAATCATGTTTTAGGCCAAATCCACAATGCGACCAGTTCAGCATATGACAGGAGACACTGTTTGAGTGTAACAAACGTGAAACATTTCTTTTAGCCATTTCGCATGAAAACAGGGTCCAAAATCATGGGTTTTCCCTCAGCACTGGAAGGACAGGCGCGCTCTACAATAGGCAAGGGTTTTCAAGTCTGCAAGTACGTTTTTAAGCTGAGTTCCATGAAAATTGTCCAAAATCATGTTTTAGGCCAAATCCACAATGCGACCAGTTCAGCATATGACAGGAGACACTGTTTGAGTGTAACAAACGTGAAACATTTCTTTTTAGCCATTTCCGCATGAAAACAGGGTCCAAAATCATGGGTTTTCCTTCAGCACTGGAAGTACAGGCGCGCTCTACAATAGGCAAGTGTTTTCAAGTCTGCAAGTACGTTTTAAGCTGAGTTCCATGAAACATTGTCCAAAATCATGTTTTAGGCCAAATCCACAATGCGACCAGTTCAGCATATGACAGGAGACACTGTTTGAGTGTAACAAACGTGAAACATTTCTTTTAGCCATTTCGCATGAAAACAGGGTCCAAAATCATGGGTTTTCCTTCAGCACTGGAAGGACAGGCGCGCTCTACAATAGGCAAGGGTTTTCAAGTCTGCAAGTACGTTTTAAGCTGAGTTCCATGAACATTGTCCAAAATCATGTTTTAGGCCAAATCCACAATGCGACCAGTTCAGCATATGACAGGAGACACTGTTTGAGTGTAACAAACGTGAAACATTTCTTTTAGCCATTTCGCATGAAAACAGGGTCCAAAATCATGGGTTTTCCTTCAGCACTGGAAGGACAGGCGCGCTCTACAATAGGCAAGGGTTTTCAAGTCTGCAAGTACGTTTTTAAGCTGAGTTCCATGAAAATTGTCCAAAATCATGTTTTAGGCCAAATCCACAATGCGACCAGTTCAGCATATGACAGGAGACACTGTTTGAGTGTAACAAACGTGAAACATTTCTTTAGCCATTTCGCATGAAAACAGGGTCCAAAATCATGGGTTTTCGTTCAGCACTGGAAGTACAGGCGCGCTCTACAATATGCAAGGGTTTTCAAGTCTGCAAGTACGTTTTAAGCTGAGTTCCATGAACATTGTCCAAAATCATGTTTTAGGCCAAATCCACAATGCGACCAGTTCAGCATATGACAGGAGACACTGTTTGAGTGTAACAAACGTGAAACAATTCTTTTAGCCATTTCGCATGAAAACAGGGTCCAAAATCATGGGTTTTCCTTCAGCACTGGAAGGACAGGCGCGCTCTACAATAGGCAAGTGTTTTCAAGTCTGCAAGTACGTTTTAAGCTGAGTTCCATGAACATTGTCCAAAATCATGTTTTAGGCCAAATCCACAATGCGACCAGTTCAGCATATGACAGGAGACACTGTTTGAGTGTAACAAACGTGAAACATTTCTTTTAGCCATTTCGCATGAAAACAGGGTCCAAAATCATGGGTTTTCCTTCAGCACTGGAAGGACAGGCGCGCTCTACAATAGGCAAGGGTTTTCAAGTCTGCAAGTACGTTTTAAGCTGAGTTCCATGAACATTGTCCAAAATCATGTTTTAGGCCAAATCCACAATGCGACCAGTTCAGCATATGACAGGAGACACTGTTTGAGTGTAACAAACGTGAAACATTTCTTTTAGCCATTTCGCATGAAAACAGGGGTCCAAAATCATGGGTTTTCCTTCAGCACTGGAAGGACAGGCGCGCTCTACAATAGGCAAGGGTTTTCAAGTCTGCAAGTCGTTTTAAGCTGAGTTCCATGAAAATTGTCCAAAATCATGTTTTAGGCCAAATCCACAATGCGACCAGTTCAGCATATGACAGGAGACACTGTTTGAGTGTAACAAACGTGAAACATTTCTTTTAGCCATTTCGCATGAAAACAGGGTCCAAAATCATGGGTTTTCCTTCAGCACTGGAAGGACAGGCGCGCTCTACAATAGGCAAGGGTTTTCAAGTCTGCAAGTACGCTTTTAAGCTGAGTTCCATGAAATTGTCCAAAATCATGTTTTAGGCCAAATCCACAATGCGACCAGTTCAGCATATGACAGGAGACACTGTTTGAGTGTAACAAACGTGAAACATTTCTTTTAGCCATTTCGCATGAAAACAGGGTCCAAAATCATGGGTTTTCCTTCAGCACTGGAAGGACAGGCGCGCTCTACAATAGGCAAGGGTTTTCAAGTCTGCAAGTACGTTTTAAGCTGAGTTCCATGAAAATTGTCCAAAATCATGTTTTTAGGCCAAATCCACAATGCGACCAGTTCAGCATATGACAGGAGACACTGTTTGAGTGTAACAAACGTGAAACATTTCTTTTAGCCATTTCGCATGAAAACAGGGGTCCAAAATCATGGGTTTTCGTTCTTAGCACTGGAAGTACAGGCGCGCTCTACAATAGGGGCAAGTGTTTTCAAGTCTGCAAGTACGCTTTTAAGCTGAGTTCCATGAACGTTGTCCAAAATCATGTTTTAGGCCAAATCCACAATGCGACCAGTTCAGCATATGACAGGAGACACTGTTTGAGTGTAACAAACGTGAAACATTTCTTTTAGCCATTTCGCATGAAAACAGGGTCCAAAATCATGGGTTTTCGTTCAGCACTGGAAGTACAGGCGCGCTCTACAATATGCAAGGGTTTTCAAGTCTGCAAGTACGTTTTAAGCTGAGTTCCATGAACATTGTCCAAAATCATGTTTTAGGCCAAATCCACAATGCGACCAGTTCAGCATATGACAGGAGACACTGTTTGAGTGTAACAAACGTGAAACAATTCTTTTAGCCATTTCGCATGAAAACAGGGTCCAAAATCATGGGTTTTCCTTCAGCACTGGAAGGACAGGCGCGC